>NC_052624.1:18028813-18328813 GCF_016161935.1 Mauremys reevesii
ATTTCTCTCCTTTTCCTCATTGTGTTTTTCCCAGCCTCTAACCAAGGTGCTTGGGGTGTGCATTGGGTTGTGGACTCACCAGTAATTTGGGAGTTTAATTGTAATTGTTTGTGACTACACTTCATACAAGATTGAAAGACACACTGAAGCATGGCTGGTAAAAATGAGATCTTAATTTTATAAGGCTTCATTGCAGCACTCTGCTGTTCCAGCTTTACCCACCTTTGGGGGCGAGCTGCAGTTTTTGTTTTTGTGGATTACAAAGCAAGCATTTTTAGCAGCGCAAGGCTTAGTGAGCGTGTACTGTGTTATTTCTTGTTTGGCATCATCTGAATCCTTGGTGCTATACTGAGGAACACACAATGCCCACCCCTCAGAGAAACTCTGATGAGTCAGCTCTGCCTCCTTCGCACTGAGTTACTGTGCAAGTTATCCCATTGATTGCAGCAAGAGAGGCACTACCCAAAGTGAGTAATTAAGCCAGAACCAGACCTACACTCTAATATATTAAAAAATTACAGCTTCTCATATCATGAATGCAGAATAAAAACAATATTACTTTCTAAGCTTGGCTATGCTAGTGCTTCTCCGCCATCCTGTTCTTGGCCGTTCTCTTCCCACTCGTTGCATTTCTATTCATCTTCTCTGTTGTGTTTGTCTCCCACCAGACTTCCCTTAGTTCCTTTTTCTGTTGCTTTAAATTTCCTCTTTTTTGTACTTTGCCTCATTCTAGCCTCGTTTTCTCACAATCTAATTCCCCCGCTCTCAAAATCAGTCAGTGGGAGCTGTGGTTGCTCTGTGCCTTGCAGGATTGGGCCCTTTGGTAGGGCACTATTGCGTGCGCTGGTCACAGACAGAGCAGCCTTTTCACCTCAGCCTGTCGTACTTGCTATTTCCCATCACTCAGAAAACATTGTTTTGACTGGAACTCCCAAGCCCCTCACAATTTACATTCCATGTGTGCGTGTTCAGATGTCCAGGTGAATTGTTTGGCTGGATGGTTGGCTGGTTTTAATCTGTAAGCCTATTGCAGACTCAGTGCTTGCAGACTGCTTTATCACCTCAGTGGTTTGTTGAGAGAGGGCCTGGTTACCTAGTGAATACAAATGGGTACTTCAGGCAGACACCCCATTGCTATGCCACACGCAGCATTTCTAGGTACAAAGTTTGCAGGTTCTATTGCTGTTGTGACAATAAAATGTTATTCTTTAGCATAAGAGCAGAAATGCAATTCCTCCCACGGGGCGTTAAATCCTCCCCCACAACGCACAGAGGCTACAGTGATCCCTTGGAAAGTTGCATCCCCCACTGTGGTGTTGTGAATGCTACTGGATCTGTGTAGCCTTGGGTTTACTGCCTCCATCCTGTCCCTTTTCCTCATCCTGTCCCCAAGCCTTCTATGCACTGAGGTGCAAGGACCTTGGTACCCTGTGCATGAGATTTCTGAATCCCACCTTCCCCCAGTGGATGGTAACCGCACTGCTTCTGGGGTCCCTGTGTCTGTTAAGGCAGTGTGGCAGGATTTGAGCCTGAAAATAACATAAATAGAAATTTCAGTGGGAAAGAGGGAAGTAAAATATTTTTCTCTCATTCAGTCTCATTCAGTTCCATTGTGTGAGTCATTTATTAATTCCCAATGAATATTAATACAGTCTGTGTCTCAAACACTATCTTACAGTCCTACATCCTGGCTGTTAGCTTGTTTGATTGTAAATGCTAACCAGGTAAGCCTGATTAACACTTGACTGGGACAACATCAGGGAAGTCCCAGGTAGGGGTAGGAATTGGCAGTGGGGGTTCAGCAGATGGAACCTTCCCGCTGCCATAGCGCTGAGCCACGCCTCCCTTCCCCCCAGCATCTGAGTATTAGGGGTCATTGCACTGCAGGAAGTGTTGTCTTTCAGATGCAATATAAACCCAAGGTCCTGACTGCCTGTGATCATTAAAGATACTATGGCACCTGCCCGGAAGAGAACGGATGTTAATATTGGTGTCTTGGCTCAATTCCAACTCACGTAATTACATTCTTCCTATCGGAAAAGTTCTGTTCCAGTTAGAATTTGATACAGTATTTTCACTTCCTGTGAAGCTCAGTGGATTCGTTGAGAGAATTCTGTAAGTCTATCAGATATTAAGTATCAGCTAGATAATATGGCTAACATTAGTGGAAGTGGGATCTGTTGCAAATGTGCTCCTTCATGTGAGCTGCAATGGTGGGAAATAACACAACACAAGATACCTTATCTTCTTCCGATGGTCCAACAACATTAGGTATGCCCAGTGAACAACTAAATCACAGCAGGTTACATTGCCTACTCCAGAATAACTTCAGCCCTGGAAAAGCTGAGTCAAGCTGCTCTCATAGGGCAGTCTACAGCCTACTCTGTTGACCTTGTCTAATTGTCATTGTCTTGAGATGTCATTTTTTCTTTGAGTGATTCTTGATTAGACCGCTAATTAGGGCATTCTCTATCACAGACCGAACCTGTCCTAACAGTTCTAATGTGACCTTCTGGTTTTTTACTGTAATGTCTGAAAAGTTGGTACATGACAATTTTAGAATTTCTGTTTTTATGCCTTTCAATCATTTGCTGTGTTTGCTGAAGTTTGAAAAGGTAGCAAAAGGCTACATTATTTTGTATTTATCTGGATGAAATTCTTATTGCTCTGTATCATTGAACAAATAGTTATGCTCTCTCGAGACAAATAATGTAATAAGACAATTCTTCTCAAAAGGTTATCAATCTCTCATGCATCTTGTGTTACTATCTCTGAGCTATAATATTGGATGTTATTACTGTACCAGTTTAATATTGATGGAATGGTTGTACAATCACAATATTTCAACAGAGGTCAGTTATTTGGGTGCCCAACTTGAGACATCAGACCTGATTCGCAGACACCCAGAGCTCAGCATTTTTTGAAAATAAGGCCCCTTTAGGATGTGTTGAGTTGGAATTCTGAAAATGGAGGCACCCAAAATCACTACTCACTTACAGGGGCGGCTCTAGGATTTCCGCCGCCCCAAGCAGGGCGGCACGCTGCGGGGGGCGCTCTAGCAGTCGCCGGTCCCACGGCTCCGGTGGATCTCCCGCAGACGTGCCTGTGGAGGGTCCGCTGGCCCCGCGGCTCTGGTGGACCTCCCGCAGGCATGCCTGCCGATGCTCCACTGGAGCCGCGGTCCCAGCAGACCTTCCGCAGGCATGCCTGCGGGAGGTCCACCGGAGCTGCCTGCTGCCCTCCCACTGGGACACTGCCCCAAGCGCGCACTTGGCGCGCTGGGGTCTGGAGCCGGCCCTGTTCACTTATGAAAATTTGGGCCACAGTACAGTGTACTACCCCTTTAAATGGGAGCTCTGTGTGTCGTCTTGGTTCACACTAGTGGAGAGGAAGCAGGATGTGCTGCAATAGAGTAGAGAGCTGACAGAGTCCTGGGTAACCATTCTCTCTCCCTCTCACACACACACAGAGAAACTGTCGCTGACAAATGATATCATGTATTGGTTACCCACAACTCTTTCAGGTTTGTAGTTAAAATCCACTCAATTTCAAAGAAGTATTGATACCCATTTAGTATGGTTGCCATAAAAAGTAAATGTAATCAGAGAGTGTCATTGTTTAGATTGCTTGTGACCCCTGGGGTGTGCTTGGTTATGTCCAAAGGGCATTTAGAAGCACAGATGTCCTTTTAACTATTGCCTTGTAAAACATACATTACATTGTGTTGGCATAATGATTTCTTTCATTAGTTTCTCTGAATCTCTCATTGTGTTCTTCTGCGGAATTGTTCTGGCTGGTGGCTAAAAAGGGCACAGAATATTGGGCCTTGTAAGCTGGCAGAAGTCCGTAATAAACTGTGTAATGAGTTAAAAGGTGTTAAATGAGTCTCAGTAGACACTCTCTTCGCAGACAGGGGCTTTTGGCAGATGATTTGAAGGGTGACTCTGGAAGAACAAATCATTAAACTGATATAAGTCCATCCAGTCAATTGGTATCTCTAAAACATTCACTTAGGTGCATGCAGTCCCTAAAATGATATTAATGTAAGCCTTTGGTGGTGGTGGTGGTTGTTCAAGAAGATGTACGTTGCTGTCCATCTGTATACAGCTCACTCCGTTGATTTTTTTAATCAAGGGCCAAATCCTGGGCCTTGTCTACACTTAAAAGTTTTGCCAATGTAGCCATGTGTCACCAGATTTGCCCATTACTTTGGGGGATGCTCATTTATTAGGGTTACTCTTCCGGGGGTTGGGGATTCTGTAATACTATCAATGTGTACTGCTTGTGTCTCTTGTGTTCTTATACGGAGCTCTTCTTCTCCCTGCTGCAAGTTCCCTACCAATGGAGCTATCCTGCAGGACCTAGGTTCCCCAGGGCTGGGTTCTTCCAGCCCCAGAATCAAACGGACGCACACAAACACACATTAACAGAGCACGTCTGAGAAGACCGGGTTAATCAGCACTCCCCAGCTGACCCCTTATATGCCCCTGGACTCAGCAGGCCAAGTCAAACAGCACCTCCAAGCTGTCACCCTCATATGCCAGGGACACCACACCGGAATAGAGCACGTCTAAGCAGGCTGGGTCAAGCAGCACATTCAATCTGCCATCCTTCTATGCCCCTGGACTCAGCAGGCTGAGTTGAGCAGCACTTCCAAGCTGCCACTCTCATATGCCCCAGGTTCAGCACTTCTCTATCCCCACTTTCACGTTACAATTGTTTTGGTAGTAACCTACTCGATGAGCAAACCCCACAGATTTTTTGAGCACTGCAGGGATCATTAGCTTAGGTATGAAGAGCGTTGCTGCAGAGAGAGAAGCAACCAGCTTAACCATGAAAGTTATTTATTGCCAGGTATAACCATACAAGGGGAGCCAAACAAAACAGTGATAATATTAAATCTAACTTAAATTTGATTACAAAAGTCAGGTTTAGAAAACTATAACTGATCACACAGGTCAGGGTCAGAAGGCTGTACCTAGAGAGAGAAAGAGAGTTGGGTTCTCACCACTCTGTGAAGCTTGAATCGATCCAGGTTCCCAGGTGATGGTGGTGGTAGCTGAGGGTCCGTAGTGCTGGAGTCAGGCACAGCCCCCAGCACGATCAGTCAGGAAAAGATGAAGTCCCAATGGAACTGATGCAGATTTTGGATCCAGGCATCAGAGCACTTACTTGAGCATGTGTAAGTCTTTCTTCTGATCAGCTTTGGCTCAAACAGAGGCTAGGGAGGGGGGAAAGGTCTTTCGTGAGTCAGACAGGCTGGGTACTGCACCCTGGCTCCCCAAGAACACAGAGCTGATAGGTAACACATGTCATTTAGGGGTCTGATTTTTTTATTTTATTTTTTTAACTGAGAAAGCTTTACCAGTAAAAGCCCCAGTGTAGATATACCAGTGAAACTGCAACTGTACTCATACTAGTATAGCTTCAACTGGTGAGAGGAACCAATTTAAGCTATACTAGTATAAGCACTTGTATACCAATATAACTTCATTCACACTAGTTGGTCTTGCCACTTTAACTATACTGGTATTACTATACCAGCAAAACCTTCCCATTGTAGGCAAGGCCCGACTCTTTTTACTCATACAAGGAGTTCCATGGATTCAGTGGGACTACATGCAGGTGTAAGATTAGCAAAATCTGTCCTGTGTGTTTGTTCAATCTAGGAGAGGTAATGATGGTGCATTAGAGGTTCACTTGTTCATCTTATGCACAGTGAAGCAGGTCTATATAGAATTCTTAGATTTAGGACAATGTGCGAGAAGGTTTAATAATTTACAGCATCAGTAACTTTAAAAAAAAATCCTATCCATGCAGATAAAAAGCCTTCAGAAGAGGAGGTGAGTTACCGTGAAGTTTCCCTTTTAAGGAATGAAGCCAATTTAGTTGTGGCCTGTTGTATTTCAAAAAGGCAAGTTCTGCATTGTAGACATTGAGCCTTCAACAGCAAAATGCTCACCTAAGTCCCATTTTTGAAAGAGACATAGGCACTTAGGAGATTGAATTCAATTGTTTAAGACTGTCCATTGATTTCAGTGGCAGTTAAGTGTCTAAGCAACTTAGGCACCTAAATCTCCTTGAAATAAATTGAATTTAGCAGGATAGGTGCTTTTGGAAATCCTAGTGGGTGCCTATCTGTATCTGTACCTGTAGGCCTCTAAATACCTTTGATAATCTGGTTTAAGGCCCTTTTGAAAATTTTACTCCACGTCCTTGTATAGGACCCAATCTTGTTCCATTGAAATCAATGGGAGTTTGACTATTGACTTTACTGCAGCAGGATCTGGCCCCTGTTGTGTCCAACAAGTAGAAGCTTCATGTAAGGTTATGCACAATCCATCTGCACTGGGTAGCAGAACATCTCAAGTCCTGTGTGTGTGCCCTTTCCCTTATTTTCAAGTGTCGAGGGTGAATAAAAGAGGCAGGACATGGGCAGAGGATAGCCATGTCTGAGGAGGCAGGGACTTCAGAAGGATACTCAGCCTGCTGCTAAGCCTAATTCCTGCTTCCCGCCACAGTCACTAATGCAGAATTGGGTTCTCTGGGATTGTCTGGTCTTCATGTCATTTTACTTTTTACCTTATGCCAATACTCTCAGTACTTCACGCCTGTACTATGTAGGGTCAACCCATAAGGTTATTTCTGAGCACTTTTGTCATCATCAATAACTGAGAAATGTGACATTTTTTTTAGAAATTCTTTCAAACAGTCAGTTTCCTGGAAGTTGGAAGAGGGGGAGAAGTAATCTAAATGACCTAAACTTCCGACTGCCAGAAGCTGAGACTGGCTGACAGGGGAAGGATCACTCGAAATAGCCCTGTTCTGTTCATTCCCTCTGAAGCATCTGGCACTGGTCGGAAGACAGGATACTGGACTAGATGGACCATTGGTCTGACCCCCTATGGCCATTCTTATATTCTAACTCTGCTGTTCAAGAAATCCATTATATAATGGAATAAACAACATTATGCCTAAAAATTACAATTTTCAGCAATATTTACACTGAATAGCAGCCACACCGAAAGGCAGATATAAACAATGAGATTCAGTGATGACCTTTATCAACTGTAGCGACAGCTATTAATCAGACTGCAAATCCTCATCAGCTCGCTGGGCAGAATTCATTAGAGACAAAGATTGCTGTGTTGCTTTTGTCTTTGATTGAGGTACGTCCCATTAAAATGAATAGTCTTTTACCGGAACAAATCACACATTTCAAAACAAAAGCCTGGGCATATTATTCACTGATTCGTTTGATGACTAAGATAACATGACTAGAAGACTAGCTAAACCTTATTGTGTTTTGCCTGGAATACAGTGCGGATCAATTTGTTCTTCCTTTAAGCAAACCAATTTTCTGTTCATTAAATTGGACCCTTTATCGATGGCCTGTTTTGAATATAATAGCAAGATATAGAGCCTTGACAAATGAATGCTGGTTTTCTCTTTTTAAAATGGGTTTTAGTAGTGCTAGAAACACATAGAAGAGATTAACACAAGATTTTAAGCTTGTTAAACTTTTAGGAAAAAATTTTTATCACTTACTTCCAGCTATGGAATAGCATTTACATAGTAACTGTGAAGATTTACGGTTCATTAAAGCATTTTGTTTTCATTAGGGTAAGTGTAACCAGGGAAAAAAGGAATAATAAAAGTTTAGTAGAGATTTCATTAGGGGGAGCAATATAATTCTTGTCAGTTTGTGTTATGGTCTGAGAAATAAGTACTAATTATTAATAAACCTACAGACCCATTTGATTGATTAATATACTTCACCTATGTGTTCAAGGGGATTGAGGTTCTGGAACAGCCTTCCAAGGGGAACAGTGGGGGCAAAACACCTAACAACAAAACATCAACACTGAGCTTGATAAGTTTATGGAGGGGATGGTATGATGAGACTACCTACAATGGCATGTAGCCAATCTACGACTGCTAGCAGCAAATATCTCCAGTGGCCGGTGATGGAACACTAGATGGGGAGGGCTCTGAGTTCCTACAGAGAATTCTTTCCCAGGTGTCTGACTGGTGGGTCTTGCCCACATGCTCAGGGTCTAACTCATTGCCATATTTAGGGTTGGAAAGGAATTTTCTCCTGATCAGATTGGCAGAGACCCTGCGGGTTTTTCACTTCCTCTGTAGCATGGGGCATCGGTCACTTGCAGATTTAAACTAATGTAAATGGTGAATTCTCTGTAACTTGAAGTCTTTAAACCATGATTTGAAGACTTCAGTAACTCAGTTGGATATTACAGATCAATGACAGCAGTGGATGGGTGAGCTTCTGTGGCCTGCAATATGCAGGAGGTCAGACTAAATGATCATGATGGTCCCTTCTGACCTTTAAGTCTCTGACCCCCAAGCTTCCAGTTGGGGGTCAAGCTTTAATAACCAATTTACTTAATTAGAAAATATCTTAATACTTTGAATGGAGTATCTAACCACACTTAAAGTTGGCCTGTTGTATATTGAATATAATATATAATTGGAAGATCTCACATGTTGCTTACATAACACGTTGGCTAATATCTGTGTGACTAATACCCAATCTGTCTGTAAAGCAACAGAGAGTCCTGTGGCATCTTTAAGACTAACAGATGTATTGGAGCATAAGCTTTCGTGGGTGAATACCCACTTCGTCAGATGAAAGCTTATGCTCCAATACATCTGTTAGTCTTCAAGGTGTCACAGGACTCTCTGTTGCTTTTTACAGATCCAGACTAACACAGCTACCCCTCTGAGATCTGTCTGAATAGTTACCACTGTTTCCCAAATGCCTGTGACAATGAAATGTAGGACTATTGGGGTTTTTTAAAAAAATAATTATCAGGAATTTGGGAAGAATTGCACTGTTAAATTTTCATTTATAATCAGTTGTATCCCTTAGAAGAAGCTGAGACCTGGGGTGCATACACATAGCTGCCATGGATTCCATACAAGGCAGACTTTGGCACAGCTGTCTTTCCTAGGTTCTGCTATAGCACCTATCACCTTGTGCAAGTTCCAGTGAAGTCAGTGGATGGAATACGAGCTGCATATGCCCATTACTTAGGCATTTACCAATACGGAAAAGCTATCCATGTTAGACTATTGGTACCCCCTTTATTTCAGCCCAAACAAGAAAAATACATTTCAAGTGTGTGCTACAGAGATTTGTAGAAATTACACTTGACAATACAAAATGAGTAAACTAAGGCAATGTAAAGCAAAGCATACAAGCCTATAAATAAGATGTCACAGCCCTAGTTTATCTTTTGTGAATCTTGCACCTTTTAAATTCTTTTTTATTGTGGTATTGATGATGAAAATAGCTGGGGTACATGTTTGTTCTATAGGCAGCTGATGGGGATTCATGCACTGATAAGAGATTAATTTTTTCTACTTTATTACCTGTAAATGGGTCATAAGACTTCTTATCTTCTACACTATACCAATTATATTGCAATGGTATTTTATTCAAATAGAGGTGATGGGTTGCATGCAAATATAGAAATATGCTAAGCAACGTTACTTGTACTAATAATGTTGTACAGTTAAACAATACCTTCTATCCAGAATAGAGGTGCATAGAGCAGATGGCCTTTGGATTCGGATTAGATTTAGGTTAGAATTTGAGGCCAGAATAAGGCTAGAGTTTAGATTCAGATTTGGATTTGACAGTCTTGGGATCTTGTGAGCTGTTCTTATAAGATTTTGCCCCAAGCTGGTAGAATTCTCATGAGACTACCTGATCACATTGGGCTGAAATCTCTTAAATGCAGCTGCATCCAAAACAAAAAGAGGGTCCACTTGGCTCAGGCTAGGGTTTAAATTAGTGAAAGGAGAAGGTGAGAAAACAATCAGCTCCCTTCCTCCCCAAGCTAGTCAATGAGTGGCTAGAAACTCTGAAGGGGAGAGGCACCTCTGCATCCCCTCAGCATGTATTCTCCTCCCCATTCAACTGGGACTGTCCCACTCACTGCTGGCCCACCTGCTCCTACCTGTTGAGGCAGGTCTGTGGCATTTTAAGACAGGAAACGAAGAATTGCTTCCCTAATTGGAACTAGAAGGGGGAATTTAAGCAGCTAAAATTTAATAGCTCAAGTTCTTAATTCAGCTAGGTCTGAAAAGCGTCATGCGATCTTTTAATGACAAAGTGGTCAGGACCTCAGTTTTAGGTTTTATTTGAAAGGCACTGTCTCCA
Organism: Mauremys reevesii; assembly: GCF_016161935.1. Lineage (NCBI taxonomy): Eukaryota > Metazoa > Chordata > Testudines > Geoemydidae > Mauremys > Mauremys reevesii. The sequence goes on from NC_052624.1 coordinate 18,039,000, forward strand.
GCAGCAGGCTCTTCTGGAGTGCAAGGGCATTACTGACTCTAGAGAAGAGATCCACCTTCAAACACTCCTTTGTGCAGTACCATGATTTTTTCCCGGTGTTCTCCCATCAAAGTACTGATTGAGCCCAACCCTTATCTAAAGGACCCTCGCAAACCTCACCACCTTCCTGTCATTGCTTTGACCTGGCTTTCTGTAAGATAAACATACAGTGCTCTCCCTCTTGCTCTGCACATGTGTATGTGTAGATAATTTAAAAAATCTGAACGAAAACACTCTCCTGCACACACTTCTCCCCCGAAGAGAGGATGAGAGAACGGAAACATCACAGATGTTAGTCATGTTACTTAGTGCACTTCTGGAAGGAACTCAGAGACAACAGTCATGAGCAGGTTTTTAGAACCTATACAGAATAGATTAGAATAAGTGTGGTATAAGAACAATAAATAGAATAGAAAATAGCAGTTCTTTTTAGCACAAATCCATAGTAGTTCTATGTAAATAAGCAACTTCACTGGCTAAAATCTGTCCAATTTCCTTAATGTTCTTTTTTCTTTTTCCTGCAGCTAAAGAATTCATTTATAGAAACCAGAATGGCTCTGTGATCCTGCGGAATGTTGAAACAAACAATTCAATGGTATTAATAGAAAACAAAAAAATCGTAAGTATCTTCTTTAATAAGCAGGATAATTTCACAGTTTTCTTACATTCAGGTCAATAAAGTAGAAAATGACATTTAATTTTCAACTTCATGTATTGCCAAGCAGAATACTATGGACTAAGCAACTACAGATAATGTGAAATGGATTCTGTGCTTTCTTTGTTAAGCCAGAAGCTCAGTTTCCTTCTGTGTGCAGAAAACTCTCTACTACATGTATTTGAAGCAAACCTTGCATATCATATGTCATTGAAAGAGAAATACCTTAGGCTTTTACACAGTTACTTTACAGAACATTGCAATTATGTATTTATAATTTGCTTTACACTGCTAGGACTTATTCCTCCTCTTCCCCCCGCCCCCCCAGAAAGCACAAATATTTCTTCAAACACTTGGGAGATGCTGATTTCATTTGAACTGTAATGAAATTATAAAAAGAAATTTTGTTTAAAACATCTGGGGCAATGTAATGGGGTTATTGCATGTTGGGTTACAGGGAAAAATTGAATGGGTTATTGGAATAAGGTGTTAGTAAGGGGTTCCTGTAGTAAGTTGAGAGAACCGATTGACACGTAAGACAGAATTGTATCTATGCAGAAGATAATGAAAAAGTTTAGTAACATTAAATCATATACCAAATGAACACAGCGTGATGACGAAACTAAGATGTTAAATACCAGAATATTACCAACATTTGCTGTCAAAATGAATAGATCAAGTTAGTAAAGGCCAATTGCCTGTCATAAAAAGTACTCTTATATTTACACTAGTAATGAAAGATGAGCCCCATTGTCTTTCTAAAATTAATGCTCATGCATTTGAGCTGAAGACATTCTGGATGAGAAGCTAATACTGCAAATTAATATCATACACCACTCCACCATAGACAAGAGATCCCTGTCACTCTGGACGACCTGTTCGGCCTATCTCATCTCTACAGTGCACTCTGGTTCAGATCATTCCCACATAATTGTATCCATCAAGGGGACACCAGAGGCATTTAACCAGGCATTTAACCATCAAGGGGACACCAGAGTCAGGAACATGATATAAATACCTATCTAGACTGGGGTGAAAGGTGCAGAAGACCTCAAAACCCAGTACTGTATTGCAGAGAGCAGAGCTGAATATCAGTGGTATATTGCCTCCTTCTCTGATGCTGTGAAAGCCCTTCTGGAGATATAGCCCTGATAGGATTAACTCTTCTAGTCACTCATCCCCTCCTGCTGAGTTTTTGAGGCCAGGCAAGGATGAGGGGAGACAGCAGCAATTCTCTAGATGAAGTTGCCTTGGAAGGCAGAAAGCAAGGTGGCTTGGGGGATATTGCTGAGGGTCTGATTCTCTGTGCAGATGCCCGAGTCCTCTGTTAATGCACCCAGATATGTAGAATTTCTCCCTTTTGCTGCACCCGAATCCCTTCAGAAAAGACTATGTAGCAGAAAACAGAAAAGGATGCAGGGGTTACAGTAGACAAGATGCTGGATATGAGTCGACAGTGTGCCCTTGTTGCCAAGAAGGCTAATGGCATTTTGGGCTGTATAAGTAGGGGCATTGCCAGCAGATCGAGGGATGTGATCATTCCTCTCTATTCAACATTGGTGAGGCCTCATCTGGAGTACTGTGTCCAGTTTTGGGCCCCATACTACAAGAAGGATGTGGAAAAATTGGAAAGAATCCAGCGGAGGGCAACAAAAATTATTAGGGGGCTGGAGCACATGACTTATGAGGAGAGGCTGAGGGAACTGGGATTGTTTAGTCTGCAGAAGAGAAGAATGAGGGGGGGATTTGATAGCTGCTTTCAACTACTTGAAAGGGGATTCTAAAGAGGATGGATCTAGACTGTTCTCAGTGGTACCTGATGACAGAACAAGGAGTAATGGTCTCAAGTTGAGTGGAGGAGGTTTAGGTTGGATATTAGGAAAAACTTTTTCACTAGGAGGGTGGTGAAGCACTGTAATGGGTTACCTAGGGAGGTGGTGGAATCTCCTTCCTTAGAGGTTTTTAAGGTCAGGCTTGACAAAGCCCTGGCTGGGATGATTTAGTTGGGTATTGGTCCTGCTTTGAGCAGGGGGTTGGACTAGGTGACCTCCTGAGGTCCCTTCCAACCCTGATATTATTCTATGAGTCTGTGAAAGCCTGCTGCCTCAAAGCTAAGTGTCTATTACCTAACTTTGCCCCCCTATATTGGGCCATCTCTTACCCATATACTCCATCCTCCCAATGCTAAGCCATTTTGCTCTAAGTTGCACTGACTGGAAACATCCATCAAGAGGCCATTTTGCCAGCCAACAATTGCATTCCCATATACAGGGGAATCCCCACATGGCTGGAAGAGCTGCTTTTTTGCTTGCTCTGCAGGGTTGGAATGGTGCAAAGCACTGTCAAAGAATCCACTGCGCTTTGACAGCAAACTTTTGTTCCTCTAAGTTTTGGTGCAGTCAAAGTCTCTTCTCCTTCCAAGATCCCAGAAATATGTCTGGTCGCAAAAGCAGAACAAAGCTAAGGTAGATTTAACATAATTGTCTAACAGCTGTTAAAAAGAGCTCTGGAAATTGTGGACTGAATTTTGCCACCCAGCCCCCCCCCCCATTAATAAAAAACAAACAAAAAAAAAACCCAACAACAACAAAAAAAACAACCCACAAGAAAGCCTTGTTCAGAAACCTGTTTGGCTTCAAGAAAATACTAAAACCCCATTCCATATTGACTTCACGCTGCAGTAATCTCATTTTCCTCATACATAGTTCTAGCAGTGTCAATGTTTTAACTATGCCTAAAAGATCTGCCTAAAAGCAATACTGAGGTACTGTCTTCAAGCTTTTTATCATTGTGCTATATCCAACTTTAAAGGCCACATGTTTTCATTTTACCTTCACACCTTGCTACGCCTCCGAGACTGTACTGTTTTACCATAACTTTGTCCACAAGCAGACGCTGCATAGCTAATTACATCAATGACTGATTCCCTGGCACCTTTACAAAGTGAGACATGCACATTCAGTTGAACCACAGAAATTCATGTCAGGGAGCTAAAAAGGGGAGAATAAATCAACCACATCTGCCTTCAAGCACATTCCACTAGTGTCCTGATGTATATTTTAGACCTGTGATATAAGGGTCTGGTCGTGGTTTTCATATTTCATATTTTCCTCTTGCAAGAAAGCCCATAGTCATCCAGCTATTTCTTTGTTTCGTAGTTCAGCTCTATAATACAGCAAATATTCATGCTTTCCTCCTAGGAAACCCCCATGTTTTTCCCTATTCATTTCCCACCAGCCTCAAAGGCCACATGCTGAGGTGCCTCTCTTCCCTGGCAATAACTGTTGAATGGAAGTTTCTCCAGAACCTATCCGTTGTGCCTTACAGGTCAGTGCGGAGCACTGTCACACAGTATATGCTCCCTCTAATATGGCCTAAGAGCACCATCAGCCCGTGAACAGAGTCTCGTTTTCATCCATTCTCTGCATGACAGCACCACATGCCGGATCTAGACCAGCAGGCTGTCTCTGTTGAATACTTTCTGCCAACTGTATATACAACAATTGTTCCTATAACTGCTGTATGCTGTTTTTCCCATGGAGAGCATCAGCTGTGCTCTGTGTAGAGGAATTGACTAGATTCCTTTAATAGCTGACTTTTCTTAGCTGAATTCATGAGAGTTTTATTTTCTATGGCTTCAAATAGCCTTTCACTGTCTGCTCTTTATTGCATTGGTTCTTAGTTTTTGGCCATACCATAAAAGAAAGATAGTCTGCAGACTAGCCCTCCTTCCAACTCCCCAGCCTCCTGCAGATCACCAGCGTGTTATTCTCCAGCCCAATTGATGGCGGTCCATGGACCTGCTATAGAACCCCTGCTCTAACTTAGTCAGATGTTACAATAACACTATGACTTACCTTACCATCAAGAGTTCTTTTGTGCAGGACCTCACACAATATTCTGAATGTGTGCTCCTTTGTTTGGTGCTAGAAGATCTTTACGTTGGGCCCCTGTATCCAAAAACTGCAGAGCTGTATTCACTTTCTCTTTACTGCTCCTCCTGCCCTGTGCTGGAGGTTTTAAATCTGTTCTTTGGGGAAGAGCCTTTTCTCATGTGCTGTTTTATCATATAGCCACTGAAGGAACATCTCATTTTTGGTGGTTTTTCCTTTGTCTCACTACCTTAAACTGTACGGTATAAGCATCGTATCTGCCTATGCTTCTAGACTGCCTAGTTTGTCATGGATTTTATTATCCATCTTATTTACATTGACTTATTCCTTCAATCCCATCCACCCACTTCTTTCATCCTAGTCTTGTGTCAGAGCAACTTTCACTGTCTTGGCACAGATTCCTTCCTTTGCATTATTAATATATCAACAAACAAAATCTGTCTTCATGCTGACAGTGCTGCCTGGCACACTCCTACAGGCGCCCCTCCAGTCTAAACTGCTTTCACTGCTCACTGCCCTCTGCCTTTGGATAGCTCGTCTGATTCTTTATGCACTCGAACCTGCTCGCTGACCTTGTGAAGGACTTCTTTGTGTGATACCATCGGCTTGCACTATGTCCAAGATCCTACTTCATTGTGTTTCTTGGTAATCTCTCAAAAAATTCCGTCCAATTTGTTATATGGAAGAAAAGGATTTAAAAGCAAGAGGATGAAAGGCATATTAGAGTGACCTCTCTTTGGCCTTGGCAGTGTTGGAGCTGGCACTGCATATTAAAACCACAGAGGAAAGGGGAAGGGACATCTGCACTAGACAAATTAGAAGCAGAGGAGGGAAGAGACATCGCCAGACAAGTATCTGGAGCTGCTGTATATTAATGGTAATGCTAGGGCTAGTTTTAGGCACGGCCCTCAGGAAAGGCTGACGCATAAACTACATCACCCCAGAACCAATCCTGGGAGACATGGTGACTCAGAGACCCCTGTGAGGAACAATCCCTACCCTGATTCTGCCTTGCTCTCACTAGGGGTGGGTGGCGGTAGTGCTTTATGGTTGGCCTGTACCAGCAGTGATTTACTATTCCCCCACCCCTATTTGGTGGCTCAAATACCTTGGCTAGTGACTGGGGAGAATTGGGTGGAACCCAGGCTTCTCCCATGTCCCATTGCTTCTCATTCACTTCCTGCCCTTCAGCTACAGGAAGAAGTAAACAAATAAGTAGGCCTGTTTACTCCTATGCTGTTAGGCCCAAGATAGTCTGCACAGGCATGCAAGGGGGGTTCTTACTCCATGGGGCAGGCACAGCCCAAGTCACACTGTAGCTTTTATGCAGTGTGTGGGGCATGTCCCAGGTATAGAAGATGCAGGGGTTACTGCCTCAGGAGCTTACACACTAAGGAGAAGACAACAACACAGGCTCAGCCACTGAGGGGAAGAGAAGAACAGAGTCCTCTGCAGTTTTTACTATCCTGTGTTTTCTGTCCCCATGCTGACATGCATTCGCACCTAGTTCCCACCCCATCAGCTTTTTGCATAGGACTACACGTATGTGGCACTGTAGATGGATGTTAGTGTGGGGGAAGGAAATGAGTAGGGGAGAAGAACACGTGAGTGAGACACGGTGCTGAGTCTCCATGGGGTGTGCAGATGTAAGGGGACATGCACAGCTGTGTATGAGCTGTTCATCTTTTTATCAAGACAGAGTAGGATTTACAAGTGTCTTCTAAAAAAAAATGAAGTCAGACAATACTTCCCTCCCTCCCCCCATGACGAGCATGACAATAGGTTGACATATGAGGCTTTAGAACTACAAAATCACTTGTATTTTAACATCCGAATATTTTTTTTAGGTCTCCTTAAAGGCCATTCGCTATGAAGTGTCACCTGATCGGGAGTATGCGCTTTACGCATTTGACGTTGAACCAGTAAGTACATTGATTTCATCAGCAAAATACAATTAATCACTTTTCCCACTTTGATTCTGATACAATATTTAACTTCATTCATCATTATAAAACAAAGAAAGAACGAAAAGCCCCTCACTGCCATAAAATATATTCTCCAAGTGTGTGTCACTGCCATCTAATAGAGGGGAAAGCGATAGATAACACCATGGGGTAACACTGTCAATGCCAGAGTTTTATACGGTTTGGGAGGGAGAGTGTAAGGACATGTCTTTGCTACAAGGATTTCTGTTCCCCTGTAGTGTAATTCTTTTCCATGACTCCTTCCTCAGTCACACCATACATTTCTTCCTAAGCGCAAAAAGCAACTGTCAGTATCTCCCACAACTGAAATAATACATTAATTATAGTGTGTCTGTTCCCAGTGCTGCAGTTAAGGTTGAGCTATCGCTTTCATTATAAAGCCCTTTTTTCAGAGATTTATACATAAGTCATCCATAAAAATTCACCTCTGGCAACTACTAAGTTTTAGATTAGGGCTATTTTTATTTTTTTTATTACGTTAAAAAGAGAAAAACTGTAGCTTGGTTACTTTTAATGATCATTAAATAAGAGGAAACGAGACATTGCCCGGCTCCGAATGCTCTTTTTCGGCTTCCATAATGTTTCGTTTTCCTTTTAAACTTCTATGTATAAAATCCAGGGCCGGCTCCAGACCCCAGCGCACCAAGCGCGCGCTTGGGGCAGCGTGCCGCGGGAGGGCGGCAGGCGGCTCCGGTGGACCTCTCGCAGGCATGCCTGCGGAGGGTCCATTAGTTCCGCGGCTTCGGTGGAGCATCCACAGGCGTACCTGTGGGAGGTCCACTGGAGCCGCGGGACCAGCGGACCCTCCGCAGGCACTTGTGATTTTACAGCCATTTGCGTGTAATCTGTATCTCTGCTTTTATTGCCATGGTTCCTGATTACAAACCTGGGCACTTAAGTTAGGATGCTCTTTTCTAAATCTGAATGTTCAAATGAGTTTTTAGGCATCACAAGCAGTTATTTGGGCGTCTAAGTGCTGATCTGCATTCCCAGGTGTGACATGAGCTCCCAACCTTGTAAATTGTTCTCTACAATGTAGTCATATATGAGATTATTATAGCAATAGTTTCCTATTCAAGAGTATTTGTACGTTCAGTAGAAACGTTCAGTCCTTAAAGGGAGCCGCACTGGTTCCTTATTTTGCATCCTGAAAGATTATTGAATTTTGCTCTTATCATAGAATATCAGGGTTAGAAGGGACCTCAGGAGGTCATCTAGTCCAACCCCCTGCTCAAAGCAGGACCTAATCCCCAACTAAATCATCCCTGCCAGGACTTTGTCAAGCCTGACCTTAAAAACCTCTAAGGAAGGAGATTCCACCACCTCCCTAGGTAACCCATTCCAGTGCTTCACCACCTTCCTAGTGAAAAAGTTTTTCCTAATATCCAACCTAAACCTCCCCCACTGCAACTTGAGATCATTACTCCGTATTCTGTCATCTGGTACCACTGAGAACAGTCTAGATCCATCCTCTTTGGAACCCCCTTTCAAGTAGTTGAAAGCAGCAAATCCCTCCTCATTCTTATCTTCTGAAGACTAAATAATCCCAGTTCCCTCAGCCTCTCCTTATAAGTCGTGTGCTCCAGCCACCTAATCATTTTTGTTGCCCTCCGCTGGACCTTTCCAATTTTTCCACATCCTTCTTGTAGTGTGGGCCCCAAAACGGGACACAGTACTCCAGATGAGGCCTCACCAATGCTGAATAGAGGGGAATTTAGCAGCGTTACATCGATTTAACCCTGCACCCGTCCACACGACAAAGCCATTTTTGTTGACTAAAAGGGCTCTTAAAATCAATTTCTGTACTCCTCCCCTGACAAAGGGATTAGTGCTATAATCGACATTGCCGGGTCGAATTTGGGGTAGTGTGGACAAAATTCAATGGTATTGGCCTCCAGGAGCTATCCCAGAGTGCTCCATTGTGACCGCTCTGGACAGCACTTTGAACTCAGATGCACTAGCCAGGTACACAGGAAAAGCACCGGGAACTTTTGAATTTCATTTCCTGTTTGGCCAGCATGGAGAACTCAGCAGCACTCAGCAGCACAGGTGACCATGCAGTCCCCCCAGAATCTTTCTACGTTCCCCCTATCATCTCCGTCCCTGAGGTTATCGCAGATTAGAAGGCGAAAAAAGCTGCACTCGTGATGATGTTTTCCGAGCTCATGTAGTCTTCCAGCACTGATAGGGCACAGCGTAATGCATGGAGGCATTCAGTGGCAGAGGCCAGGAAAGAATTGCTGTTAGCTTAATGGCAAAAGTATCATGCCCCGAGCCAGATCGCTGTGTCAGCCTTGGGCGGGGGCATGACTGCTTTGTGAGCAGGAAGGCCAGAGATATAGACATTGCATTAGGTAGCTTCTGTAGCTAGAGAAAACGTTCCTGTGCATTCGGCAAAGTCTTTGGCAAAAAAAAGAAGCCCGTAGTGTAGTGGTTATCACGTTCACCTAACACACAAAACATCCCTGGTTCAAAACCAGACAGAAACAGGTAACTGTTCCTTTTTCTGACTCCCCTCCTGCATTTTTAGTCTTAGAACAGACCACGCTGTGAAATTTTACTTTGAATTATATCAATTCTGAGTTAAATAATATGGAAGCTCTCTCTAAGTTATAGTCCCGGGTTCTTTATTCTTTCAGCTGCTCTGGTTAGAGGTGGGGGGAAATTTTCATGAAGCCTTTTATAGGGACTAATGCTATCTAGGACTCTGAAATAATCTTAACGTGGCCCATAGAGTGCAATCCTTCGTTCTGGATTTGTCATTCCACAAGCTGAACTGCTCCTTACTACTGTCCACGTTTCATGAGCCATGGGAGCAAGGGGCAGGCTGGGGTAGGTGCGACCACGCGGTAATGCCAGCTGGGAGAGCAGTCTGAGGCAGAAGCCTCCAGCTCTCATGAAATTCCAGGCAGGACTGAATCTCCATGAGATGAAACTTAAAGAAGAGAATGAACTGGAGTCACTCCCATTCGGTGCTCTAAGAGGAAGATAGCTATGTCTGTCCAGGCACCCCGATCGATCTCACCGAGGTCTGCCAGCTGAGCGGGGCTGAGCGAGACCCTGGCTGGCAGGAGCCGGCCAACGGAGCCCCAGACTGGCAGCGGGCTGAGCCGCTCACCCCGGTGCTGGTCTGGGACTCCGTCCGCCGACCCGCTCAGCCCGCTGCTTGGCTGGGGTTCCGATCATCCAGGCAGGCAGCAGGCTGAGCAGGTCCAGTGGACGGGACCCCAGAAAAAAGGTGTGAAACAATTGTCTATTGTTGCTTTCACGGGGGGGGAGGGGGGCTGACGACACGTACCCAGAACCACCCGCGACAAAGTTTTTGTCCCATCAGGCATTGGGATCTCAACCCAGAATTCCAATGGGCAGCGGAGACTGCAGGAACTGTGGGATAGCTACTTACAGTGCAACACTCTAAAAGTTGATGCTAGCCTCAGTACTGTGGACGCACTCCGCCGAGTTAATGGTCTTAAGTGGGGACACACACAATCAACTGTATAAAATCAATTTCTGAAAAATGGACTTCTATACATTTGACCTAATTTCATAGTGTAGACATAGTGGAGTAAAAACCAAAGTGGAATACTTGACATGGATTTCTGATTGACACGTTTGAATGACAGACATGGGAACCATTGTCTGTATATTTGGATATAGATGTTATGGTTGGTCAGATTGCATCAGTTTCCATTGTAATACTGTTTTTGGTTGCTTATGTTTTTGAACCTTTCACCTTTGAGGCTACAGTTTTTTATATATGCTTTCAGTGTAGAGATTTTTATTTTTAATTTTGTGCAAAAAAGGTTTACACTTTTCTCATTCTGTAAAAAAAAAAATTTTTTTTTGCAATTTTAACAATGCTAGAGTCAAAATGGCTGGGATTTAGAAGTTAGAGTTTGACATGGAAAAGGTCACCATTGTGCCTGTTTTATTCTAGATGAGATTGGTTTTGCATTGACTGGCTTACGGGAAGACTGGGCAGAATTTGATTTTTATTTGTTGATAATTTCAACAGATCATATCTATGTGTATTTGTAAGCATTTTTTTTATTTTTATTGATTTAAGTTTTCTCCATTGCAGGAAGGTAGGAAGGTCACAGAATGGGGATGGGTGGGGGTAAGTGTCAGACAATAATTATTTGATGACCATACATGTTGAGATTCAAAAAGATAAAAGCTTTATAACTGTTAAAACACAAATTGTCAACATCACATCAAAATATACGAAGTAAATAGCCTTAAATGAAACTAAGAAGTTCTCAAGCAGCACGTATCTTACTTTGCCTATCTATAAATTTTAATTATTATTCATGGAAATATTTTTTCATCAGTTTGTTTATGTGCAGTGAAATCTATGTTTATCGACATTTACAGATAAAAATCTAATCCTTCCAAGCCTACTTGTTAGAATTGCAAAATAGTTCTGAGCATGCTCAGTAGATTTTATTCTGCTTGCTCAGTAAGTGCTCAGCTAAGGAAATGTACACAGCTAAATTAACTTTATAATTAGGGTCATCACCTGGGACCATGACTGAATCAAGGTCACAGAGCAGAACCTTGACCTCACCCCCTGCACTCCATCTGAGGTTATAAATGAGCAGGGATAAAGCCAGGGCAGTAGTAGACCTTGTGAAATGCACAGAGGCTGAGTTAAAGGTACACTGGACTAGATCCTCAACCCTGGTTAAGTCCTCTTGGTACTGATCCAGTTTAAAGCTGCCTCAGTTGGGCAGCCTGTATTGTGTTGTAATACGACAGGAGCAGAGTTATGTCACCAATTTCCTGACGCTTGAGCACTTAACCTTGCAATCTTAGTGCAGCTTTTTGTATAGGATAGAGGTAATATACTTGCTAGAGATGGGAGGAGCAGGTGGTGTTTGTATCCTGGGTTAAATTTAGATTAGAGTTTGGATGTCTTAGCAACAAAATTTCAAACCACCACCATTTGAAACTGAGGCATTATTTCAGCCAGAAAAGCCCCTTTGCATTTGGGTCTGATTTGGAACTAAAACTGTAGGATGTCAGTCGGGTGATCAGATACAAAGGCCTTAGCCCCCTGGAATTCAACCGGGGTTTGGCTTGAAGGGGATATACTCATTAGCATGCTGGCTTTTCTTTGGGGTTCCTCTTTCTTAAAATGTGCCTGGATTCTAGCCACGACGTTCAGAGCCTCCAAAATGCATAGGCATATGATGTGTGTGCCGTAGCACTTTGATGTTAAATACATCAAATCTCAAGGCCAGCTCAGCAGATTTATGCTCTGGCAGGAGGCCATACTTGGCCCAGGGGTGTTAGGAAAGGGCACTCTTCTTCACCATTTCTTTCTGCATGCGGTCTGCCCCCATTTGCCAGCTATACTCCCGGAACATGTTTCTGAAGAGCTGACACTGCAGTCTCTTGAACTGACCCTGCACCATTCAGGTTGGGCATGTGCCACTCATGCAAGTTATAATGATTTGAACTTCTGCAATGCCTGTCTTCAGAGAACCTCAAAGGGTCCTGCTGGGTTTTGATTTCCACCCGAATTGCATGCCCAGAATGTTTGTGGATAATGTAGCTTTTAGTGCCTGAATTTTAAAATATCCTGGCAAACAGGCAGCTTTTCTGTATTCTGTCCCATATCCATAGCTTTTTGGATATAAAGAATAATAATTAAAAAAAAATAAACCATAGTCTTGTGCAAGTTCTGGTAATCTGAATAACCAGTGGAGTTTGTGTAATTGGTAATAAAAGAAATAGAGGAAAATAAATGAGGAGAAAAGTGGTTTTGCTGAGTGACACAGTGAGATATTAAATAGAGAATTCTTAATTGCTTTTGTTATGAATGGCTATTATTGTAATGTGGCGGCAAGGGAAAAAAATTGCCCAGATCCTTTTTAAAGCTATTTGTTCTCCATTTCCAATTTAGCAGTCCATTACTGTGTGTGAGCTAGTTAAGAACAATTATATCCAGGAAACCCAAGCTGATTAATATGGACCAAACTACTAGAGTTTTCTGCACAACAATTAGGACTTAGGGACTTTTATGGCTGGTACAACAGACACTATTATCTATTTTGCAGCTAAAGCAGTTCATTTTATATTGCTGAAAACTATAAAGAATTAATCATTGTTGTAATTAGAGCTGGTCCAACTGTTGAGAATAGTTTATTTGGTGAATTCAGCCTTTTGTTCTGTTTTCAAGTTGTCATCGAGCCCAAGATCATTTACAAAGTTTTTGTTTGTATGTTTAATGTAGCATTGCATGACAAAAAGTTTGTGAACAAATGCCAGCTCCTACAGGCTACTCACAAACTGTTGCACTTAGTTATTTACTGTTTGGAATTGACTATGTAAACAGCTTTACTGGTCACATGGTATTCCTTCTGTGGAGCCATGACTGACCAAAGCACATAGGCACATGCTGAACTTCAAGCACAAGCAGCCTACAGCATGTGCTTTGCTCATTCTGGGCCTAGATGATTTAGTTTTAGTATAAACTACTTCTCTGTCCACCCAGAAAAAAAACTGGGCCGTTTTGCTATTCAGTGAATTTTGTTTCTTGATTAAATAAATCTCAGCTTTGGGTCTACAACTTGTGAAAAATTGTGCCAACAAAACCGCACTCACATGAATATTTTCCAGGCCTAGATTTGTGTTTTTGACTCCAATCACACACTTATCCTACTTTAAATAAACATTTAAAAATTAATAAAATAATAACAATATATTTGTTGCCTTCGAAGCACTAATGTTTATGGAAGGATGGATTCTCCTGTTGCATTGGTGGATGTGTGTTAAGCTAGTGCTGACTTGAGTTCTGGGTTTGTTTTTACGGCTTCTCATATGCAAAGCGAGTCCAATCTGGGATTTGAAAATGGGGTTGCACGTCTTGTTGGGGGGTGGGTTTAAGGCGCTGGCCGTACAAAATGCTTTCTTCTCCTGCAGACACCTCACGCACCCCTCCTCAAAAGCGTCTGGGTCTGTGTGGCGGGGCAATGACTCACCAGCGCGGCACCTCCTGTTGGTTTTCTCGGGAATTAGCAGGCCGGTGTCTCACCTGCTGCTGGCCCCCGTGTCCCTCCCAGACACCGGTGCCCTTTACGTCAGGGTTCTGCCCCCAGCAGTAACCCACAATCTGGGTCTCCCATCCAGGGTGTTGCCGGCCCAAAAGGCCTGAGGCAGCAAACAGTGATGGTTGAAAAGGGTGTGCTTGCCCAAATTGGAGAGAAAAAGTTTATTTGAGCCAAAATAAAAAAGCAAAGGGAGCAATTACAATCTCCAAATCACACACACAAGCTGTGTGTGTGTTCTCTCTACATGACTTCAACTAGGCATCCTCACATCCCCCCCCCCCCCCACTCTCCTCCTCCTCCCTAGTACACACACATTTGTATATTGTTAAATTAAATCATCCTCGACAGCAAACAATTCATCTCGTAACTTTTCAAGGCTGTTAGGTTGGTTTACTCCTGGATTTATTACTTTGCTCTCCCTCCCCTCCTCCTCTTTCTAAACTAAACACAAGTAGGGCCCCTTTTTACTATCTTCTGGTGTCAGTGTTACATTGATAAGAAGCTGTTACACATTCCATTCTCAATTCTAACCTGGGAGTTCAATCAGAGTTTAGACATGGAGGCACTCTGGACAAACATAGCATTAACTTTGGTTCATTCAGGCCTGGTAAAAAAGCCATTCACTGTACTGTTTTTCACACCTCCTGAGTTATCTAGGGCTATGCCTAATGGCACCAACAAGGGGAACCCCCAACCCTCTAAACCCACCTTGCCTCAGTGGCTACTGACAGTCATCATCTAGGCCCCGCTCCCTGGGAACGACTGCAGTCTGTAAACCATTCATCATCAGCAAGGGGGTTAGGGCCTGCTGCCTTGGTCTGTCTCTGGGCTGCCCCTCTGAAGCCTAGGTACCTTTTTGGCCTTTTTTTAGCAGGACCTGCAGCCTGGGGTTTTACTAGGCTGGAGCTCCCCAGCTCCCTCTGCCCTTCCCCAGCACTGCTCCACCTCAGGTACCCTTCTCATCTCCCAGGCAGCCAGGTCCTTCTCTCTCAGAAAGCTAGAGAGAGAGTATGTTAGCCTCTGGCCCTCAGCCCTCTTATAGGGCCAGCTGTGGTCTGATTGGGGTGTGGCCCCAGCTGTGGCTGCTTCCCCCAATCAGCCCAGCTTTTCCCTACCTCAGCCCTCTCCAGGGCGGGATGACCACCCCGCTACAGTCTGTCCAGTGCAACAAGTTCCCAGATTCTAATTTCTATCTTTGGTGCTTTTCATGGCCTTCAAAGTGTCTTTATATCTTGACCCTTAGTGTGTGTTCCTGTGCTCACTTGGCTATAAAGCACCTCTTTCAGTATATGGGAGATCTCCATGTGGACCCCATGTCTGACCCAGTGATGAGCACACTCTTGATGCCAGGGATTTGGCACCTCTCAAGGACTTCAGTATGGGGGATCCTGTGCTGCCACTTGGTGTTGCAGGTGGATCTTAGACAGCAAGGATGGAAGCTCTCCAGCTGTTTGATGTGGTGTCAGTAGAGCATCCATGTCTTGCAGCCATAGAGGAGTGAGGTGAGCACAACAGCAAGGTAGATTTTTATCTTGGTTCAGAGGCAGACTCCACGTTCCCTCCAGGGCCTGGCCTTTGCTAGGCACTGAATGATCTCATCATCCAACAGGGTGTTGCTGCAAAGTATCCTACCCATGTAGAAGAATTTCCTGACCTATTTAAGGGGTGTGTTGTCATTTTTGACAATGTGTTAATGGTGCTCGTGATGCTGGTAGCCTGGTGCTGACTGGTGCATGACCTCCATCTTTTTCAGGCTGACTGTGAAACCAAAGCATTTTGAAGCATAGGCAAAGTGGTCCATGATAAATTAATTGTCCTTGAGCATGTGTGCAATGAGGACAGAGTCATCAGCAAACAGGAGCTCTCTTAATAGCTGTTAGTTTACCTTAGTGTGGGCCCAGAGTCACTGTAGATTGAATAGACGCCCATCCAGTCTAACCAGATGTATACACCTCTGTCAAAGTCTTGGAATGCAAATAAAAGCATGGCTAAAAAGACAATGACAAAGAGGACTGGAGCCATTATGCATCCTTGATCAGTGCCATTAGTAATAGAGAAGGCTTTTGATGAGTTACCACACTCCATCACCCTGGCTATCATGCCATTGTGAAATGAGTGGATGATAGCACTCGTCTTCTTTGCACAGCCAAATTTATGAAGGAGTTTCCATAGGCCCTCACAATTCACCATGTCAAAGGCCTTCGTCAGCTCAACAAACACCATGTACACATCCTTGTTCTGTTCACAAAATCATGTCCAGGGTTCCACAGCCAGCATGAAAGCCACACTGTGACTCTGGATATACCGAGTTCACTAGGTGAGAGACAAGTCTGTTGAGACAACCCATGCAAGGATCTTCCCCACTATGGACAGCAGGCAGAGTTCGTGATGGTTGTCACAGCTAGATATGCTTTCCTTCCTTTTGTATAGATGGACTGTGAAAGCATCCTTATAGTCCTAGGGCACTATACCCTGTTCCTATATAGTCTTGAAAAAGCTGGTGAGTTTTCTGACCAGGTGTGCACCTCCACATTTGTACTCTTCAGGTGGAATACCATTGAGGCCTGCAGACATGCCCATGGAGAGAGGCTTGATGGCTTTAGTATCCTCATCTAAAGGGCCATGGACAGCTCCTCCAGGACAGGATGCTGTGGGTGTGAGTTAGTAACTTCATTGGATGTAGTGTCTTGACAGTTCAGGAGACTATCAAAGCGCTCTTCCCACGAGAGAGAACATTGCCTTTGTCTGTGAGAAGCCAGTTACCATCTACTGTGAGGACAGGGGCTGTACCATTGGATTTGATGCCATACACAGCACAGAGACCTTTGTGGAATTCCTTCATGTCATACTTGTCAGCTGCTTCCTGCAGTCCTGCAGCCTTCTCTTCCCATCAGTGGTTCTTCATTAGCTTTAACTGGGTTTGTAGTATATGTTTGGCCTCCTTCATTGCTGATTTCTTGTCTAAGATGTAGGATTTGTGTGTGGTGTGCACGGTCTTCAGTAGCCAGTCTATCTCAGCATCATTCTCATTGAACCACTCTTGGTGTTTCTGCCTTACAAAGCCAAGAACCTTGGATGCTGAATTATATGTGACAACTCTGAACTTCTGCCAGATTGTCTCAATGGCTGAGGAGTTCTCTGGGACCTCAGCTAACAGCCTCTAGTGTCTGTTCCAACTTTGCTTGTTTGCTGGGGTCATTCATGTCAGCCACATTGATCTTCTTTGGAGGTCTAAGGCATCTTCTGGAGCACTTTGGTGAGGAGTGTCGTGACATGATGCTTCTCACAAGCTGATGGTCTGACCAGCATCCGGTACTTTTCAAAGAGCAGGTGATGTACACATCTTTAATGTCTTTAGACCATATGATTACATAGTTCAGCATGTGCCACTGTTTTGACTGGTATACATCCATGTTGGCTTATATTTGTTGACACTCGGAGAGAAGAAGTTGGCTGTTGGAGTTTGACCTTCCAATGCTGTGATGGCCTAGCACAATGATCCATGTGTCAGTTGACTCCCACACAAGCAGTAAAGTTTCCAAATATGATGAGCTTGTCCTGGTGTGCCTTTGGTGAGATCTTCAAAAAAATATCTCATTGCTCTCATTTATGAGAGT
Organism: Mauremys reevesii; assembly: GCF_016161935.1. Lineage (NCBI taxonomy): Eukaryota > Metazoa > Chordata > Testudines > Geoemydidae > Mauremys > Mauremys reevesii. The sequence continues at coordinate 18,056,244 of NC_052624.1, forward strand.
CATTGTCCATGCGTAAGCACTGATAATGGTGGCATACTATTCTCTGGATAAGTTTTATAAAGTCAATCATTGAGTTCCTTGGGGAGCAAGTCAATCTTGTGGGCAATGTCAGACTATACCCTAACCCCAACTATCTCAGCTCATCCTTGGCCTGTAGGAAATGTAGCCTGCTCCCACCTCCTCAAAGTGGTTCTCATCAGCCAGTCTGGTTTCACTGAGGGCAGCAACGTTTATGTTATACCTCTCCAGTGTTTTGGCAAGTAGGGCTGTTCTTCATTCCGATCTTTGGTCACTGTTGAGAAGAATTCTGACATTCCACGACCCAACCTGTGAATCTTTGTTTTTTGTTGACCGCTGAGTGGGATGACCAGCCAGGAGTGGTAGCCTGTTGGGCATGGAAAGGGACGGCTATGTTTAGGGTTCCTTTTCAGTCCCCTTTCCCCAGATTGGGGAGAGCAGCGCTGTGCCTAAAAAGGCCTGATCTGTATCAGGGGGATACCGGCTCCAGATCTGCCCTGATCTGTGGAGAATGACCATCACCCTGAGGCTGCCAGCATGCAGAGTTGTGATGAAGAGACTGCCAGCAGCATCCTCTTCCTGTCCCTGACACCCCTTCCCCATCACCACAGGACTCTGGTGAGTTGATTAGGTTAAATAAGTTAAATGAATTGAATGAGTTAGCTGAACAACCTGCACTATGAATGGATTTAAGTGAGAACGGTTTGTGCAGAGCCTTTCCCACTTTCTCGTGCAAGCAGCTGGTGCAGTAGATGCCACAAGCAGCTAAAGTGGATGCAGGATTTGTATTCAGAGTTGTCCTTCTCCTAGATGAGCCGCCAACCTGAGTTAAAGAGCCTCATCTGCCCATAAGTGTAATGATTGGCCAGTGACTACATATCAACAGCGCTGGAACCGGGAGAAGGAAACAGAGGGCCACCCCCCCACACTTATAAAAGAGGAAGGGCCATCCCCCCACTTTTTAACGAAAAGACTTCTGCCAGGGTTTGTGACCAGCCACAGCCTTTCAGCACTGTGCAGGTAGGAAGGGACAGGAGCTGCTTCCAGCTGCAGGGAGGAGGCCTGTGTATTTACAGAGCTCCTCCCTTCCCGTCTCCCTTCCCCTTGTGGCTGAAAGGCAGCTAACACCTCCAGGTGAGCTCTGCTTAACTCCTGCCCCCTTCGTTGTCCTGCTTCCTGTGCTGACCTGGCAACTCCTACCTCTCCTCAGCCCACCCCTCCCTCCTCAGCTGGCCAGGCAGCCCACATGCCTGCCCATGGCATAGAGACACCACTGGGCTGTGGTTTGTTCACAGGGTGAGCCGCCCCGGTTCAACCAGTGCGTTGCCGCACCACGTCCAACCGCCTCCCCCCTGTAGGGGGTGCCGTGTTGCAAGGAAGGGCTGGCGAGCGCCGCTGCCGCCCCCCGCTACGTACACGGTGGTGGTGGATTTGGGCAGCATGGTGCTGCACTGCCACATCTACAACAAGGCAGCCACAGTCAGAGGCTCCAGCAGGAAGAAGGTGAATGGAGGGAAGAAGGGAGCAGGCTGCTGTGGGTAGGGGAAGAAAACTCAGCCCCACTCACTACTACATGCTGTGGGGGTCGTCTTCTTCCCCTTCTCCTCCCCCATCCTGTTCCGCCCATGGGCACGGTGTAACCCATGCACCCTCCCCACCATCTCCATCTTGAAGATGGGACCTTGCCCTCACTCCCTCCCCTAGCCCTGCCATGCATTGGCTAGACCCAGACCATGGACAGACTCTGCCCTCCACACCCCCGGAGAGGGGCTTTCCTCACCTTCCTGTGGTGGTGGCTCAGACCCTTCCTCTCTCAGCAAGGTGAATTCCTACGGTGCGGGGGCTCCATTCCAGCAAACCCCAGCTCCTCCTAGTACAGGCTGCTCCTTTTCCCACTCCCACTAATGGTGCCAGAACCAGGGGGGCCAGGAGGTCATGGACTCCCCCACACTTCTACAAAGGTTCTGGTGCCCTTGCTGCATATATAATGGAGGTTGCCCTTATATTGCCATCACAAGGCATGTCCTTCATTGCCGTTCTCTCTGTTGACACCAATGTGTTCTTCTGCGTTGTCTGCCGATAAAGACTTTGTCATAACCCTAGGAGGGAGGCCTAGCAGGTTCCTCACACTTATCCAAGATGTGACCCAAGATTAATGGAGGGCGGGAACATCTCACTCTTCCCATACAGACCTGTCAGATCTTCCCACTGCCCTAACTAATGTGCATAAATATTAATAAATCTTCAGAATGTCCCTTTGAGTTAGTTAAGGACTGTTACTATGATAAATATGACTCTGAAAATTAGATGCTATCACAGCTATCACTAGTAATACTGTAGCCATGATATTGAATGCAAATTGAAATAGATTTAACCAGTTCAGTTGCATACTGGGACCTAGTCTGTAGCGATAATTATTCCCTTTTATTTTATATGGGTGTGAAAATGGAGGTTTTGATACTTGCTTATGGAGACTAGATCCCTTGTGTACTTGGCAACTGCAAAAATTAAGAGGAATGTTGACTCTCAGCGAATGCTAATTGCTAAAACTCAGGCAAAAAAAAGAGCATTTAGCAAGTTCTGCCTCTAAACAATCTTTTCTCAGATTATTGCCATTTTCATATCCAGAACATTTTAGCACCACTAAATGTGAAAAAATGCGTACTTGTTACCTACCATAATTACTCACACATTAGCTGGATAAATGACTGCAGCTTTACTCCTACCTATGAAGATTCAGCCTTGAGAATGTCAAACTTTTCATCAGCTGAATTGTTTTGCGAGGATTATGTCCAGGAACAGGTGTGCACGCATCTCAGGCAATAGTAGTTCTCTTTTCCTGTCTCAGTGAAGGACAATAATCAGTGATTTCCACCCCCCCACCGCCATTCTTTGGTTTGTTGCCATCAGACTCTCAGCAATTTCATGAAAACCCCGTGGGCCCAGGCGCCAATCCACATTTTCTGTCTGTAACAATGAATCAAGTTTTCTAATCAGCGTTGGATCCCTTCCATGGATATAGCAACTTCAGTCACTTCTTTTAGAATCCGTAACTATACATAGGTCTTATGTCGTGTTTTTCATCCATTGACCACAAAGCACTTTGCAAAAGGTAGTCATTAGTCTCTATTTTACAGATGTGGAAACTGAGGCAAAGAGAAGATGGAGCCAAAATTTTCAAAAGAGGCCATTGATTTTGTGTATTTTTGATTGTCCATCTTGGGACAAAAGTCCTAACTGGGACACAAGTCTTATAGTTGCTGAGAACTGGCTGCAAGTGTTCAGCTCTTCTGAAAATCGGGGCACTTTCATTTAGATGCCTAATTTAGGCACCCAAGTTTGAAAATGTTGGCTTTCATTTCTTAGACCCACTAGTACTTTAACCACCTTATGCCTTTTTTTATTCATAATACTTCATTTCCCAAGAGCAATAAAGTCACATCTTTTTGTTTAATCATGTTATTTTGTACCCTATTTATAGTGATAGGAATGAACAGAAACACTCCAACTCCATTTACATAACAAAAGCTGAGTCTTGAACGCACTAAACTATTGTATTAACAAGAGAGCACTGGAAACACAAATGAGGTTAATTTTGCGTGTGATAGTTTATTTTAGATTCAATAGCTGTGGAAGTAGCTATTATTTGAGAATCCTATAGGCCAGCCAATTGTTAAGATACTAGTTTAAAAGTATGTTGCTTAATATTTTTAAAATGATGAATCTGATCTATTTACAAATGTGTTACAAAATACTCTCTGCTTTTTCTAATCTCAAAATCACAATGAATAAATTCCCTGATCCCCTTTTTGCAATGCTGGGTGCACAGCATGAACAAAATAGGCAATGGTGATTTTAAAAAGCATCCAACAAAGTGAATTTGAAAAGCAACCGCATGCTTTCAATCACCTTTCCAAACTGCCAAAATGGAAGTGTTCAACTTGTGCAGAAAACCAGTGCTTCCCAGTCACATTGAATTAAGTATGCTGTATTGCCAGTGGGGCATGAGGAGTAATCAGAGGAAGTGACAGATGTTACAGCTACTACAAATTAATCACTGTCCATACATGAATACCAATATTTCTGTCAGACATAACAGCATATGGAGTTTTACTTTACTGCATTGGTAGCATACATTAATTGGTTCAGGCTAATTAAAGCTTGATTTATGTTATGGTGCAAGGGAGAGAACACAAATACACAAGTCTTGAGGGACTGATGTTGCCTTTCGGGCCGTATTTTTACAGCTGTCCTCAAATTTTGTACAAATAACAGCTTTCCAAATGTCATATTTTGCAAGTTCTACAGCAAAGAATATTCAGTCAAGAATGCTCACTGCCTTTTCTCTGCCTTCCTTCAGTCACTCATATATTTATAACATTAAAATATTTAACTTGAGCCATCCTAAGATGTACGGATTTCAGCTGAGTAACCCCACTATCAAATTGCGGTAACCCTTGTTCCTTCCCGTTATCTGCCTCCTGTTGGTCACTCCCATTCTTGTCACATTTAAATTGGAAACTTTCATTTGGCCACCAGCACAGGATCGTGGGAGCAGAACTGGAGGCAGGTTGGACATCTATAAGTTCTTCTGAAGGAGAAGCTGCGGAGTGATTGGAGCAACAAGCATTCAGAGCTGGTTTTGAACTAGCTTTATTAATTATAAACAAGAAGAAAAGTGCACAAGTGCACCATGTAATTTACTATGCCTGAGCACCATCAGGAGGAACTCACTCCAATTCCTGACAAAGAAAATGTGTCCCTCAATGTTCTCTTCAGATTGATTATGGAGCATGTCTTGCTTTAAACAAGAAGGTGGGGATTTTCAACGGTGCCCCAGGAGGTTAAGCACTCAAATCCCATTGTAATTCAATAGGAGTTGGGTGCCTAACTTCCTTAGGTTCTGCTGAAAAAAATCCAGATTAAATTTAGAACCTGTCATTTTCAAAACATGCCCCCAGGGAGTGGAAATATAACTTGTTGCAAAAATGTGAGGGAAACTATGAATCCCAAATATAAGCTGTTTTCTTTTAATAAAACAAGTACATGATAAGTGGCTAAAGCTGCTCACTGGGAGGAATTCCAGGTGACATTTAATAGACAGCAGCCTTCCTTTGGCTCTCTCATCCATTTCTACTGGTTGCTAAAATAGTGCTTTTCAAAACACTAATGGCAAGATTCTGGCTGTTGCAACATGGGTGAAAAAAGAGAAGGGAATCATAGAAATGTAGGACTGGATGGAACCACAAAATGTCAGCCAATCCAGTCCCTGCATTCAATGCAGGACTAAGTAATGATAATTCCTGACAGGTGTTTGTCAAACCTGTTAGAAAAAACCTCTAATGATGGAGATCCCACAACCTCCCTAGGCAATTTGTTCCAGTGTTTAACCACCCTGACAGTTGGGAAGTTTTTCCTAATGTCCAACCTAAACCGCCCTTACTGCAATTTAAGCCCATTGCTTCTTGTCCCATCCTCAGCAGTTAAGGAGAACAATTTTTCATCCTCCTCCTTATAACAACCTTTTATATACTGAAAACTGTTATCATGTCCCCCCTCAGTCCTCTCTTCTCCAGGCTAAACAAACCCACTTTTTTCAATCTTCCCTCATAGATTATGTTCTCTAGACCTTTAATCATTTGTGTTGCTCTCCTCTGGACTTTCTCCAGTTTGTTCACATCTTTCCTGAAATGTGGTGACCAGAACTGGACACAATACTCCAGTTGAAGCCTAATCAGTGTGGAGTAGAGTGGAAGAATTACTTTGCGTGCCTTGCTTACAACACTCCTGCTCATATGTCCCAGAATTATATTCTCATTTTTTGCAACAGTGTTACACTATGGATGGAGGTAGGGAGGCTTTGAAAGGAGGCAGGGGGGCTTTCTTTAGCCTCTATGTGCCCCTATGCAGGGACAATCAAAGAGAAAATGTTTGTGCTCCCTAAGTGAAAAGATTGAAGGGTGGCCAAAGCATGCCGCACTCCCATAGCATGTTAGAATGGGACTGTCTTGTAGCTGGAGGCATTTGCTGGGGGGAGCGCATGCTGCTCCTTTACTTAGATCATAGGTTCTTCAGGGCATGGACCATCTTTTGGTTCTGTGTTTTGTACAGTATCCTGCACAATGGGGCCCTTAGCCACTACTGCATTGCATATAATAAATAACTTCTGAAGGATATGTAGGATCCATAGCGTAGTGGGCTTCCAGACTCATGCCTTAGCCCTGCATAGATAGTTTCCCTATGGCCCTGGTTGCTGAAATGGTGCACCTCCACTCCTAACCCTGTCATGGCGCTGGATGTACAAACCACGCTAAAACCTCATTCATTTAGCTGTGTAGCTCCATATGACTCATTTGATTTTCAGTAGTATGTGAAATTTACAATAGGCGGAATAAGGATATGAATACACACTCCCCGTATGAACATAGCAACATGAGAATGGCCATACTGGGTCAGACAATGGTTCATCTAGCCCAGCATCCTCTCTGATTACTATGGCCAGTACCAGATGCTTCAGAGGGAATGAACAGAACAGGGCAATTATTAAGTGATTCATCCTGTCTTGTCCAGTCCCAGCTTCTGGCAGTCAGAGGTTTTGGGACACCCAGAGCATGGGATTGTAGCCATGACCATCTTGGCTAATAGCCATTGATGGACCTATCCTCCATGAATGTATCTAATTCTTTTTTTAACCCAGTTATGCTTTTGGCCTTCACAACATCCCTTGGCAATGAGTTCCACGGATTTTGACTGTGCATTTTGTGAAGTAGTACTTCCTTACGTTCGTTTGAAACCTGCTGCCTATTAATTTCATTGAGTGACTAATGGTTCTTGTGTTATGTGAAGGGGTAAATAACACTTCCTTATTCACTTTCTCTACACAAATTATGATTTTATATACCTCTATAATATCTCCCCTTTGTCTCTTTTCCAAGCCAAACAGTCTCAGTCTTTTTAATCTCTACTCATATTTTTAATCTCTACTCATACTGTTCCATACCCCTAATAATTTTTGTTGCCCTTCTCTGTACCTTTTCCAATTCTAGTATATTTTTTAGGGGGATGGAGCAACCAGAACTCCATGCAGTATTCAAGATGTGGGCATACCATGGATTTATACAGTGGTATTATGATATTTTCTGTCTTACTATCTATCCCTTTCCCAATGGTTCCTAAAAGTCTGTTAGCTTTTTTGACTGTTGCTGCACATTGAGTGGATGTTTTCAGAGAACTCTCCACAATGACTCCAAGATCTCTTTCTTGAGTAGTAACAGCTAATTTAGACCCCATTATTTTGTATGCATAATGGGGATTATTTTTTCCAGTGTGCATTACTTTGATTTATCAAAATTTAATTTCATCTGCCATTTTGTTACCCACTCACTCAGTTTTGTGAGACCCCTTTGTATCTCTTCACAGCCAGCTTGAGTAATTTAGTATCATCTAACCCTATCTTGAGTAATTTAGTATCATCTGGAAACTTTGCCACCTCACTACATACCTCCTTTTCCACATCATTTCTGAATATGTTGAACAGCACAGGTCCCAGTACAGATCTGTGACGAACCTCACTGTTGATCTTCTCTCCATTTCGAAAACTGAGCATTCATTCCTACCCTTTGTTTCCTATCTTTTAACCAGTTACTGATCCATGACAGTGCCTTCCTCCTTATCCCATAGCTGCTTATTTTACTTAAGAGCCTTTCAAAGGATTTCTGAAAGTCCAAATACATTATCTAGATCACCTTTGGCCACATGCTTATTGACACCTGCAAAGAATTCTAATAGATTGGTGAGGCATGATTTGCCTTTACAAAAGCAGTGTTGATTGCTCCCCCACATATTTTGTTCATCTATGAGTCTGGTTATTCTGTTCTTCACTATATTTTCAACTAGTTTCCTGGTTCTAAAGATAGGCTTACCAGCCTATAATTGTGAGTAAGAATGTTTTAGGTACAGATGTATCATAGCTCAGTTTCTGACTGCCATCTCCATTTTAGGAAATGCACTGTTTGTGTCATTGACTGGATGCGTGAAATTAACAGCATTACAAACATATATTGACTGCAACAGTTACATAGGAACATGTAATTTCTTAAAGCATTAAACTCTTTCACTTTATAAACTAAGGGTTAGATTCTGTCTGGCCCCTTCTCCAAAAGGTCAAAGAAAACTGAGCCAGGGACAAAGAATAAGCCCTGTGATTTGGGAAGATTCTCTTCAGCAGGTTTGCACACACATAACTAAGGGCAAAATTTAGCAGTAAGTTTTTCAGTGGAAGCAGGGCAATATTGTTCACATAGCAGAGGCCAACAAATTCTCTTACCCATTTATTCACAGTTACAGATACACATCAGTAAAATCAAAACCGCAGTGCTGGGGAACAAGAAAGCAATATCAGGAAGTCAGGAATAATTAGCCTGTCATGCAAGAGTACAGAGAGGTGCCGTATATCAATATCAGCAATCAGCAATCTCTCTCTGTAAATATTTTGGTTAGCAAATTAGATTTACTTCAAACAGAAAAGGGGGAATTAAAAAAGAATAATGATAAAAATATGTGATATAAAGCTATGCCTCGCTTTGTTTGGGCAATATAAAACCATTTTTCATTCTGGTTTTCCTTAACTCAAATATATTTTAAAAAACCCTAAATGAAACAGACACAAAGAGATTACTGCCCTTACAAAAATTACCAGACACCTCAAAGGTGATTGTGATTTAAAAAATAAAAGAGAAATGAACTAACTGTGCATGTTCCTCCAAATGGTTGATGGCAAAGGGGTATTCAACAAAGAACTGATTGGAAATATACTTTTCTATATATTTGTCTGAGAAGAGAGTAGAGGAAAACGTTTATAGAGTCTTGTAGACTGTAATAGGGATGAAATAAATACAGTTTTATAGAAATTACTCTAAAAGCCTATATAACTTAATAGAAAATTATATCCCTTCTATTATGGCAGGGTGGTAGTGGTGAAGGCTTCATAGTTGAAACTGAGTTTCTATGTTAAGTCCAATTTTGCCTCCCCCCATGCCTGTAAAATACATACTTGTCACCTGGGCCTGAAAATTGGTATGTAGAAGTGATTGGGTTTGTTTAAAAATTTGGTCGACAGGAAGACTTTGAGACTGGAGCTCAAAATAGGAAAGATGAGCCCAGGGAAAAGGCATTAGAAAGGCAAAGTTTGAGAGTTGTGAAGTGAAATTCATTCGTTTTCCTTGGCACTGCACAGATACAGAGGCTATTTCTACACTGCAGCTGGAAGCAAGCCATCCAGTCCGGGTAGACACACTCATGCTAGCTCCACTCAAGCTAGCATGTTAAAAATAGCAGCGTGGATGCTGCTGCTTGAGTGGTGACACAGACTAGTCGCCTGAGTTTAAGCCTGCCTGACCCCCTGATCCAAGCTCAGGTGACTACCCGTACCACCACCTCTTCCACAACATCCACATTGCTATTATTAATGCACTAGCTCAAGGCATGCTGCCAGCTGAAGTGTAGACATACCCATAGGAACAGAGAGGCCCTGCCTATAATAGTTTAAAACCTATTTTTTCTGATTCCCACCATCCTCCCCTCCCCACATAACTGAAATCCAAAAAAATATATTTAATGCCCTTCTCTAGAACACCAAATTTGGCTGCATAAAGAACCCTCAGTTAAATTCAGGTGCTCAGAAACTCCAGTCTTAATGACACAAATGCTCTCCTTTTGCTTGAGTTATGTGACCAATTCCAGGAAATGTGTTGCTCTGTGTTTACCTTGAACAAGTCTCTTTAATCTCAGTAGCTGCCTGCAGAAATCTCTCTTGATCAGAGATTGTGTTAAAACCAGTAATTAATGCTCCTCCTTGAGCAGCTAATGTCCCAGTTTTGGAAATAGGATCTCTTTCTATTTTCTTCTCCCATTCTCTCATCACAAAGGGCCCTCTCCTGGAAAGGGGAGCAAATCAAAGGGTTTTCTCATATAAAAATGTGCTACAACAGAGTGGAGCCTGAATTCTCAGCCCTAATGTGTTTAAAGTGGAAGAACCCCTGCTTATCTAGTCTGGTACTGCTGCTATGGGGGATAATTCACGCAGGGAGTATTATTATTATTTGTGCTAGATGCTGTACGAACACAGCACAAAATGACAGTCTCTGTCCACTTTTAGTCTAAGAGACAAGCAATAACAGATGGATGCACACTGGTGGAGGCGTATGGGGAAACTATGAGACATATTGGTCAGCATGATAGGCAATGGTCTCAGTACACCAGCAGCATAACCGTGGTGAATGCTGCTTCCCTCTTAGTCCCATTCACCGTGCCCCAGCAATCATCCATGTTCCTCAAGGAAGACACACCACTGTGTCACAAGCATGACACACAAGAGGTGCAGAGTGCCCATGCTCTAGGATCTTCTCTCTCCTGTTCCGAATTCCATTCTCGGTGTCTCTGAGATGTCACTGAGCACATTAACTTTATAGAAGATTTCAAAGCCAGTGTTAATCTTCCCAGATTTTCTTCCCCCTGCATATCATTCACTCCTGCCATTTTTATATATAAAAAAGTACTTTTATACTGGAGCAAAGACTTAAAAAAACAGACCATAGATGAGGACGATGGTTACTCTATATCTTACTCATTTCCATGTTGGCAGAAATTAGTGTGTAGGCCTTTCACTTAGAGGATAAAACACAAATTAGCAAACAGTTTTGTTTTGTTTTTCTTTTCTTTTCTGACAGTTTGTTTTTGTCAAAGCAGCAAAGAGTCCTGTGGCACCTTATAGACTAATAGATGTTTTGGAGCATGAGCTTTCGTGGGTGAATACTCACTTGGTTGGATGCATGTTTTTGTCGCTCATTTCCTGTATTCCGCCTCTGACACTGCATCTAGATATTGGTGTTTCAGTTAGCATTTTAATTCTTTACCAAGCCGTGTCCTTCCTGCTTGAGTCTCAGCGAAGGCCTAATCCTATTCTCCACATCTTGAAATACATCTAAGGGAGCTGCATATGAACAAGCCAAGAAACATTCACAGAAATAATCCAAAGTGAAATTTCGCGTCTGAGACAGGGAGATGTCCTTGGTCCCAGTGTCATTCCCCCTAAGGGCAGAGAGGTGGACCTTAGCCACTATGCTGTCCCCAACATACTATACACCACTTAAGTCCCATCTGTGCCTCCAGTAGGACTTCAGTGGTGCATAGACCTTATGCTCCCTCTCTGTGCAGGATGTGAATTTCACTCTGAGTTATTTCTGTGAATATTTCTTGTTATTCTGTGAGTAGCCCTTAAGTCCCACTGGAAGCCTAGGTGGTATATAAACCTAGTGCTGGCTCCCTGCACAGAGGGGATATCACCTTGGGTGAATAATTTTGCATTATAAATACACTCCAGAAAATTGCAAGCTATTCAGGGACAGTTGGTGAAAGAAAAAAGTGACATGAATTGACTGTGATATTATGTGACTGTGAATTATTCGCCCAGCTCTAGTCAGTAGGAGTATTAAAAGTGAAAGAATTATATAAATCTAAGTTTGGGAGGGCTTCCTGCATTACATTCAGGCCTTGATCTTGCACTGAAATCTCCTTACCTGGAGCCCTGCACCTGTGCAGAGTCCCATTGAAGGTCTGCACTAGCCAACCCCAGTGCAGATCTGGGGGCCTCTGCTTTGGCAGCAAATATTACTACCTAGCTCTTATGTCGTCCTATTCGTAGACCTTAAACTGCTTCACAAAGGAAGTCAGTATCATTATCCCAGTTTTACAGGTGGGGAAACCGAAAGACAGACGGGGGGAATATGGCTTGCCCAAGATCCATGGCAGAAACAAATTTGGAGCTTGCTCCATTAAACCACAGTTAAGCTATTACTACTCAGCTGCATGTCTTTGTTCTCATGGCACTAGCATAGTGCTGCAGCATTTAGTTTGCAAAACGTTTTCCCTGCCATTTTAAGAAACGAGTGAACGTATTTTTTGTTAATGTTTGGTTTTGTACCAACACCATTACAGCTACCTCATTAAATAGGAAACCTTTATTTGCTGGGTTAACTCCTTGTAATGTACCTTCGGCACTTAGTCTTGTGCCATCAAAGTCAATGGGAGTTTTGTGACTGACCAGTCAATATAGGATCTAGAGCTAAATAGGTTTATGTGTCTGTTTGATCCTGCAAGGTTCTGAGGCTTTTGCAAGGAACTTTATGGGTCATTTAACTTTGCTGCAATAATTGTTAAGAATGCATGTGTGTAGGTTTTTCTTCATTGATTTTTTAAACTATAACAAATCTGATTTTAACAGGATGAAGCCAAATTCTGAGAAGAATTATGCAAATTATTTTTTGAGTATGCTTGGAAATATTTTAGAATTGTATTGGACTAAATTCTTTCCTAGTGTAACTCCACTGGAGTCAGTGAAGTTACACCAGACACGAATTTGACCCAGTGTGTGTGGTTCTGATAAGAACTCATTAGAGCAGAAGGGCTATAAGAATCTGTCATACAGAGTAGGATTAGCCTACAGAATTAGGTAAGAAACCATGTAGTCATAAAAGAACTGTTGACTCCATAATTAAGGTTGAGTTCTGGTTTGCATGTAAAGGGAGGATCGGGTCATAATTCAAAATGATGTGGACAAATTGGAAAAATGGTCTGAGGTAAACAGGATGACGTTTAACAAAGACAAATGCAAAGTGCTCCACTTAGGAAGGAACAATCAGTTTCACACATACAGAATGGGAAGAGACTGTCTAGGAAGGAGTATGACAGAAAGGGATCTAGGGGTTATAGTGGACCATAAGCTAAATATGAGTCAACAGTGTGATGCTGTTGCAAAAAAAGCAAACGTGATTCTGGGATGCATTAACAGGTGTGTTATGAGCAAGACACGAGAAGTCATTCTTCCGCTCTACTCTGCGCTGGTTAGGCCTCAACTAGAGTACTGTATCCAGTTCTGGGCACCGCATTTCAAAAGAAAGATGTGGAGAAATTGGAGAGGGTCCAGAGAAGAGCAACAAGAATGATAATAAAAGGTCTAGAGAACATGACCTATGAAGGAAGGCTGAAAGAATTGGGTTTGTTTAGTTTGGAAAAGGGAAGACTGAGAGGGGACATGATAGCAGTTTTCAGGTATCTAAAAGGGTGTCATAAGGAGGAGGGAGAAAACTCGTTCATCTTAGCCTCTAAGGATAGAACAAGAAGCAATGGGCTTAAACTGCAGCAAGGGAGGTTTAGGTTGGACATTAGGAAAAAGTTCCTAACTGTCAGGGTGGTTCAACACTGGAATAAATTGCCTAGGGAGGTTGTGGAATCTCCACCTCTAGAGAGATTTAAGAGTAGGTTAGATAAATGTCTATCCGGGATGGTCTAGACAGTATTTGGTCCTGCCATGAGGGCAGGGGACTGGACTCGACCTCTCAAGGTCCCTTCCAGTCCTAGCATCTATGACTCTATGGATTCAACCACTTTGTTTTTCATGAAAAATACATGTCCTCCTCAAACTTGCAGAACTTGCTCTTTGAGGACAGAATTAATTTTCTGAAATGTTTACAGGTAAATCATTTAATTAGTTAAAAATAATTAAAAACTGCATGATATCATGAAAGGAAAAAGTATTTAAAAAGTAACATCTTTAAAAATAATTTTAATTTAATGTGGGACTACAAATGCTAAAATGCCTTCGTCTTAATGTTGTCTTCAGTGCATGACACCACTGCAGGGCAGAAGATTGGTTGGGTGCCTTAACTGTGCATTTCTTACCTTGACATGTTTGTATTTATTTTACATGTGACCATAACTCTGAATTTCCTGGGTTTGTAAAGCTAAGCTTTGGGATAATTACAATATCCTTGTAATGTTTTTTACCCTTAATTTTCTGATAGGCACTCTGAATCTTAACTGCATTTTAATGTAGTTTTTTTGTGTCTGGGAATATTGTATAACCTGGTCGAATAATAAGATTAAGCTAGAGTTCTGTAATACCTTATCCTGTAAGTTCCTGTCCAGGACTGTATAACAGGCAGAGATATTACACCTGGGAAATCCATGCCTGGTTGTACACTGAGCCTGTTGCATGCCAGGACAGAGCTTTGGGAGTTTAGTCAGTGCCATGTGAATGCTTAAACATATATTAAAAAGTTATCAACAATAAATGCTGATGCACTTCACTATCAGTTCTCAGTACCTTGATTGCAGATGCTCCTCAGTAACCTGGAATATGACCAATACAAAGCACAAATGTAGGCAGGAAATGCTAAGAATATTTTGACGCTGCTATTATTTATTTAGCAATACAAAATTAAACAATACTTCTTCTCTAAGTCACTCAGTCACTGCTAGCCATTGCTGTTTCCAGTGGTGCCACTTCAGTGCTGTGAAAGACAGGTGTCTCAGGAGCAAAAGCAGGTTTTTGTATTGCTTGACAGGTCTGCTCTGTATTAGAGTAAAACAGCAGTTGGCAGATTGGATTTACATTCTCCTGAGGGGCTGGATCTGGCACGCCGGCTGTATATTTAATACCTGTAGGTCATATTGATTCCATACTGCATTTGTAAAGAAGAGCAGCCACTTTACCTCAGCTGCATCACAAAGGGCTCAGTCCTGAAGCCAGTGGGAGCTCTCATTCATACAGCATCTGCAGGATCAGACCCCCAAAAAAGAGATTTAAAAACAAATATTTTAAAACGAAAAGTATCGTTATGAAATAACAGAGCATGGCACTAGCTAGTTATGCTCTAGATAGTTCCGTTTGTACAACATTAACTAGCATTGTTATCTTATAGTACTAGAGTCTATCCATGTTAGTCTGGCTAAAACACTTCATTTTACTGGTTAGCACTTTACATACTAGAACTGGGGGTGTCAGCTAATGGGCTATTCTTTTAGCTTTGCTGGTTTAGAGGCATTTGACTTTGGAGCTGAGGAACCAGGGTTCTTCTCCCAGCATCCTCTGCATGTGATATTTGCATAGTGATGTTGTCAGTTGTCTGCAGTATGTAGATTTATTGCAACAGGTTTGAGTTCTAGCCACAAAAGCTTAAAATGTACCTGGACCAAGTGACCCTATGGTACAGACGTTTTTTCACTTCATGATGCCACATCACCCTGGAAGTGTTTGTGCTCCAAGGAACCAGACCCAGAGTGTGGGTAGCAGAGGAGAACTGGGCATTTCTGGAATTGGCTAGTCAAATAGCTTCATGAGCCCCCTGCCTGTTGTGTGACGAGAAGGAGCCACCCGTCTCCACTGTCCATGCTCTGGGAATGGGCTCACAAAGTGAGGGCTGTTTTAGGCTGATGTTGCAATGTTCCAGTGCTGTGTCGTACAAACCCAGAATGTTTTGTCTAAGACTAAGTGGGCCCCACCATACAAAAACAAAAATAAATAAAAATTAGCCCCTGGCATAGACTCTTCCTGCTGTTCCACATCTCCTTCCTCTTCCTCCCAGGCTCCATCCCCTTCACAGACCATTCCTTTTTGTTCCATTGCCTTCAAAAAACTCTTCTGTTCTTCCCAGTGCTTGGTAGACTCCCAAGCCAATCTCTGATCTGTAATGCTAGTGTAAACCTGGAGTCTCTCCAGTGACGTCAGTGGAGTTGCTCCATGTTTAAACTGGTGTAAATGAGATCAGAATCTAACCCTTAATTTGTCTCTGACTCAGTGTTCAGTTGGGCCCTTTCCGCTGCCTAGCCAGAAACTAGGATCCATCCTTAATCTTCTGCCGATGTTCGGATTCAGCTGTGCAGTCTTAAGCAGACTGGTTTGAGTGGACTTGGATAGGCTTCCTTCTTTCAACCCCAGTACAAACACTCGTTAAGTATCATTCGCTGCCTTCCCTCTCCATGTGTATGGGAGGTGAGCTAAAAGCCCCTCACGGGCTGCTGTGCCCTCTACTGCTACCTGAGGTATGAGTAGCTGGTGCCAGGGAGTAAGGATAAAGGAGGGGAGTTTATGCCCCCTCACTTCCCTGTCTGGCTGCACAGGATAGGACACAATATGGCCCTACACTAGTAAGTAGATATAAATGTCACTGAAACTAATATATATGGTCCCAAATTAAGTCAAGTCAGTTTCCAGAATATGAAGAGAATAGCAAAGATCCTCAGTGCCAAAATGCTTTGTCTGTCCATCAGCTCAAGAAACACAGCTATGTACCAAGCCCACTTCCACCATTCCTGCTCTGTCAGAGGCTCTGTTCACCCCTCTATGGAGATATACCTATCTCATAGAGCTGGAAGGGATGCTGAAAGGTCATTGAGTCCAGGCCGCACAACTTCACTAGCAGGACCAAGTACTGATTTTGCCCCAGATCCCTAAGGGGCCCCCTCAAGGATTGAACTCACAACGCTGGTTTAGTAGGCCAATGCTCAAACCACTGAGCTATCCCTCTCTCTTGGATAGGCTGTTCACGGTAGGCTTTCTTTGTAGCAGTGGGTACCTTACATGTGTTTATCCTTTTGTTTAGCCATGTGAGCACTGTGCAGTGGGACCTGGGGAGATCTCCCTGCCAAATAATGCGCTTATCAGTCGCACCTGTTTATTTGACTGTCAAGTGAGCCGAGACACAAGAGGTGCCTGACCTTGATTACAGTCTTCTTAATTTAGGATAGCTGCAAAGAATGTGCAGCGTTGCTTGAGGAATGTGATGACAAGCTGACACACACAGTCCATAGCATAGTAATTAGGGATATATTACTTGGGCAGGAAAAAAGCAAATAGAATTCTGTAATGGCCCTCGCTAGGCGTAGATTGGTAGGGAAGTGCCTCCTAGTGGTCAGGGCTTAGTCCTGATGTGCAGGGGGTTGTTAGTAGGGAAGCCTGGGCCTCCCACTCCACCAGGCTCTGACCCAGGGCCCTTTGAGGGCTATCAGTGGTCTGAAAGTTGAGGATGCTTAAGGTGGTCCTCCTGGGCCACTTCCTACCCACCTCCCTGCTGTTGTCCCAAGGTTGCCGTGTGGGGTAAGGCAGTATGAGGGTTGTCTGTTCAGCCCAAGGCACCTTCTGGTGGCTGTGTGTAGCAGGTCATTCTCCTATTGCTCTTGGATAACAACTGCCTCCTCCACTGAGGTAATCCAAACAGAAAATAAAGGGGCTCAATCAAGTCCAGAGTTTATATTCCCCTCAGGCTGTCTCTGCAGCAGGCCTTCCCTTCCCTCATGGAGGGCCCTTTGGGCAGTTATTTAGGGAGAGATTCTGTCTTCCCTCAGCTCATCTCTCCTGGAGTTGCCAGTAGCCGGTCTGCTCTCTTCCCTGGTCTGCCCCCAAATGAGCTGCTCCCCTGCCTTTTAACTCCTTCTCTAGTTGGCATATTTACTACAGGCGAGCCCAGAGTATTTCCTTAACCCCTTGTTGCTCCGTGTGGGGTTTGTACACCCCTGTCACAGGTGCAGAGAAAAAGCAGAATCCTCTGCCACAGAAGGAAAGGTGACACGTCAGAGAGGCACCGTGATAAATAAGAAAGATTGGAGAGGTGCAAATAAAGCCTCCAGTTACATGGAATTATCTATTGGCTCTATCTCCGTTCAAATAGCAGAGCTTCCCTGGATTCCACGTTCTTGGATTGCAGTGACTGTAGAAGGTGTAAATATTTACATAGTTGAATTGGATTCTGCAGGAAACAAGGTTCTTATGGAACTTTTGTTAGCGGTAAAATGGCAAAGGTGTTTTGATCCGATAATAATGATAGATGGAAAGACCATTACCTCACAATCTGTCATCATCTAGAGGAGAAGCTGAGAGCCATCTCCAAAGCAGTAGGAAATGCCTCAACTGGAAGTTGCGCCTAGTGTTATAAGTCATTCATGTATGAAAGCGTGAAGAAAAATGTAATTGCATTTTATGTGTTTGAAAAGGTTAAAAGTTTAACAGAACATTGCCATGGTTACAATGTCCAGTTAACAAAACTGGATCTTTCCTGCCTACGAAGTAACACACAATAGCCAGTACGAAAATAGGACTTCATTCACATTTGGTTAGTAAACAGAAAAACGGTCCAAATTATGAACTGACTAGTCTCAGCCCATACAGTCCCATTAAAATCAATGGGATCACAGGGTGGTTTAGCCTTTTGTGTTATCTTTGTATAAAAATACAGAAATATTACCCAGTGGGGTGCATTGATTTCTTCCAATTCTTTAAAGAATTTAATGAAGAGGAACTGCGATGATTTTTTAAATCTCACAATTAGTCTTTTCAGTGCAGGAAGATTTAAACCACCAGGAAGTAACAACCCAATATTACTTCTTGGTGATTGATTGATTCAAGAACAGATGTGACAATAGAAAAGTGAACTGGTTGTTACTGTGGAGGCAGTCTTAATAATGTGTAACAGAGTGAAATGCAACCTACCACTAGCACCCGGATCTTATTTCCTCTCTGAACACAGTTCTCCTGTTGATCCCTTTAGTAGATGGTAAAGCAGGTCCCTTGCACCCCCACCTGTCCCTTAGTACACCAGAGAAATATGCTGTCACTGTGCCCCACTCATGATCTTGTTTTTCTCCTTCTTGGTACTTTTAATTTGTCAGCTTCAGAGCCTAGTTTCATTCCACAGGCCTAAAGAGCGAAATGTCCCAAGGCATTTTTTATCCTGAGTCTCTTGCATCACAGTGTGGGTTACTGTTGCCGGGCTATCAGGTCCACTCTGAAGTGGTATTAAAAGTTAACTCTCTTAAAGTGCCAGAGCCTCGTATGTTTGGTCTGACACTGATATATTCATTTCTGCATTGTACAATTGCAGTGAAGACAGGAAAAATGAACTATATAAACCTTCTCCTGACAAACCACTTTGTTAGAGATATTAATGGAGGACTTTGCTGGCAGTTCTAGCAGCTCATTTCACACACCATCTGAGCTTTATTTGTACTGCTTGTCTCATTGGAGAGGAAACGGGACAGATGATTACAAGAATAGTTTGGGTCCAATGAGGATTCAGAGTGAATCTATTCTTTGGGGCTACTCTTCATTATTGCTGACAGAAATGTGGTGCCATTCACACAGAAAAGCACTGTGTGGTTCATGGTTAATCATTTAAAAACATTTAAGCCCTCATTTCCTATTGACGCCATGGTGTTTCTGGTGAGTATTTAGAATGTTCACAGAAATTATCTAACTTGGGCCTTTCCAGAAATTGGCTTTTTTTTCATTGCGATGCTCCCTCTGGCATTTTCTCCCAAACTCCGGTTTTGTTGGTTTAAAAATCCACCACTTCATTTGTAAGGGCCAAATCATGTCCTTTCAAAGAACCAGACTAACAGCGGGAGAGGAAGTAGAGGATTCACCTCCAAGGCCCTGAGCCTGTAATGAATTCTACCCAGGTGCATAGCTCTGCTCACATGCAATCATCTTCGAAGGAAGCACACAAAAAAGGGGGGGAGGAGGTTATTCCTGCATGTGTAAAACACAATAAATAAATAAATAACAATGGTACTAATTATGAGAATGACCAGCATTCAGGAACACCAGGGGCTTATCTCAACTCAGCCATTCCCTTCATCTACTTGGGGTTAGGATTCTGATGGACTATTTGAGAAACTACCTATGGGAGGATGGGGACGGGGCTGAATCCCAAACTTGAGAACGTTTTCTGTTAAATTTTTTGATCTCTGCTTATGGACATCCTTGGAAGAAAACCTTTGCTGACCACATCCGTGTCTTGTTTGTGCCGAGTCAGCCTACCACTTATAAAACGGTATAATAAAAGTAAACTCCTCGGATAAATCTTGGTTACTGCTGATGCTAGCAAGAAGGCTGTTTACAAAACATGATAGAAATTAACATAACAGGTGGAGGTCTATAATATAAAACAAACTCTTCCCTTTCCTGAAGCAAGTGATAGATCCTTGCTAGGTAATGTCTCCTTATGTTGTTCAAGCCAAGATGAAAATGAAAGATTCCCACCACTTCCCCAACTTCCTACTAAAATGTTTTTCCTCTTGTGAACTGCCAATAAATTGGACTTGTGAGTTCAATGACCAGTAGTGCAAGAGTAAGATAATTGATTGCCCTTGGAGGAGCCTAGTGAGTTTCGTATTTGAGCAGGATTTGGGGAGTTACCACGCCTTTGATTTTCCCTTTTTAAACTGGCCCGATGACATTCTTAATAAGTAATTTTTCCATTTATAAGGTGATAATTGTGTTTTCAGCTTTGAGTCTCAAGCCTTTCAGTTTGTGCTCCATGTTTTTCTCATGGGCAGATATTACACATACCCTGGAGCCTTGGCGTCTAAGACACTTTCTGATCCTCAGCTACTCTGTTTCTGTTTTGTTTCTGAATCTTTCTAATTAATGATTCATTTTTCTCTGAAATTTGATTACTTTTCCATCTGTAAAGCAAATCCCTTGCATGGCAGCAGAGATATCGGAAAATAGATCAGTCTTCTGTCCTTCTCTTCTAACCATTTCCTTTCTGGGAGGTGGTCTGATCTCTTAATTTGGTTTTCTTTCTCTTTATGTTCCTCTTTGGGATATAATTATATGATGAGAAATCTAAAATCTTCTAGTGGCATTTTTAAAGAAGGTTAGGAAACCTTTAAAATCAGTGATGATCGGAAAGGAAACAACCATTGTATAGCAAGATTCTGGCTGGCTGTGTGTGGCTGTACTGGATGACAGGAAGAGTGGAAACACACCCATGTTAGGGGCAGCTATGACCTAACTGTGAAGCACAGGAGCAGGAAGAGATGAGCTATCTGTGCCAGAGTCTGGGAGGAAAAGAGAGTCATACCCTCCTTTTGACCCTTGGAGCACTATCAGATGCTTCTGGGGCTGTGATGAGTTTTGGGGCAGGAGCAAAAGCTATAGGCTCCCCAGTCCAACACCTCATTTAAACAAGCACTTAACTTTAAGCACTCTCAATGAATAGGTGAAGTCAAATCCATGGAACTACTCATGTGCTTAAGCAGCGCATGCTTAAGTGCTTTGCTGGCCCAGAGCTTCTGTGGAGACATTATAGACACACTACCCTATTCCTCAGTGCTAGGGTCTGGAAGGTGCTTCCCACGCCTTTTGTTCCCCTGGCTCTCCTCACTTACTCCTTATTATGGGAGTTTAGCAAAGTGACTATTCTGTTCCTATATCCTCTTGTGTTTTGCATTCCCAGTATCAGGACCAGTTCTACTCTTGGGTGGATGCATGTTTCAAATGAAGTCAGTGGTTTCAGGACAGCAGTTAGTCAGATCTGTACATCTCTGAATTTTAGATAAAATAATTGCCTTTCAGGCCCATAAGTACTGAATCTGTCTTGTCATTTGGTACCATTGCGAAGAAGGCATGCGGCTGTTGCTGTGGATGAGTGTGGATGAGAAGTGGAAAAGCTGGCCACAGGATGATCAGCCCAATAGAGGGAGATCCTTTGATGGCACAGTAACTTCTATGCCACCTGCAGCTGGCATAGGGAACCTGGCTGAGGATTTTCTGTGGCCTGATCCTCCTTGGGCTCACTGGCAGCAGATGTAAAGTAGAGCAGCCCTAAGCCTGCTCTACTTACACCTGGGAAATGGCCTGGCACATATCCAGCCCAGGATCTAGGGAGTAAAATGAGGTTGCTTCAAACCAAGCCCTTTTCACACACCCCTATCTTTGGTTGTGCTGCAAGCTGCTTGGGTTTAGGCAAGGATCAGGGCCAAGAGCTCCAAAGCAACTCCTCACAATGCCCCAAGGAAGCAGATAAGTAGCATTATCTTCCCTCTTCCCCTCTTCTCCTTGTTTTGGTGCAGAACCTGAGAGACAGAGAGATTTAATGATTTACCAGAAGCCACCAAGTGAGTCTTTGGCACAGCTGGGATTAAAGCTAATGAGTTCGTGGCTCTCCCTTTGTCACTCACTTCGCTAAACTATACTGTCCCTCTAAGTCAAAGTTTAGCCAACCTGTGTGAATGGAGAAGTGAACTGACCACTGGAGGGGAGAGGGTTCCCTCATGTCCATGCTCTTAGGAAAGTCTGATACTTATCATCAGAAATTCTTCAGTTGTTCATTTATTGGAACATGTAATTTGAACACATAGGAAATAACTTGTAAGAGTTGGCCAGCCACAAAGCCTGAGTCTTTGATTCCAGGTCGCTCTGTCCGGTGTTTTGCCCTGTGGAAGATATTTTGGCAGGTAAATAAGAAAATTGCTCCAAATTCCATCAGCAGTCAACAGAAATTTCCATGGAGATATTAGATAACTCTAGCCATTCTCCCAGGACTTTGGACTAATTTAGTTCTGATTCTCATACCAAAGAAAGATGCAGCTATTTCATATTGCACCAAGGTATTATATTCGGTCTCTTTTGCATCCCTTTCTGTTTTAGGAATATGCCTACCCATGTGTAATCGAAGCAAGTATGGGACAGTGGGAGTAACCAGAGCCATTGGGCCCATGGTCTATTAAGGATAAGAGGTGAAGTAGCACAATTAGGACCTGTTCCTGCAAACTTTACTCTTGTAACTAGTCCTTTGATGTCAGTGATTCAATGGGGTGGCTTACATGAGCAACAGTTGCTGCCATGAGTGAGCTTGGTAGGCAAGTCCCCTTAGGAGAGAACACACCACAGGTAAAGCCAATGTAGCGTGGTAGACTCATAAGGCAGAGAGAGATTGGTCTCTCTCTTTAATGAAAGATGATCCTGTGTGCATCTGTAAGGGTTGGTCTCAGACCTGAGTGGGGGTGTGATGACAATCAGATAATAAAGCGGAGGAGGAGCAGGAGCAGGCTTGGCCATTTGGCCCTCTGCAAGGTGCAGGCTTCTGCTGCTCCCTTACGAGCTCCCTTCCACTCCCATTTTCCCCACACCACCCAGTTTACCCTCTCAATCTCTGTCTCTCTCTGCACTTAACAACCTCTGTGCCTCAGACACTGCTAATTGCTGTAGCGTTGCTCCCTCTAACAGGGCTGCCCGTATTCTATAGTAACCACAGGAAAAAGCACTAGCCAATGCCTTTCCCAGCAGTTGCCCTAGCTGTTTGTCTGCCCGCTCCATTTGTCCTCTTCTCTCCTCCTCCTTTGTGTGAGCCTGACAGTGCTCATACTGGTACTTCAACTGTCTTCAGATACACAGGATAATCCTGTCGTGTTTGAAAACCTGCCTGTGTTAATAAGCAAGAGGGTTATGTTCTAGTCCTGAACTTAACCTGCTTCCCCCACTTTTTCCCCTTCCTAGAGGCTTTGCAGGAGTATTTAGTGTTTCCGAGGCATTTTAAAGATGAACAGTGCTCACTATTTATGGCCCCTGGTAGTTTTAAATACAGGTTTGAAGGGAATTATTTTGAGGACAGTTTGGTCTGACGTCACATGAAAAATCTTACAGGACATTTCCGAAATGCTTTCTAGCCTAGCTGTGCCAGGATTTTGCAGTATGGCTCCATGCAGCGTTTCTCCTTTTGTATTCAGGATTCGCTATTCACATTCTTTCCCTTTGGGGAATCATAACAGCTTTATAACTTCAGTAACACTAAAGTAAAACCTAGGGACCTATGCTACCTTCAGATACACTCCAGCTCTCCAAGTTTAAACTTGGTGATCTCTGAGGAGACCTCAGCAAACTTAATGGAATTAAGGGCTGGGAGGGAAATACAACACTAATTAGCATTGCACCGGACACGTTCAGCATAAATAAATGTGAACCTGCAGCAAAATAATTTGCATTCCTGAGCCTTCTCAGGTGTGTAGTCACAAGGTAGTTGCCTAAGCTTCAAGTGATTTTGCATATCTATCAAGTAAATCAGAGAGGCAGACTCCTAACACACATTAATAGGATCTGATTTTGTGATACTCCCTGAAGGAGTTTGTGTCTGTAAAGGAATGAATGAATAGAGACAGAAGGTGCAGATTGCCATCTATAACCAATTAGATATTGGTCCGGTGTCATACCTCCAGCTTTTGGGAGACAGCTCCCTCTACACCCTGATGGCTGCTTCCCGCTTTTATTCACTGGCTTTCATTCACTAGCACAAGGCTGCAATGTTTGGGTTGCAATTGCTACAAAGGAGTGTCTGTGTTGGTAGCCCAGTAATCAGTGTGTATTAGGTTTCCCTCTCTGCCCAATCCACAGAAGAGGTCTGTTAAAGCCATGTGCATCAAGCTAGCTCAAGCTGTAGCAAATCCTCATATCAGCTCTGGAGGTCTCCAGTTCAATCCCTATTGGGGTAAGCAAGATGTTAGCCCTCACACTTTCACTTTTAAAAATTTCACAAAGCTCTTCTATTATTATTGTTTTACTATCTATTTTGTAATTTACATGATGAAACCGACCCTTTTGCCCTAACCTACTTGACTTTGTCCCATTAATCACTGTCTACAACGTGAACAAAACAAGGAGCAGGATAAAGAAGACAGGGAAGGGAAACAGCTAGATACTGCAGCCAGTTTTTAAACCGATTTCTGCAGTTGCTTCTCCTCAATTCTATAGCATCATCTTGTATTCTGTGGCCCTGGCTCTGGCATCACAATCAAGCAGATTTAAGTTAGCGTGTGAGGATAGCAGTAGGTCTGTGTTATGGTCACATCAAGGCTTCTATCACCCTTAAGGGTATCTGTTGGAATAGTCAGGAAATTTTGTACAGGATAATAGGTATAGTGATGTTGTGTATGGATACAGGGGCTACCATTCAAGAGGTCCCTCTCCCTCAACCTACGACGAAGTTCAAGTGCTTTACAAGCAATGGTGGGCGGCGAATAAACTAGACATTGAAATCAGAGTGGTATTCCAGATGCCATGGAGTGGTCTCTGTGGGTAAATGTTGACTTTTTAATGTGCCCTCACCGCCCAGAAAAGCCAGTGAGCATTGAAGATGCTATTCAGCATCTCTCGGGGTCAAACAGACCTTAAGTCATTGCTGAGTCCAAAGTCAGTCAGCTTTCCTCCGATGGCCACGAAAGGATGCTGCAGCATTCACTGAGATTAGTGAGTTTTATTCCCTGCTTGATTTATGGAGGAATAAAACGGAGTAGATACTGTATCCCTGCTGTGTCTTGTTATAACCGTGTAGCCTGTCTCCAACTGACCAAGGTGTCCTCATTAATGTTTGTTCTATATTTAGCCATTGCTCGGAGCATGTACCCCTACCTTAATCAAAGACCTGGTAGCCATAGCAACAACACAGAGCATCTGGATGGAGACAGTTTGCCAAACATTTTAACAAGGTGTGAGATGAATATCACACATCACCATTAGGTGAATTAATTTATTGTTCCTTTCCAGTATGGATTACAAAATATTCATAACAGCTCCCTTGCCATAAGATGCTAGACTTTGCATTGATAAGAGCTCCATTAACATAGATTACATTACTAATCTTGTTTTCTTTTAAATTTCATTTTGCAGGTATATCAGCATTCGTATACGGCATATTATGTCCTCAGCAAAATACCTTTTGGGTAAGCAATAATTCAGTTTTCATTTTTAAAACACAGCAATTTAAAATGCTACGAAGTAATAGAAGATACAACTAATGGTTTGCCTATAACAATCCTGTGTAGGGTGACCAGATGTCCCGATTTTGTAGGGACAGTCCTGATTTTTGGGTCTTTTTCTTATATAGGCTCCTGTTACCCCTCAGACCCCTGTCCTGATTTTTCACACTTGCTGTCTGGTCACCCTAATCCTGTGCAGCAGTCTAGCATCCAATGTACGGTGTGTTGTAAAACAGAGCACATAACCTGAAAGAAACAAGAGTAGTCCACTTCCTCGAGAGGGCCTTGTTTTCGTGTTGTTGGCTGGAATGTAGTATAAATAGCTAAAACCTGGGACGTGAACATAAATTTGCGTGCTCTGACTATCACACAGGCTACTAGTCACATGTGCAAATGTTTACCAGCAAAAACGGGGAGCTACAATAGCCCTGTACTTTGCTGTTACTAGACTATTGTAAGTGCAATTCTCAAACTGAAGCCCTAGTTTGCTATTCATTGTATTCTTTCTCTGGTTTATTATTCCTATATAGAGTGTCCAAATAAGTGGTAAGTGTTTCGCATACCTATAAGTCAGCTCCTGCAAAGACATGCAAGTGTGCCTGATGGTATTCTCCTGAGTAGTTTCGTTGAAGTCAGTTAATTAGAGAATATTTAAAAATAAACGATACAAAGTGTTTGAAGTGTCAGTTATTGTGTCATTGGGGGTAACATACAGGTTGTAGGGGGATGTTAGCGTTTACATGCCCCTTACCTAGCAAAGCACTTGCTTAAGTCCCACTGACTTCTGTGGGTTTGTTTACTTCAATTGAACTTAAACATCTGCATGAAATTAAGTATGTGTTTATGTGCTTTGTTGAATCAGGATCCTGCGAACAGTTGCATAAATTTTGGCAGGATAAGGGTCTAAGTAGACAAAATGGGAGGAGAAGAGATGTTACATTCCTTTTTGTAAAGTGCTGAATTCCAATATTCTATAATATCTTTCTCCACATGACGCCCCACTGAAGTCAGTGAGTATTTGATGAATAAGTTACCACCAACCACAAGGAAGGGGGTATCACAATGTGGCCCAAAAATTGGTTTTACATTTTTCAGTATGTTTATCCTACCATATTTTTATATGTAACAGGAAAGTAGAAATACAAAGTATTTATAATTATCTCTTGGAAAGCAATTATTAATATCATACTTTATATAAAATTTCAAGCATGAAAGAATTTCCTCATGTTGGCACAAATTTTTAAAGGTATTTAGGTGTTGCTGTGCTTAGCATGGCAATGCTAAGTGATTTAGGAGCTTAAATATCATTTTCAAAAGAGATCTAGGTACTCAGCAGTCTAAATCCCATTGACTGCCGGTGCAATTTATACTCCTTAGTGCCTTTTGAAAATGAGATTTAGGTTCCTAAATCAGTTAGATGTTGTAATGCTGAGTGCAGCAACACCTAAATAACTTTAAAAAGCTGGGCCATAGTTTTCCTGTTAAAGGCCTCTCTGATTTTAGATTTGAAAATAAATTCCTTACTCTAAGAGCATGATTTAGACCTCAGTCTGACAGACAGACATCATGTTTCATTTCTTTCAAACACTGGTAATGTGCAGATGTTGTGTCACGGAGATATCTCGGTATATTCCCCCACTTAATTAAAAAAAAGAGTTCACATTGAGAATTTCTTTCAGTGATGTCCAGTTAACAGCCAAGAACCATCATTATGCTTTCTTTACAGAAGTTCTGTATTCTGCACATATATATATTTTAAAAAATCCCAAAATGTTAGAAACTCTCTAAATTAACAATTGTTAAAAAGTGAATCCAGGCACTTCCCTACTATCACAGAATCATTCATCATCAACCCCACCAAATTTACATTGCATATTGAATTTTTATTTTGTTCTGTAATGGAAGCATGCTGTTGTATGAATACTTTTGATTTCATTTATTTGTTCAGTGTGAAGTGAAGATTCTGAAAGGAATATAGTGCCAGGAGGCACTGAGTTATGTCAGAGTCCTGT
Organism: Mauremys reevesii; assembly: GCF_016161935.1. NCBI lineage: Eukaryota > Metazoa > Chordata > Testudines > Geoemydidae > Mauremys > Mauremys reevesii. The sequence continues at coordinate 18,083,642 of NC_052624.1, forward strand.
CTGTTTTCTCATAGTATGATGTGTTGGTGGAGCAGGAAGGTATTTTAATGGAGAGAATTGGTAGTATTGCTCTGTTTGGCGTTATGAAATGTGTTGATTACATAGTGTGGTCAGGTTGTGTAAGTGTATGTAGGTCTTGCAAGCTTATATTTTTATCTGCATTATAGAGCAACTAGCAAATTGTTGGATTTTTTTCCCCCAGTGGGTAATGTTGCATGATGCGATAGTGGAATAAGTACATTGTAAATGCATCCCTTGAGTAGGACTACTGAATGGGAATTTATAATCTAGTGATATATTTGGAATTTTTCATTTGATTTAGGAAATTCTAGTGGGTATAGTTTAATGGTGATCCCAACTGAGCGGGGTGATAGTAGGCAAGGAAAGATGATGCACAACCCAAAAGCGGTGCTTTCATGTAGAGAACAAAACTCTCACATCACACTGGGTGGGGGTGAGGAGGGGAGGCTGTTGGCCTGGCAGGGACACACACACACACACACCTGCCTTAGAGAAGAGTATTTATTTTATTGTATTCCTTTAGATTTGACATTAATGAACAAAGCTCTTGTAAACGCTTTGAGCGCCTTGACAGCAATTAAACTTACAATAACCACCCAGCAGCTTTAGCACCAACATGCAAACAAATTAATGTCACTAGCCACCAGCCTTAAATAATCAAATAATCATTTACCTCAGCTTGCAGACAGTAAAAACGATAAATCTTCTGGAAAGCTGCTCAGCCCCAAATCTTGTCCAAGAACACTCTCATGTCCTTCCCCCAAAGCCCTGGTAGGTGCAGCGCACCCTACTTCTGCTGCAAAAAGAGGCAGCCTTAGTATGTGCTGCCAGCTGGGGAGCTTGGGGCCTGATCATGCTTCCAAGCCAGTGGCCACAGATTGAGCCTAGGTGGCCACAGATTGAGCCTAGGTGGCCACATTAGCTGTGACCCCAGCCCATCTCAGTCCTCTTGTTTCTAAATGTGAATTCCACAGAACGTATCCCCATAGGCTGTGCCAGTGTAAGTTTCCCCAAACTGTCTCACCCACCTTCCTCGCCTGCAGCGCTGACCTTTCATAATGAGAGGAGTAGGCAGTTCAGCCTTCATGCTCATTCAGCCCTTGCTGCCTGTGCTGGGATTTACTAATAAGGGAGCCAATTAGTGTCACCACTTTTAAAGAACATGACATTAATTTAATTCAATTCTCTCCATAAATTGCATTTTTTGAGGGAAATCACTGATTTTTTTGCTGGTTTCCTGCAGATCCTGGTTATGATTGCAACAGAGATGGATCTGAGCCACCAAAGTTTGGCTTTAAATTTGAACTTTCCCCAGGTTCAGGGGTGTTCCAGTTGGGAGCTTGACTTGGGTCCATCTCTAGTTCATGATATACAGTTCAAGTGAAGACACTGGCAAATAGTGTGTGAAATGTCCTGATCTGGTAACCCTTACTTCTCCAAAGGCACTGATAGGAGTATATCAAACTGTTTGCGTGAGTAAGAGAAGCAGGTTTGGGCTCCTTGTGAAGAGTGAGTGATAAATGATAGCAGAGATAAGCCCCATAGGATCTTATTAAAAACAAAGTATAAGGCTGAAGTAGAAAGGAAAATAATCCTGGCAGAGTTTTAAACCCTTCCCTTCCCTTCCCCTCCCATTATCTCAGCTTTCTACAGATATTTTGGTAAATTCAGGATAAAAAGCCCTAAATTTGCCAAATTTCCCTTCAGATTTCTGTCCCACGGGTGTTAAGAAGTTTTTAGGTGTTTTTTTTTTAATGAAGGGACTGATTTATGGTCTATAATTGTTCTTATTTTCAAGAGTGAAGATTTGTTTGTTGTTTTTTTGCCTTTTAAATTTTTTTTTAAAGGCTGCTCAATAGAGCTGGAAACCTGGCATCCACTACCTGTACCCCTGTTTTCTTTCTATCAAGTGTCAGAACAATGAAGCTCATACTGTTCTTGGGCGCCATCTAGTGGATTTGTTACTTCTGTAAAATTGATCAGTTGTTTCATTGGACACAGCTTTGTATCCCATGTTTGTTTTTCTCTTACTGGTGCTGTCAAGATACATGATGGAAATTGCTTGTTACCTGCATTTTAAATTTTTTTTGCAAAGCTTCTAGTGCAACATGATGGCTTCACTTGCCAAGCTGTCAGTGGCAACCTGTTGTTATTTATGTATTTATTATTTGCAATTGCACTCATGAGCTCCATTTCTGCACCAGGACCCCATTGTGATAGGCACTGTGCAAGCACAGAACATAAAGACAATCCTATTTGTTAATTTCTCATCATTGTTCTTTTGTTCACTCATGGGAGCATGAATGCTGCTCACTAGAGTTCCTCAGTGTCATTGATCCTTGCTAGGCCGCTACTGCCCAGCCCCGCAGACAAATCTTCCACTGAGATGGAAGAAATGTACAATTTGTGTACAGCCTGCAGGATGAGTGCTGTATTCTTCATATAGATTGAAAAAATACCTATCTGCTCGACTCTTCCCCTTGAGAACCACTTGCCAACGTTTTTGTATTGAACTACATCATATAAATCCCTATTTCTTGTTCGGTTGTATTACATGTTATTAGTGCTCTTGCTGTGTGGTGCCTGTTACTGATTTTACATTATTTAATAAACCAACACAATGTTTAATGGGTTGTATGTTGGTTGGGTTTTTTTGTCTTTTCCACTGGGGCTCTGCACTGGGACCTTGCACTGAATAATAATAATCTCTTATCTAATGCTTTTCGTCCACAGCTCTCAAAGCACTTTACAAAGGAGGTCAGTATCATTATCCCTCTTTTTCAAATGGGGGAAACTGAGGAAGAAGTGACTTGCCTAAGGTCACCCAGCAAGACAGTAGCAGAGCTGGGATTAGAACCCAGGTCTCTTGAGTGCTTCAGAAGGCAGGTTATTGCATGAGTGCCTACTACACTGACCTCGAGGTCATTGGTTACGGGCCGCTGTTGAAAACAGCATACGGCACTAGGTGGACCACCAGTCTATTCTGGTATGGTACCTATGGATGAGGTAGCATTTGATTGTTCTTTTACCAAGTACCTGTATCTGCTGCCATCACCATGGCCTAAAAAAGACACCATTTTCACTTCTGCTTTGTTTTTAAAATGCCCAAAGTAAAACCTAGCATAAAAGGTACAGTCTGTCAAACTTCCTGCTGTTCATTCGTTTCTGAGCTGATTGTTATCCTTTAGCACTACTGGTAGGAAAAGATTGCTACTGACCACCAAGCAATGAACCCTCGCCACAATATGTGAGAGTAAAAAAACCCCCCAGAACAGAATTCCAAATGTGCTTGTAAGGCTCAGACAGGAGGAGATTTAGTAGCGATTACATTGTATTTGGAGAGGAGGGAATTGTGCACAACAGCTTCTAGGAAGGATTTATGCTTCTTGCCAGATTTATACTGTGTAACAAGGGGCAGCTGGCAGACATATCCAAGGAGCAATCTTAGAGCAGTTATACTTTTCATATCCACACTGTAGAACTCTATTCAGTGTTCCACACTCATCCCCCATGCAGAACTCTGATTAGCATCAAGAGAAGTTCTGTGTGGACTAAGTGCCAAATCTGCAGTAGAGATCCCCACAATGGATAAGAAATAGGAGAATTTTGCTCTTTGAGCTTCAGGGATACATTTTCAAAGCAGTGTGTGTAGATTTCACTGTACAACTCCCACTAATGTTCAGATTCACCCTGTGTCTCTTACACCAGCTATTGATAGTAAACGGGATAGAATAAAATAAATTAAAGAAAGCCAGATCAGACTTTGTATATAGGAAGAAGGTTGTCACAAACACACAAGAATCTCATTGCAAAGCAGTAGAGGCTAAAATCTTTCCAATTGAAGGACAGCAAGATTTTAACATAACACTTCGTGTCTGTGACAGGAGGAAGAAATTATTTAATATTTAGTCTCATGGCTAAAAGAAATAAAAGTGCTGAGAGTAAAGAGAATTGGGTTCAATTCCTGGCTCTGCCACAGACTTCTTTTGATTTCACCTCTTCCTTTCTGATGGCTACACAATGGCCCATCACTGTGGTATTTGAACACCGTGGCAAGTGAAGTAACTTCACTGTGCCTCGGTTTCCCCAACTCTTAAAACAGGGATGATAATGCTGTTTATCTACCATGCAGAGGTGTTGTGAGATTTTATTTGTTAACGTTGATAAAGTGCTTTGAGATACTTGGATGGCAAATGCTACAGAAGTGCAAAGTACTATTATATCTATTTTCAGCTAATCAGATTTTAACTAGCGGAAACGAGTGATTTTTCTCTCTCTCACTTACCTGTTCATTGAAGCTATATAGCTCCTCATACGACTATATGTAAAAATTTAGCAACTTGAAGTATGTTAAACAAATATGGAACCAAATACCTCTCATTCACTTAGAAAAATCTGTGTTCTCCTTTCGCTGCTACTTTCTTTTCTTCCTCCACTTGCCCAAGTATTGCTGCCATCATTTTCGTTGTCTGTATTGTTGTTGTAGCCTGCCCTGAAGAAGAGAGATCTGGGTAAGCTTGAAAGCTTCTCTTTGTCACAAACAGAAGTTGGTCAAATAAAAGATCATTTTTGTTGTCTATTCAATCTAATGTACGCTGTGAGCTCAGGGACCTTTGCCTGCAAAGTTCCATGCACACCTGTGTCTCCATAAATAATAACATCCTCATGTTGCAACAGGCTTATTTTTTATTTTGTTCTTGAGAACAGAAGAATTAGCAGTAATCTCACCCTTTCAGGGGGTAAACACAGTGTGATAAGGGTCTGAGCCAAAGGCCACTGAAGTCAGTGTGAATCTTTCCGTTCATTTCAGTGGGCTTTGGACCAGGCCCTGATGGAGATGATGTTGGGCCAATGAACTTGTTGCTGTTTTAAATTGATCTGAACCTCAAACTATACAGGCCGTTGCACACTGGCTAAGTTAATACAAGGGCATTTGTTTGTTTTTAAAGCCCATTTTGTTTCCTTTAGTAAGAAAGCGCCAGCCATTTTATCCAACAGAGCCCGTGCTTAAGGCGACATCCCCCATCTAGTGACTGCTTTGAAAAAGAGATTCAGATTTGAAATGCAGTTCCATTTGGATCTCTGATGAGCACCGTTCAAGGGAAATCCCTTTCAGCAGATCAATACTCTATCATCTCCTCAGGGGGATTCCCTGTTCATCCCCGTGGGTTGATTGTTTTCTACCATTTGACTTTTAAATGTGAAACATTTTGTCCATCTGTGTGCAGAGCAAATCTTGTCTCATCTATCTTTTGCTGGGGTCCTTTATAACATGGGCAGGCACCTTAGAAAGATGTATAATAATAACGACAACAACCGGCACTGAGTGGGGGATTTGATATTTAGAACTGCAGTAATGACTGCTGCTGCAGCTAAAAATAATAATCTTTAGTAATTAATAGTTAGGAACAGATGTTAATGGAAAGTGGGGAGCAGCACAGCAAATCACCTGTCTGCTTTGTCACAGGTGATTTGCTGTGCTGCTCCCCACTTTCCATTAACATCAGTTCCTAACTATTAATTACTAAAGATTATTATTATACATCTTTCTAAGGTGTCTGTCAGCAAACTGACGGTGTATTTTTTTAAGTCACTAGATTTAAAATTCTCCTGTGCTATAAGTCTGAACCAGTGCTCATTGATGTCTGCGGAAGGACTCCCATTAAATTCCATTCTAGAATGAAATAGGCAAAGTTTTAGACTTTCAGACCTAACAAAACTGGAAACTTGTCCCAGCTTTGCAGAGGTTCCTGTGCCTTTTTGGTGAATCTCTTCCATCTTCCCCCAGGTTAGCTCTAACCCTCAACCCACACCCAACTCTGCAGGGTGTCCACCCTTCACCAAACTGGCCAGCACCAACTCTCAGCAGCTTGGGCCGAGTTTCACTCCTTGTTTATACCCAGCATTTTAAACATGGTACAAGGGCCAGTTAGAAATGGAACAATGAGGATAGAGGAAAGTGAGAAACCATTAGATTACAGTACCAGCATTCACCACAAAGCAGGCCACATAAGCTTGTAGAAGCCCTTTCAATTGTTCTGCTTTTCTGTATCTCACATCCTGAAATAGAATAGAAGAGAATGTATGGGGTTTTTCTTTTGTTTGGTTTATTTCTTTAGCTGGGACTTTTTCTGCCTTTGTTTGGAGGTTGGAGGAGCTACTTTTTTTGTTTCTTGTTTTTGTTTTGTTTTGTTTTTGCTGATGTACAAGATGCCGTGCGATTTTCATGTTACACAGAAGTAAACCAGATGCATTTCCCCAAGGGCCCCTATCACACAGTAGATAGACCCTAGAAGCATGAGCTTTGATTAACATTTGTAGCTCTGCACACTGTAGGCTCATAAAGTTGTTAAGCCCATTTAAAATCCGGGTGCATTATTGTTCAGTTATGTAACATGCTAATTTGTGCATAGCACATTGCAAAGCACAAACAAAGGCATGGTGGTCTTTAGAAAAAAATTGCAACCTCGGGGACCAATCGTGCAAGGTGCTGAGCACCTCCCCACTCCCATGGGTTTCAGTGGGGGCTAAGGATGCTAAGCACCTCTCCAAGCTGTGCACTAATGCATGCAATGATGCTAGTTACTGTCTCATGGGCTCTGGTTCCCTTCACTCACCTTCTCCCGGCTACATGGTTCCATTAGCACAGGGATAGGCAACCTATGGCACGAGTGCCAAAGGCAGCTCACGAGCTGATTTTCAGTGGCACTCACATTGCCCGGGTCCTGGCCACCAGTCCGGGGGGCTCTTCATTTTAATTTAATTTTAAATGAAGCTTCTTAAACATTTTAAAAACCTTATTTACTTTACATACACCAATAGTTTTGTTATATATTATAGACTTATAGAAAGAAACCTTCTAAAAACGTTAAAATGTATGACTGGCACGCGAAACCTTAAATCAGAGTGAATGAATGAAGACTCAGCACAGCACTTCTGAAAGGTTGCCGACCCCTGCATTAGCACCATGCTACTAGGAATTCTTCTGGCTGCTGCTGACCCTGGGAGCAGATTCTCTGTGGAAAACATTATATGGTCCCTGGCTGATGAGGCACTTTGAAACTGGACGTGGGGAATGATACATATCCATACCAGGTCTTCCTTCTCCCATCCCACTCCTTGGCACAGACCTTGGCCTCACAGAACACCCACCATGGAGTATGGAAGAGGAGAAGGAGCAATGGGACATAGAGGTGACTGATCTTCTCCACCATCATATATGTGAGGGGGAGATCAAGGCACAAAAGGTCCTTCCATATGCAGGGCTGCATGTGAGGGAGAATCCCCACCATGAGATTTCAGATGCGAAGACTCCCCCTTACACATATACTTCAGGTGTATACATTTCTTTTGTTTGGCAGAATTATAGGGATGGGATAGTATGTTGTTCCTTCTAAATAAGAAATGTGTTTTATAAATCCAGTTTTAAAATTTATCTAAAATCAAGTTAATTGTAGCATTGCCTATCAGTGATCATGTCCCCATTGACAAGAGTCTAGTAATAATGGCTCTTCTAAATGTACATCTTGGATCTTTTGTCCAATGAGTAAACGCATCGTGAGACAATGGCATTTAAGAGAAAGGTGTGTTCCACTATCCTTGAAACACACACACACACACACACACACACACACACACACACACTCCAAGATTGCCTCTAGTCCTGTTGATTTGACATGAAAATGAAACCTGAACACAGAGTCTTAGCTTTCAAAAAGTAAAATACCAAGTCAATCTTGTTTATCTGAAACCCACTAATACAAAGTGATAGATACATCAGACAACAAACCCAAGAATCAATCTCTTGCCAGAACAGAGGGCCTGCTCCTGCTTCCAGTGAATTCAAACTTTGAGGTAGGGAATACTCATTGATTTCAGTGGAAGCAAGATTAGGTCCTTACTGATTTATCTCAACCATATTTCCTCTGAGATCTTGGTGCCCAGAATGGCTCTCTGCAGGCATTGCCTCCATGTGCTGTAATCCCATTAGATGTTACAAGTCAGTCCAGGTAGCAGTTGGATGGGAATCTCTAAGGCAGCAGTTCTCAAACAGCTTTTCTTGGTGGTAGGCAGAATTAACCACATCTGGGAACATCTGTAGTAGAGGGAATGAGATGGGGTGGCAAGCAGTCCAGGGGGGAAGGGAAAGGGACCAAACCTTTCTCAGTAGAGCTGCTGCACTAGGGAATATGTAGGTGCTGTAGGAAGGTATTGGGGCTTCAATAAGAGGTGCTTTTCGATCTGATTCAATGACCCAGCTGATTTTTAGGAGATGCAATTCTGAGGTGTAAATATGAGGTTTGTTGTTCCTAGGATCTTCCAGAGATCACTTCTGAAGTATATAGGTTTTACATCAAGGTCTCTCCAGCCCATTCCCTTCCCATTTTCTTATTTTGAGGGGCTGATCTTCACATTATTATGTATTGTTTGTACTGCAGGAGCACCTAGGAGCCCCAGTCAAGGACCAGGACCCCTTTGTGCTAGGTGCTGTACAAACACAGAACAAAAAGAGGGTCCCTGCCCTAAAGAGCTTACAGTCTAAGACAAGCGGGAACAGATGGATACAGATAGATGAGGGAGTACAAGTGAACAGCGAGACAGCATTGGTCAGTGTGACAGGTAGTGGTGTCAGCACACCAGCAGCCTAGCCATTATCAAGATGTTCGTATGCATCGTGGCAAAGGAGCTTTTAGAGAAGGGATTTGAAGGTGGAGAATGAAGTAATTTCACGGATCACCTCGCAAACATGTGGGGCAGCATGGGAGAAAGCACAAAGGTGCTTGTTTGAAAAACTAACGAGTGGGTGGTGGAGGCTGACGTCATGGGTCAATCGGAGAAGGCACATGGCTGCTGCAAATGTACGGTATCCCTTGTAGTCCTACTTGCTTTAACATGTCTAATCTCCCTCTCAGGGGAGTCCTTTCAAGGTCTAGGTGTTATTGCTACATTTCAGCTGTTAATCCCTCACCTGAATTACTTGAGATCCTGCTGATTCCAGTGATAGATTCACCTTCTTCCTCATGGAGCCCCAAGACTAGATGGCTGCAAAAACTTAATGGAGTTGAACACCAGTCAAAGAAAATTGCTTTTAAGTGGCTTATTTTGTCCCTTGGAGGCTGTCACCTCTTCACCATCCCTTTATGTGGACTAGATACGATTCCAGCAGTGGAAGCAAAAGTTTAAAAAAAAACACCCTCTGTCATCTACACTTTCAAGATGTCACATGAGGAACATGATCATGTCATTATTTTAAAAGATCCTTTCAGTATCTGAAGACCATTTCCAGCATCTGCAGATGCTTAGAGAAAACTAAAGATTTCAGTCAATGCCTCCATTCCTCCAGACTAGATTACTGTAACTCCTTACCATTTCCCAGTCTCTGCTGGATTTTTAAATCACCTCCAGTATTTGCAGAATTTCACAACAAAGACCATCCTGTGCCATGAATTTTACATCATTCCCAATGGACATTCACTGACTCCTGCTATGACAGATGATTGATTTTAATGTTGTATTAGCATTTGTGCCAGGTTTTGCCTGGCCTGCTGCCAAACATTACATTGTTGTATGTGTTAGCCACACAGACAGACTGTAGTCAGCTAGACTGGTTAGACTCCTTACTTTGTGGCTGAATTTGACTGGGTTGCTGACTCTGTCGAGCAAACTTGTTTTGTTACCTGGAGCTTTTCTGTTTTATGCTCTATGTCTGGAATTCAGTGCCCTGTGGGTAAAATGTGTGGGATCCCTGGTTGTTTTTAAGAGCAAACCACAGATCTGCTATATATATATATATATATGCTTGAACCTTTTAATGAGTTTGATTTGCTTTCATTGTCTGCATTTTCTTTTGATCACTGAAAAACACTGTTTGGGGCTTACGTGAAGTGGGCTGTACAATAAAATGTTGGGTTATTTCTCAAGACATTTTAAATAGGTTTGGGTGTGCAAGCTCACAGGCGTTCATGTGCGCACTCACACATGTATGCTTAAAAGAGAACAAGCCCAAAATATCTCAGGAGAAGTTTCCCAATCTATTTAAGCACTTACATTAAAATTCAGGGTTTGGGGTGGCTAGTGCTGCATCTTCAGACAGTCTAAGTCTTTGATTAACTGTTCCAGTATGTCTTTGATTCCCTTCAATATTTTGTTTTCTTCTCTCTTTCTGTTGATCTGTGTGCCTTCTGGGAAGTGTTTTTCTTTCTGACATCTGTCTCTTCTCCTCCTTTGTGTACATTAAAGTAAACAAGTCATTTAATTGTTTAACAATGTATTTTCCTTCTGTCAGAAATAACCTTCCCATCTCTTGGAAGATTTGCTTTCTCCCTCAGTCACTACTGTACCTCTGGTTCTTTGTGTACTTGGACACATTTTTAGTTACCATAATCTCTTCTACAATGATTTTTGTGCTCCATCTTGCTTTTCTTATCATACTTCACACATGCTTAACTTTTTAGTCTTCACAGTTCTTTAGAGTCCTTCTGCTTGTACATATCTACCAGTCTGTTTGGAACAATTTAGCAGTCTCTCCTCTAGAGAGACTTAGGCCTAGCATAGCAGAGTTGAAACAAGTCAACTTTGAGGCACATTGGGGATGTTTGAACGCCTGCTCCATCTTATATCTGGTTCAAAACAGTGAGTATTGTTTCCTCACTTCGAAAGCACTAAAATCAATCACAAATTTAAGGGACTAAAGAAGAGACAGTAAACCTTTAATAGGAATGTCCCCAGTGATTTCCAGGTTTGGAAATGAAGGCGAATGGACAGTGTTTGGTTATAGAAGAGGATAGTGTACAATGAAAATAGTATAAATGTGTAATGGAAGTGGTTCATTAATAAACATTGTATGAACTAACTAATAGTGCATGAAGACTGCATCCAAAATCACCCATTTTGAAGCCAAAATCCGGTACAAATGAGACCACAAGGGGAGGTTAAAAAAAACTGCAAGGCCTATATACAAGTAGCTGTGAGAAGCACAGGATCTTCAGAGAGGCCTGGATGATTGTTATAAATGATAGTTCTATACTCCTGGAGAAAATTCTGCACCACTGCACGCATGCAGAATTCATGTCCCCCTACAGATTTTTTTGTTCCTCACAGAAAATAGATTCTGCCAGCGATTACACCTCTCACCCACCAGGGGCTGATGTGGTGCCAGACGAGAGGGCAGCAGGCTCAGGTCCTGAGCAGCCAGCCACAGAGAGGGAGGAGGAGAGGCTGCTTTCCTCACAGCACCATGCCCATGGGGTGAGGTGAGGAGGCATGGGATATGGGGGAAACAGACAGAGTGGGGCACACAGGGCTGCTGGGAGGTCACATAGACTGGGGTTCAGAAGGGCTAGTGGGGGCGACAGACTGGAGCAGGGGCACAACAGCTAGTGTGGTGACAGAATTGAGCCAGGGGCTGAGTGGGAATGGTGGTGCATGGACATGTGGAGGTGCAGGGCCACATGGCATCAGAGGGAGGAGAGTGGCTGAGTTGGGGTGCAGGGACATATGGAGACAATGGGGTGAGAGGTTCAGGGACACATAGGAACAGAGGAGGGAGATGGCTGAGTGGAGGTGCAGGGACACATGGGGGAGGGGGAGTGCAGGGACACATGGGGATGGGGGCAGATGTGCCTGACTGAATGGGAGAGGCTAGTGGTCAGCCAGGGTCTGCATGGGGGAGGCTCCCCAACTCCCTAACAATCTTGCTCTCCCCCTCAAAAAAACCCTGTTCCATACTTCTCCCACCCCCACCCATCAACCCTCCAGGTTTACTCCCAGGCTTCTTCCCAGCAATTTACTTCCCTCTCCCTCAGCTCCTCTGTTACCCCTGATTCCCACAAGCCTTTGCACTGCTTTTGAGCTTTGCAGGAAATAAGCTTCTGTATTGTAGTTTAAATAAATTACTACTCACAGTTCTGTATTAATATGTCTAGTAAAGAATCTATTTGTCAAAAAATATTTCCTGAGTCTTTTTGTGTTGTCTGTATTGTTACAGACCTATTTGCTGACAGGTATTTTGAAATAAATTACCAAAATAATTGAAACAGGCATGCTTATATTGTGTTATTTTGACAAAAATATTCAGAATTTTGCAGAATTTTAGAATATTGGGTGCAGAATTTTTAAATCTTTTGGTGCAGAATTCTCCCAGAAGTAAGTTTCTAGGAGAAGATACACAAGGGATTGGAGACAGGAAGTACCTGAGAGAGTGGCTTCCAAGAGGGAATGGATGGCTAGGCCTCCACACATGTATCTAAAAAATAGGGAATGCCACTACAGTTTCAGGTGAAAGTTTAGCCCCAGCTGAGAGGATTCTGACTTTGGTACAACAGCCAAGAAACCCAGGAGAGAATCAGAAGGGGCTGGGTGAGTCTAAGGAGTGTTTTTATAGGGATTCAAATAGGAAAACAAAGCTGAAAATACTTTGAAGATTACATAAGAACATAAGAATATAAGAAAGGCCGTAACGGGTCAGACCAAAGGTCCATCTAGCCCAGTATCTGTCTACCGACAGTGGCCAATGCCAGGTGCCCCTGAGGGAGTGAACCTAACAGGCAATGATCAAATGCTCTCTCTCCTGCCATCCATCTCCATCCTCTGACGAACAGAGGCTAGGGACACCATTAACTAACTAACTAACTAACTAATTAACAGCTTTTCCAGTGAAGTAAAAATAGAGAATTGTAGCCAGTTCCACCTGCAAATGTCATGGGTAGAATTTCATCTTTTTCCTGCAGATATTTTAACACTGGGCTTCGACCCACATGGACTGCAACACACACTTCTTCGTCTCACAGCCATCCACCCTTGCACTGTGCATGGGGGGACTTGCAAGTGCTCCTGAAAGGGAGAGTGAGAGAAGAAACCAGGATTTTTCATACTTCTCTAGGAGGGCAGTGTGACAGATTTTCATTACCAATCTGTCAGTTGATCAGGCTGGGACCACAGGATCTTTTTGGGGAGGAGATGATGAGGCACACCACGTGTCTGAATTTTAAAGCTTTATTGATAAAATAATAAAATAACAGCAGAGTGTGCTTGGAACACTCCCACGTCACTTAGGGGAAGAAAGAAAGCATGAGAGCCCTAAGCCCTAACCCACTTTCATACTCACACATGCCCGACCCACGGCTCGCCAGGCCTGGGTGTAACGTAAGAAGAAGAGGGGTGGAGGGGTGGACGGGAGTTCTTGCCCTGAGCCCAGGTTGTCCGGGGAATCCGCTGTAATCTCCAAATTGCTCCAGCTCTCAGGAAGGTTTTAAGTCCTGGGTTCCTTTGGGGGTGTTGTCATCCAGGGCCCCCTGTGCCTGGTGCTCTTTATACCAGTCCCAATTGGCTTACTGTGGCCTTCTTGGCTGACCAAAACACACCGGCTTCGGAGAATTTATTTATCCTTCTGTTGGCCTTCACCGTTGTCGCCTCATTCGCTCTGTTTTCGCTGCTATCTTTGCAGCTCTGGACTTTGTTTCCTTCTTCGCTGGCCTCGCTGTCCTGCAGGTGCAGGTCTGTGTAGTTGGATTTTTGTTTTCATGGCCACTCAGGCAACTTTCAAGCCCCGTCTTTCTCGGCTGCGAGCCAAGTCTCGGCTGTGAGCAGTGTCCTTGGGCAGCGGCCAGTGGCTTATCTGTGAACTGAGCTTGTTAGCTGCAACGTTGAGTTACGCGTTTTCTGCTGTTTTCTTTTTCTTCTCCCCCCTTTTCAGCCTCTTGTGACCTACAAAGAAACCTTCCACTCTCCACTCACACACCTTTAACCCTCCCCAAAATGCGTTGCGATGCTTGCAACAGCGCTAGCAATATACAGTGCTGATCTGCCTTCCTGGGGGACTTCCTAAGGGGAGGGGGCCATTGGGGTGTGACAGCAGCTTCTGCGGGCTAAGGTGGTGGGGTGAGGAACAGACTCAGTGGGCAGGTGCAGCTGGAGTTCCTATGCTCCTCAGAGCCTGATTTTCAAAAGAGTGTATCCCCATAACTCCCCTGGAAGTCAGTGGGAGCTGAGGGTGCTCAGCACTTCTGAAAATCAGGCCTAGCAGAGCACAGCAACTGCTCCCTTCTGGCTCCCCTTGGGCAGGGATTAGCTCAAAAAGGATAAGTAGCAGGTGGAGCCAAGGCTGTGCCCCGCCTCCACACTGCCCAGCACAGCTGGACTGGCACACAATGGGAGGCAATATATTGTATCCTTCTAGGGTGATGTAGCCCTGGGCGGGCCCCCTCTGCACACCTACCTGAGGCAGAATCCTCTCCTCCCCCGAGGTCCTCCTGGGGTCATGTGACTTCACCTCACTCCCAGTGCAGACCACTGATTCCTGACTGAACCCTCCAGTTCAAAGCTGGCTAATGCTGTCGTGCCTTTATGATGGATGCTTGGGCCTTAATAAGGCAGGACATTCCTGTCATTCCCTTTTGTTTCCCACTAAAGCACACCATACAGGTGGTTAAAGGTCCTTCTCCTGCTTTCCTTGACCAAACCCTGAGCAGTGTCACCCCTCACAGCATAACAGGGATGCTGCAGTGGATGATCCTATCTGAGAGAGAGATCAGCATGAAAACCGAAAACAGAATTATCAGGAGCAACTCAAACTGCAAGAGGAAAATGTTTAGGGGTGGATATTTATCAGTTTGTCGGTGTGCACCTGTAATTCTTATCCTAGTAATGGGAAATCCATGCACCCTTGAAGGCAGAAAAATAGGGCCAGCTTAGAGTAGGTCTGCACTTTTGGCAGTGTGTATCATATAGACACTACACGCCCAGCTAGCATGGGTATAAATAGCAGTGTAGACGGTGAGGTGCAGGATAGGTGAGTAAAGTGCCCCCCACACCTGAACTCTAGGGTATCTTCCCTGCACAGCTCTCTACACATCCAAGCCGTGCCTCCCCCATCTAAACACCTATTTTTAGCAGTGTAGCGTCCCGCTGCTTCCCCACTGAGAGGCTCCAGTTGCGGGGAAACACTCTGGCAGGGGGAGGCAGCAGGAACACGCTCTAACAGTTCCCTACTGCTGGAGCCTTTCAGCGGGGTGGGGAAAGGCTCTGGCAGCTCCCCCCTGCCAGAGCCTTTTTCATCCTTGCGGGACGGAAGCAGAAATTGTAACTGCTCCTGAAGCAGCTCCTGGAAACATTCTTCCTTTGGAGAATGAAGACCATACGAACACCACTGGGGTCATGCATGCTATGCTGGAGCAGCAAATGATATGCACCTTTTAAAAATGAGTGCAGTGGCTTAATAGCTTTCTTTGATAGGGTAACAAGCTTTGTGGATAGGGGGAAGCGGTAGATGTAGTATACAGGCAGTCCTCGGACTTAGGACACAATTGGTTCCTGAAAATTGTGTTGTAAGTCGTAACTCAGAACCACAATCCACTCCGATTCAGAAATGTCGTAAGTCCTGTTTGTCATAAGTCGAACGTCGTAAAGTCAGGGACTGCCTGTATCTTGACTTTAGTAAGGCTTTTCATACTGTCTCGCATGACCCTCTCATAAACTAACTAGGGAAATACAACCTAGATGAAGCCACTATAAGGTGGGTGCATAATTGGTGGAAAACCGTTCCTGGGGAGTAGTTATCAGTGGTTCACAGTCAAGCTGGAAGGGCAAATCAAGTGGGATCTGGCAGGGATCAGTTCTGCATCCGGTTCTGTTCAATATCTTCATCAACCATTGAATCATAGGACTGGAAGGGGCCTCAAGAGACCAATGATTTAGATAATGGCACAGATAGTACACTTATAAAGTTTGTGGATGGGAGGGGTTGTAAGTGCTTTGGAGGTTAGGATTAAACTTCAAAATGATCTGAACAAACTGGAGAAAAGGTCTGAAGTAAATAGGATGAAATTCAATGAGAACCAATTCAAAGTACTCCACTTAGGAAGGAATAATCAGCTGCACACATACAAAATGGGAAATGACTGCCTAGGAGAAGTACTGTGGAAAGAGATCTGGGGGGCAGAGTGGATCACAAGCTAAATATGAGTCAACAATGTAACACTGTTGCAAAAAAAAGCCAACATCCTGCAGTGTATTATCAGGAGTACCTGTAAGCAAGACATGAGAAGTAATTCTTTTGCTCTACTCCGCGCTGAT
This sequence comes from Mauremys reevesii, assembly GCF_016161935.1. Lineage (NCBI taxonomy): Eukaryota > Metazoa > Chordata > Testudines > Geoemydidae > Mauremys > Mauremys reevesii. The sequence goes on from NC_052624.1 coordinate 18,099,734, forward strand.
TAGTCCTCAACTGGCATATTGTGTCCAGTTCTGGGTGCCACATTTCAGGAAAGATGTGGACAAATTGGAGAAAGTCCAAAGAGCAACAAAAATTATTAAAGTTCTAGAAAACATGACCTATGAGGCAAGATTTAAAAATCTTGGTTTGTTTAGTCTGGAGAAGAGAAGACTGAGAGGGGACATTATCACAGTTTTCAAGTACATACAAGGATGTTACAAGGAGAAGAGAAAAATGTTCTCCTTAACGACTGAGGATAGGACAAGAAACAATGGGCTTAAATTGCAGCAAGGGTGGTTTAGGTTTGACATTAGGAAAAACTTACTAACTGTCGGGGTAGTTAAACTCTGAAAAAAAATTGCCTAGGGAGTTTGTGGAATCTCCATCACTGGAGATTTTTAAGAGCAGGTTAGACAAACTCCTGTCAGGAATGGTCTAAATAATACTTAGTCTTGCCATGAGTGCAGGGGACTGGACTAGATGACCTCTTGAGGTCCCTTCCAGTCCTATGATTATATTATTCTGTGTGCTTCCTCAAGCGCTAGTGCATGTGGCAAGGATCACAAATTAGTTTTTGGCTAATTAAAAAGAGCGGGATCAGGCCCTTATATATAGCATCAGCCTTAAAATATAATGCATGTGAACTTACTGTGTTTTCCAGTCTAAAAGGGAAAAGGGCACACATTTTTAGACATAATTGAATTTAACTGGTGGTGTCTAATTATTGCCTTTCATTTCATTGTATTGTAAAAGAGGCAAGAGAAAACAATGTGCTTACGGAAGGAATAAAAGTCAGACAAGTGAAAGAAGAGAGGCAGTGTGGTCTAGTGGTAGAGCAATGAATTGAGACTAAGGACACCTGGCTTCTATGCCCACCTCTACCGCTGGGCTACAATGTGACCTCAGGCAAGTCACTCCTCTGCTCTGTGCCTCAGTTTTCCCATCTATAAAATGGCAGTAATGATACTGACCTCCTTTGAAAAGCACTTTGAGAGCTACTGTGAATAGCACTATATGAAAGCTTTATTCATATTCTTATTTATAGACTTGTTATATAAATACAAAGGGTTGTAATAGCAATTATCAAAAATAATTATTTGCATTGAGTATAAGCACCATCAAAATAATGGGAGACAACATGATGCCTATGATGTGACAAGATGACATTATGCAGCACTGACATTTACAGAAGCACACTATTTTTGATTGCATTTGCCATGTTCACTGATGTTCTTCTTTAAAACAAAGGTAACAGATGAAGGAACAGGAAAAGCATTTCAATTTTATTTTTAACATACTGCGATTCAGTATTATTAATAACAGCTCTTCCCCTGAAAGCCAAGCTGTATATCAGTTTATGCAGTAGTAATAGAGATGCCAGAGTTCCCTGCCATCATGTTCAAAACTAAATTATCAGGCAGAAAAGCCATGGGGTGAAGAAGATGAAATTATATTATCTCATGGCAGTGTGTTTCAGAACTGTAATTATTGTTTGTCCTTTGTAGATATCCCAAGTGTTGATAAATACAATTATTTTGTTTGCCTTCCCTTGACTAATACTTAAGGCTTAGGCTAGTCATTGGTAGAACGAATGTATTTCAGTCTTTTATTAGTGAGAAGAGGTATTTGTCAGCTGTTCCTACCCACACTTGTTACCAGAAGTAGTGCTGACTACATGTTAAGTAGTCATTGAATTCCAGTAGTAAGTGCTGGCAGGTTCTAGCCAAAGAAGCGGACGCAAGTGGATGTGCTGGAACTTCAAAGTAGGGACTGCACAAGTTTAAAGGATGAAACTCTAGAGGCTGAAATCTTTGTCTTTTTTTCAGGGATCCCCAGAGTTTGTATCCGCCCGAAGTTAGTAACGCAAAACTTCAGTACGCTGGATGGGGTCCGAAGGGGCAACAATTGGTAAGATAGCACAAGCATGGAAATGAGTTTATACAAACACATGCTGTTGTCATTTTGAAAAATCAGTATTAATAGATATTGTGCCAACTACCCCCTTTTCTCTTAGAGCAATTCTTCAGTGGCTGATTTCTTACAACCAACATGTGTCTGGAGCGTTTGTGGTATATTGTCCTCATGCTATTAAAATCCTAACTCATCTCTGAATGTTGTGGCCCCAACTTTTCAAAAGTGAGCATGCTAGGTTATGCCTGTCCATCAGCACACCCCCAACTTGTACGTGCTCAATGCACTTGTACACTCAATGCATGGGGATACACTGGCATTTTGTGTCTGCACATACCATTACTCATGTGCATAATATCAAAACATATGTTTGTTGAGAACAATGCAGTGAAGCCATGATCCCCTCAGTACTACTGCAGTGCAAATATTTAATAATAGAAAGTATTCCATAGGCAATGTCGCCAAAGCTCTGTTTTCCACTTATCTAGTATAAATTGTCTCCTTTCTTGCTGGGTCTGCCCTGCTCCACTCCAGTCCTTCCTCAAGTCCCTTCTATTGTTCAGTCCTGCAGGTTTCTAAAAGGAGTTGATTTAGCAATAGCACCTGTAGCACCTGTACAGGGGTTGTTCTTAATATTAACAAATATATGTCATTTATTAATATTCTATAGTAGGAAGATAAATAGATTTTGTTCAAACGGCTGATTATTTGAAATACAGAAAATGAGCACTTTGTCAATAGCAACTTGAGATCCTGGATTTGATTATCCTGGTGTCAGTTGTAGGGCAAACTTCTCTACACCGGTCTACCTTAGGTGAAAAATCCCTGCTTCATGAGAGGTTTCTGCTTCCATGGAATGTCTCCAGATTTGCAATACTGTAATTATTTTGGCAGACTCAGAACGGGACATCATCCTCTGGGGTAGCAGGGACATGGCAGTTTGTCTGTATTGACAGACCTGTGTAGAGTTGAGGTATGTGTACACAGTAGCTTCCACAGAGCTACTCTGGATTTGCACCTGAATTTGGCCCACAATGGCTTGTGAAATGGACCAATGTAGACAAGGACCCAAATCTGCAGGGGTGAAAAGGGGAGCCCTCATGGAGTGCTTTGTTCCCAAAATTATCATGGTCTCTTCGTGGCTCATGCGGGTTTCCACACGGTGAGAGCTTGTGCAATCTCAACTGTCAGCTCATAGCTCCTGCTACCTTAGGTGTGTTCTTCCTTAGAGCAAGCGTTCCCTGTCCTCATTTCCTGGTGCAAATCCAATATCTAAGCTTTTAAAGTGCCAACTGTCACCTTTTCTCAGAAGGCACAATTAAAAGGGGGCAGCCACAAGTTCTGTTAAGCAGGCAGTGAAGCCGTGATGTTTTTGCTTTTATAAAAAGCCTGTTTTAACATTTGCTTGCAGGCTGATAGGCTTTCTGTGCAGTAGAGCAGGAGGAGGAAGCCATGAATGTTTTTGATAGCATTGTCAGGAGAACTTAACACCTCTTGTGTTGAAATCGTACCTTCCGGGAGAAAGATTTTATAGCTGGTTCTAAGGATTTGTTATCTGCTAGAGGCATTTGTGCTACTGCACGTTCAAATGGGCTTTTACACAGAAAATTAATCTTGAAAAGTGGCCAGGGGAACCACACTTGTTTTCCTCTCAAGAAATATTCTCACAGGCTAGCTGTCAAAAATGTTCAGTATGTGGCATTACTGGAAGATGGCTTCCAAAACACTGAAGGAGCCGTACATGCACTACTGTGGTTCATGACAAAGAAATGGCAGCAGCTGCCACTGCTGGCAACTAAGTCCTCTCTTCAGCACTGTGGCTTGTAGGAGGCACAGGAATGGCGCTCATCTTCCGCTTCACCAGAAAAGTCAGCTTTGACGCAGCTGCAGACCTTATAGTTACTGCACAAAGAACCTAACAATACTGATGCAGGGGTTTTCCTGCATGTGAAAAATGATTAGAAAGACATTCCTCTTCTCCCTGCACATACTCACACACCCCTCTCTCGCTCCATCTGTCACGTGTACCATTGGACGCCTTCAGTATGTTGACCTTGTGGCCATTGTGGTGTGGATTGTACTAGCACATGTGAGGTTTGGGTTTGAGAGCGAGCTTTGGACTCCAGACTAGTGGAAATGTGGCGTGTTCACACTGATGTAACTCCATTGACTTCAGTGGCATTGCTTCTGATTTCCACTGGTGTGGATGGAAGGCGAATCGGGCCCTACTGTTCCTAAGATGTGAAGAATCTGCTGTCAGTCTTCTTTGGAACATCTTGCTGTCTTATAAGAATAAACTTTGTTTGGTGACCTGAGTGAAATGACTTGGTGATCCTCAATCTATTGGCTTCCTGTGCTATATGTACCTTTTGTGCTTATAAATAGCAGATGGCTGCTTCAAGAAGTGAAAATGTGGCACTTCTTATAAGGTATAAACAATAAGGTACTGGTGGGGACCTTTAACACAAGAATGAGAACACTGAAAGAGGAAAGCTTGTAAAGAGTTCAGTCATCTTACAACAAAGCAAACACAGTTTAAACAGTTTTACTACTTCTATTTTCTGTTGGGAAAAAAAAAGATTATACCATGATAGGACTCTTTCGAGCATAAAAGGATAACAGAGACTGAATAGTTCTGGCTGATCAGATTGATGATTTCAGATGATTTCTGATGCCGACGGAACTGTTTGCAGTATATTAACTTTGGCAGTGCTGTATCTATTTCATTGGGCTTCCAATCAGTACCTATAATTCCATATGTATAAAGAGATTTTCATTAACAAGGAACTGCCTTTAGAAAAACTGAAGAATAGAATAAAAGAAGGGTTTTTTCCCTGTTACTTAACTGTTTAATTTTTATTTTAGTACAAAGTGAGCTGTTCAAAGCATAACAAAAACTGCACTCTTCTAATCTGAAAGACAAGGCAACCTGAATTGTGCTCGGGCCATTTCTTATGTCACGAGTGTATCTTCCTTTCTTCAACAGATTTTCTGCTGGGGTCGATCACTATAGTTATCTGCCATTCACTCCTGGAATTATCGTGTAATACTACCAAGTACTTGAGATTTATATGATGGTCATCAAGACCAGCCCTCTGCACTGAGACAGGCGTCCAGGACCGAGACTATCCCTGAGAGGTGTTTGTCCAAAACCTTCATCAATGGGGATTCCACAATGGACAATTAATTTGCAATTAATTAGAAAAAGGAACATAGCCATACCAAAACCCAGACTTATCCTCCATTCAGTTCAATATCTTGCCTCTACCAACAGCCTATTATGAATCCTTCGTGGAGAAATGAACAAATTCCATATCATACATCCCCAATTGTTTAAGACGCATTGTGGGACAAAATCTCTTCCTCTCTTCACTGGTGATCATTTAGGGCCTGATCCTGCATCACTGATGCCAATGGGACTTTTTTCCTTTGACTTCAGTAAGAGTGGAACTGGGGGTTTAATGCATTAGGATTGGTAACCCGTGTCCTGACTAGTGTAACTGCAGATATTCTTTTATATGTAAGTCTCTAACCCCCATTATGAATCTTGCCAAGATATTTACATCAAGAGCCTCCTGCAACAGCAAGCTAATTATGTGTTGCATTAAAACAGTATTTCTTTTTGCCCCTTCTAAATATATTATCTTCTAATTTGGTTGTATTTTTTGTCCTTGTATTCTGGGGTGAGTTAAGCCGAAGCTTTTATATATACTGTGCATTTTATATACCTCTAGCATATTGCTATTTTTGCTCTTTTCCTTGCCAAGCAAAATAATTTTAGACGTTTAAACACAATATTATTGTTGTTGTTTTACAAAAATTCAAGTACATAGTCAGGCTTTGAGATGCACTAATGTGGACTTTCCAATCTACAGAAAACAAATCAGTAACATATCGTGGCATAGATGCCCAGGAAAAAAGAACAGGATAAAGAAGATGGAAAAAACCATTCTGTGCTCATTATTCAGTATTCCAAAACTACTTACACTGCCCCAGTGTGTAATGGCCATCTGCTTCCCAGTGGACATAATGCCTTCTCATAGGGAAGCAATCCAGACTCCAAAACCAAAGGGCCTATTTTTTCTCTTTGAAAAAGGTTGGTAAGGTTCTGAGAGTTATACCCAGTCTCTCACACATTAAGAGAACAGACTATTCGATTGTTTATTTCACTTGAGTCTTCCCAGTCTTCATAAACTCCATGGGCTCAGTCATCAGCTATGCTGAGCTTATACTTGGTACAGCTGAGAGCAGTGAAGGGATGGGAGAAGATGGATAGTTTTGAGCCTCATTTCTGCTCCCCCATTCCTGGCCTGGTGGAAGGCCAAAAGCCCTTGGAGTGACTCAGATCTGCTCTAAGCTGTGTCAGCTGTAGGCCCTCCATTAAGTGTTTTCTCCCCCATGGGGGGTGGGGGTGGGGAAGGAATGTTTTTAATTCTACCTGCTCATCAAGTCATTCTCCCAAAGGTGCATGCAAAAGAAATAGACAAAATAGCTGCAGATTTGGCAGCCCTGAATGTGATGATTTGGTGCCTAGGACGGACAGCCTCATTGCCTACCCCTAAGCCCAGCCCTGATGAGCTGGGGCCTACTGTTATGCAGGCCGGGGATCTGTCAGATCACCGTCCCCTCCTGCCCACCTCCTTCCTTCTCTTCTCTTACACGGGTTGGAAGGGACAGGTGATGTGAAGCCAGTGCACTGGCCTTGCACCAGCTGAGGAGTCCTCTGTGTTGAGAGGAGGGCTGTCTCCCCTTTTAGGACAGCTTTCCAGCTGGTGTGTGCTGCTTCAGGAGTAGAGTGGAGTGGAGGATCTGGGTCCAGTGGTTTAGCTTTTTTGTGGCTATTTTTTAAAAATCCCTTTCTTCACTTTCCTCCTGAGGGAGCTTTCAGTCACTAACATCAGCTACAATGCTGTCAGCTCTTACTCTGTCTTGTGTGCCTAATTATATTAAAGAGAGAGAGACCTGAAACAGAAACAAACTAAATGATCTGCATTTTTTGTAACAATCCTCTCCCAGGAGTAATTTCCCTTTGCCCAAGTTTTCTTTTGTCTTTTCCTGTTATGTTACCTGTCTGTTTTAAATTAAATAAGCTGTCATGGGATAAAAGGGAAGGTCCTTTCATGGATTGAGAATTGGTTAAAGGACAGGGAACAAAGGGTAGGAATTAATGGTAAATTCTCAGAATGGAGAGGGGTAACTAGTGGTGTTCCCCAAGGGTCAGTCCTAGGACCAATCCTATTCAATTTATTCATAAATGATCTGGAGAAAGGGGTAAACAGTGAGGTGGCAAAGTTTGCAGATGATACTAAACTGCTCAAGATAGTTAAGACCAAAGCAGATTGTGAAGAACTTCAAAAAGATCTCACAAAACTAAGTGATTGGGCAACAAAATGGCAAATGAAATTTAATGTGGATAAATGTAAAGTAATGCACATTGGAAAAAATAACCCCAACTATACATACAACATGATGGGGGCTAATTTAACTACAACGAGTCAGGAAAAAGATCTTGGAGTCATAGTGGATAGTTCTCTGAAGATGTCCACACAGTGTGCAGAGGCGGTCAAAAAAGCAAACAGGATGTTAGGAATCATTAAAAAGGGGATAGAAAATAAGACTGAGAATATATTATTGCCCTTATATAAATCCATGGTACACCCACATCTTGAATACTGTGTACAGATGTGGTCTCGTCACCTCAAAAAACATATTCTAGCACTAGAAAAGGTTCAGAAAAGGGCAACTAAAATGATTAGGGGTTTGGAGAGGGTCCCATACGAGGAAAGATTAAAGAGGCTAGAACTCTTCAGCTTGGAAAAGAGAAGACTAAGGGTGGATATGATAGAGGTATATAAAATCATGAGTGATGTTGAGAAAGTGGATAAGGAAAAGTTATTTACTTATTCCCATAATACAAGAACTAGGGGTCACCAAATGAAATTAATAGGCAGCAGGTTTAAAACAAATAAAAGGAAGTTCTTCTTCACGCAGCGCACAGTCAACTTGTGGAACTCCTTACCTGAGGAGGTTGTGAAGGCTAGGACTATAACAATGTTTAAAGGGGGACTGGATAAATTCATGGTGGCTAAGTCCATAAATGGCTATTAGCCAGGATGGGTAAGAATGGTGTCCCTAGCCTCTGTTCGTCAGAGGATGGAGATGGATGGCAGGAGAGAGATCACTTGATCATTGCCTGTTAGTTTCACTCCCTCTGGGGCACCTGGTGTTGGCCACTGTCGGTAGACAGATACTGGGCTAGATGGACCTTTGGTCTGACCCGGTACGGCCATTCTTATGTTCTTATGTTCTTATGTTAAAAACTCCTTAGGGCATGGTCCATAGTATCAATTTATAGGAGCTTCTTACTCATCTGCAAAGTGCCATGCGCACCAGTGGAGCTATCTAGATAACAAAAAATACCATAGCTGAGAAAATCTACTTGAGTTACAAAGCCAAAGTGCAGTCATAGGGTGACCAGATGTCCTGTTTTTATAGGGACAGTCCCGATTTTTGGTTCTTTTTCTTATATAGGCTCCTATTACCCCCCCCACACCCTCATCCTGATTTTTCACATTTGCTGTCTGGTCACCCTATGTGCAGATGTATTTCACTTCTGACCCATTGAAACAAATGTTTCACAACCACTCTTCCTCCACTGTTTGAAAATGAAAAATCCACTAACGCATAAAAATATCTGTGTGTGCTACCAGATTGGTGTAAAAATCAGCCACGAGTCCAATACCCAGGGGAGTCAACCGAAGGACTCTTGTTAACATCATTGGATGATGTAATAAGTCTCAGCTGAGAAGATATTACTTAAATAGAGGTGACTTACTGGGCCTGATTTTTTTTCGTCCTGCATCCTGTGTGATCATTTCTGCCTGGGCAAAGTAAATGCAAAGCAGTGCTAAATCAAAATGGTAGTGTGTTATGTTCACTTGCCACGGGTGTAGGGCAATAGAGAATCAATCTCTTTCATCACTCACCCTGTAGCCTTCACCCTTTCTCAAGTGTCACGCCACCATCCTTCAGCTAGTAACAGTACGTTGCTAGCTGGGTTTATATTGATCATCTGTATTTCCGTCAAACTATGGAGATGTGATTTTCTAGAGATGTGGGGAGGTTGATGGTAGATGGCACTAGAAGTATCATGGGATAATCTGTTCATTTGTGGCATCTTTGCCTTATTATGTTTATGCTTGTCTTTCAGGAATTCTTCTTCCCTTCATCCCACAGATATTGGTACCCATGACCCATCACTCTCTACCTTCCTTCTCTCTAGATTCAAGTGCTATTCTGTCTGGCACGGAAGCCCCTATAAATTGATCTGATTGGACTCGTCTCTCTCTCTCTCTCAGTTTGTAGCTTTAAGATTTTATGGTGAAATTCAGCCTTGTGCAGAGATCTCACAAAGCCCTCATGAGAATCATCAGCACGGGTAAACTTCCCCTTGGTGAATTCAGCGATCCTGGAAGATGTGAGACTGACCAGCCTAAAGCCCTCTATTTATCCACAGGACAGGTGTAATATGAGCAGCAGCAGGCCAGGCTTCCCTGCCAACTTGTTTCAGCTCTGGCCTAGGGAACCACCTTTAGGAGTGAGAGTGTCACCATGACTCAAATTCACATTTAGGCACTGGAATAAAAGTGCCCAAGGAATGCAGTGGAAATTGGCCACTTTTATCTAGTTACTTAAATAGGGATTTAGGTGACTACATTCACATGCACACAGGTTTGAAATGTTTGCCCTAAGGTATTACTATGAATGTGTATGGCTAGTGCTCTTCTGGCTAAGGCACAAGCAATAGGGCTTTCATAATTAGTGTGCTTAGAAATAGTACCTGCCAAATGTGCCTCAACAAGTTGAAAACACTTTTCACAAGAGTTGTTTAACTCCCATTTGGAAATCAGATGAATTTCTGACATGCTGCTATTTTCACATTTCTTCTGTGAGAATTCATAAGTGTCTATCCAAACAGATATTCATGATACAGTCTCATATCAGATGCTGGGGGAGCAATTCTGTGGAGCCCTGTGGCCAGGAATTATAATCCAAATGTTCTCTCTTCCTCTGATTATACTACGTGTTCTAGACTGAACACAGATGATTTATGCTGGTGCTCGCAGCCCTGTCTGTTCTTTGCCGTTTCCAATGTCTTTTTAAATTGCATGAAAGATGTGGAAGGGGATTATGTCTGTCCCTAGCAGCTAAACACTTTTTTTTGCTCTGGAGTTTATTACAAATCCACAGAATGGTCAAAATTCATCCCTCTTGCATTTCCACAGAAGTCAGTGGATCTTTCCAAATGTAAACTCTTTGGGGAAGGGACAGTTTTTATTTTTGTGCCTTGCACAGCACTGAGCATGAAGTCAGTGCTAAACAAATAAATGACAATGATGGAAGCTGTAGTAATTCCAAGAAGCAATCTCAAATTCACTGAAATTCTTACGCTAGGAAAAAGAGCAACATACGTCAGCCAGTAGCAGGTTAAGGTTTTGTAGAAGCCCTCAAGCAATGAACATTAATGCAGGTGAACAGCTCCCTGTAGTCAATGGTGCTGTATAGAAAGTGCAGTGTGGATAAGAGCAAAACGGGAGTTCATCTATATATTGAAGAGTTGAATCACAAAAGCTACTCCACAGGAGTAGGACATGCCTGTTTAATTTCTCCATACGGCTGGCAGTGAATTAGTTCATCACTAGTACGTGTCCCAGCTAGCTGGGTTTTTCAGTTGCAGAATGCTGGCTAAGTGATGGCACCTGGAACTAAACTGGACTGACTCCTCTAATTAGCTTTTTTTCGCTTGCCTGAATTCATGCCTGTCAGTCTAGCTTAGTTCCAGGCAGAAGTGCTGAGCAGATATCAAGTGAGGAAGACCTCTTTCACAGGAGTAAGTGAATCATCTGGTGTTGCTTCTAATCCAACAGAGCCTTTGATCTGCAGTGAGAATATAAATCCTGGAGGTATGTTTGTTTCCAGCATTATTTCATAGATTCTGCATCATTAATTTTTCATGCTGCTGTTCTCTTATATTTTCCATTGCAATGACATCTGAATCAATACTGAGCTGCAGTCTGCTATATGTAATTAGTCTGGTTTGGTTTGCTTGTTAAGAACAAGGGGGAAAAGGTAGCCCTTCCGTAACGCCAAATCTGTCCTGTTTGAATGAAACATTATGGGGCAAATCCCAAGTCTAGCAGCCAGCTGATGTAGACAGACAGGGACCTGGGTAAATGCACAGTGGTGGAGGAAAAGAGTCTCTGCATAGGCTTCTGTAGCCAAGTGATCGGAGCATTGTACACAGTTCCTCACCCCGTTCTTCTTTCATGGGGAAGACAGGAGGATAGGTGCAACCGTGGATCATCCAATCTGTCTCTTCCCCTGCCATGCCCTGAACTCATGGTACTTCCTGATCCCCAAGTCCAAGGAAGGGATGAGACCTGTCCTTGATCTCTGCAGTCTCAACAAGTATATCAAATACATGAGGTTCCACATGGTTACCCTAGCAACCATTCTCCCTGCACTGAATGACAATGACTGGTTTGCAACCCTCAATCTTGGGACACTTTCTTCCATGTTGGAGGGGGGTTACCAGTGGAGTTCCTCAAGGCTCGGTTTTGGGTCCGATTTTATTCAATCTATTTATTGCTGACCTGGGAACCAAGAGTAGAAGTGGGCTGATAAAGTTTGCGGATGACACCAAGTTGGGGGGTATTGTCAATTCGGAAGAGGATCGGGATATTCTCCAGGGAGATTTAGATGACCTTGTAAACTGGAGTATTAGTAACAGGATGAAATTCAATAGTGAGAAGTGTAAGGTTATGCATTTAGGGATGTCTAACAAGAACTTTAGTTATAAGCTGGGGACGCACCAGTTGGAAGTAACGGAGGAGGAGAAGGACCTAGGAGTCCTGGTTGATCGCAAGATGACTATGAGTAGGCAATGTGATGTGGTTAAAAAGCTAATGCGGTCTTGGGTTGCATTAGGCGAGGTATTTCTAGTAGGGATAAGGAGGTGCTAGTCCCGTTATATAAGGTGCTGGTGAGACCTCATTTGGAGTATTGTGTGCAGTTTTGGTCTCCCATGTTTAAGAAGGATGAATTCAAACTAGAACAGGTACAAAGAAGGGCCACTAGAATGATCCGAGGAATGGAAGGCCTTTCGTATGAAAGGAGACTTGAGGAGCTCGGTTTGTTTTCCTTAACCAAAAGAAGGATAAGAGGAGATATGATTACACTCTTTAAATATATCAGAGGATAAATACCAGGGAAGGAGAAGAATTATTTCAGCTCAGTGCTAATGTGGACACAAGGACGAACGGATATAAACTGTCAGTCAGGAAATTCAGGCTTGAAATTAGACGAAGGTTTCTAACCATCAGGGGAGTGCAATACTGGAACAGTCTACCGAGGGAAACAGTGGGGGCGAAGGACCTCCATGATTTTAAGATTAAGCTAGATAAGTTTATGGAGGGGATGGTATGATAGGATAACGGGCTTAGTCAATAGGTCAATTATGTGCCTGGTATGATGTAACCTTTTCCAGAGGGTTTGGCTGGAGAGTCTTGCCCGCATGCTCGGGGTTCAGCTGACCGCCATATTTGGGGTCGGGAAGGAATTTTCCTCCAGGGAAGATTGGCAATGGCCCTGGAGGTTTTTCGCCTTCCTCCGAAGCATGGGGCAGGGGTCACTTGCTAAGGAGTGGGTGGATCGGCTTATGTGGCCTGCATCTTGCAGGAGGTCAGACTAGATGATCATAATGGTCCCTTCTGATCTTGAATTCTATGATTCTATGATTCTATGTGGCAGTTTTCCCAAGTCACAGGAGGTTTCTGACATTTCTAGTGGCAAATCAGCATTCTTGGTACAAGATGCTTCCCTTTGGCCTGTCCTCTGCTCCATGGGTATTTACCAAATGTGTGTCTGTGTAGCAGCCTATCTCAGAAAAAGAGGAATTCATGTCTTCCCATACCTGAACAATCGGTTAGTGAGAGGCAAATCCAAAGAACAAGTCCTCGGCCATGTCCAGTTCACACTATGTCTCTTTGATCATCTGGGCCTGATTTTGAACGAAGGAAAGTCTGTATTAATACCACCCCAAAAAATCAAGTTCATTGGGGCCCTACTATGCCCTAGGAGTTCAAGAGCATTTCTGCTGAATGAATGATTTCAAGTAGTTCATCACCTGTGTCTGACACTCCAGTCTCAACCTTCAACTACGGTCTGCATATATCTGAAGTTACTAGGTCATATGGCTGCATGCACTTACCTAGTCCAGCATGTGAGATTGCACCTTCTTCCTCTTCAAGTATGGTTGAAGCTGGTCTATCACCTGAGTTGCCAATTGTTGAAGAGGCTTGTCTTCAGCCATCCTGGACTCTCTGCAGTAGTGGGCAATTCCAAGCAATGTGTGTCAGCGTGTTCTCTGTGCTTGTCCTCCACCAACCAGGACTATAGTCACCATGCTTACATAATAGGTTGGGAAGCACATCTAGTGACACTGAAAATTCAGGTCTTATGTTTGTAGTAGGAGGCTTCCTTTCATATCAAGATCCTGGATCTTTGAGCTTGCCGAGCATTTCAGGATCACATCAGTGTCACAGCAGTTCATATACTCACTGACAACACCACTGCAATGTATTATGTGAACAAGCAGGGAGGAGTTTGCCCCAACCAGCTTCTTCAGGAGCCAGTAAAGTTTTGACAGTTCTGCAGCAAGGAGAGCATCATTCCTGCAGCCCCTCACTTTCCAGGGATTCAGAATTACTTAGCTGATCACCTCACTGGAAATTGTCCCAGAATCAGGAGTGGTCTCTGAAGACCAGTGTGTTCAGGTCCATCTTCACAGAATGGGGCATATAGACTACCAGCCTGTTTTCAACGAGAGACAGCTGTTTGCCTCTTGAGTGGGTCTCAGTCCAGGCTTCTTAACTGACATTTTCCCTCTGAATAGGGGATCAGCTCTGGTGTATGCTTTTGCCCCATTCCACTCATTCCTCATCTTATTCTCAAACCAAAGTTGGTTCTTGCCAAACAAAATCTCATTGCACCAGCTTGGCAGAGACAATGTAGTTTCTGTGACCTATTCAGTCCGTCAGTTCGATCTCCCATATCTCTTTCTCTTTCTCCTGATCTACCGACTCAGCATCATAGTCGAGTTTTGTATCCAGTGCTGAGCAGAGCGCACCTCGTGGCACGGATGCTGCATGGCTTGATTAGCAGGAGCATACTGTATGGAAGCTGTTAGACAAATGCTACTCAATAGTAGAAAATCCTCCACTAGAGCTACCTATTCTGCCAAGTGGAATCAGTTCTTGATTTGGTTACTAGGCTGGGGTATTCAACCAAAACCAGCCCTCATTCAGGAAATTTTTGAGTATCTACTACACCTTCAATCCTCTGGTCTGTCTTTCAGCTCCTTGAAGGGCCACTTAGCGGTGATTTTGGAGTTCCATCTTCTTATCCAAGGGAAGTCAATTTTTTTGAACTCTATGGGAGCAAGATTTCTAAGAGGAAATTACTCATCTCCACCTGCTGGTGAAAGAACCAGTTCCCTTGTGTATCCATAATACTGTGTTAGCTTCCATTTGAGTCCCTGGTGACTTGTTCTCCATCAGCTCCTGTGCCAGAAGACAGTCTTCCTTGTTGCTTTAACATCTGCAAAGAGAGTAAGTGAGCTGAATGCCTTAATGGCAAAGCCCCATATATGCAGACCCTATAGTCACATCCAAAATTTTTGTTGAAAGTGATTTCCCAATGTCACCTTATCCAAGTAACAAACTTATCAGTAGCCTTGCCTAAACCATGCTCAAAGGCAGATGAACAGCGACTTTATACATTGGATGTGAAACAAAGCTTGGCATTTTACCTAGAGAAGACTATGTCTTTTTGTTCATCACCCTATGTTGTTGCTATTACCACTGTATCTAAGTCAGATGCAAACGTTTATTGTTTAAGTAGACTCTGAGCCCCACCTCCTCTGAGTACCGCTTATGAGTCACTTGAGTGGAATACACATCTGCAACCACTGGAAGAAGAAAAAATGGCTACTACCTGTTGTTCTTTGAGATTGGGGTGCAGATGTGTATTCCATGACCCAGCCTCCATTCCCTCTGCATCAGAATCTCTACTCTCAAAGTTCAGTGTGAAGGAATTGAGCCGGGGAGTGGGAGGGAGGCATCAGGGCAGCACTGTCTTAAATATCCAGGAGAGGAGCTAAAGGTCAGAGGGCGCAAACACAGACCCTGTGGGAACTGCTAGTCAAAGTTCTCCAGCTTTGATGTGCTGGGCATGCGTACACCTAAGTGGAATACATGTCTGCACCCACATCTTAAAGAACAGCAGTTACAGTACAGGTAGGTAACGGTTCTCTCCAACAGGCCTGGACATAATGCCAATTCTTTCTTTGGGTCTGTGCAGAAGTATTTCTAGCACTTTATGAAGAAGTAGTTGGTTGAAGCTGGCCTTTAAAGTAAGTGTTTATGAAAGTCAATGTTGCCCCTTGAAAGTTGTTGTTTTGCACCATGAAAATTGCCCCCTTTACCAAGAAGGGTAAAAAGCAATCTTAACTGTAACCAAAAGCGCATCGACTTAGTATGTTACCATGACAGCTGTTGTTGGCAGGATAGCCCAAACAGAACGAAAGAGTGAAATCGAATGAATTGTTGAGTAGTATCTCAAGGGCAGTAGTGGAAGCCTCACCTTCATTAGGTGCAATCAGAACCAAACTGAACAAAGCCACACAAAATATATGCCTTAGGGAACAATCTAGTACTAACAATTGAATGAAATAAGCAAGTTGACCTAACAAACATAAGGGATTTCCATTTCTAATTACCTTTTTTGCAAGGAATGTCAAGTGAATTGTCCAAGATCATTTAGCATGTCGGTGAAGGAGTTCAGAATCTCAATGCTCAGTTCTGTATGCTAACCACTAGAAAATGCTCTCTTCTTAGTCAGACATTGTAATGTAATAAAATATTTTCAACAAAACAGCGTATCATCCCAGATGACAAAATCTAATTTGCAATGGTGCCCTACATAGCCATCACTGGTATTAGGTTACAGAACAACAAGGTAATCCATCATGCAGAACTTAAAAGCACAATCAGAGTTCCATACTAAAGGGCACACTTACATATATACACTTCAAATAATGTAACAAGGCAGTTATACATTAAAATAACTATGTTAGAAACTGGGACAAGGAATTTCAGTCAGCCGTGGTTCTATTAGAAGATATAGCATAGAACCTTCTTTTCAGTTCTGCAAGAAAGAAAACAGAACAGGATATTTTTTTAGAAATTTCCAAAAGTACTATATCTATTTATTTGGCTGGACACCTAAAATTATAGGTCTGATTAGGATTCATACAGCTTATGGAACAGCTTGCTCACAGAATATAAATGTGAAATGCACTGCAGTCTGTAATGATAAAATATCTAAAATTAAAAGAAACTTGCAGAGGCATGTGGAGATCATTAAAATAACATATACAGACTAGCCTGGGAGTGCCAGGATAAAAATGAGAGGGAGAATTTTGGATGATAATACCAGGTATAGAGTGCCATGAAATTGTTTGTGCTGGATCTGATATATGACTATGTATCATGCATATCAGTTTTGACTGTTATGGATTCTCACAGAAGAACTTTGAAACCTGCAGCATGTCACAAAGCCTTCTGATTTCAAAAAGCTGTCTTAGCAGCTCTTGTGAAAAGTGCTTTCAAGCTGTCAGTGCAGCCAAAAGCCATGGACACACTATTAAAATGGACTTCAAGGATCTGTGTCTTAATAAGAATAAAAGCAGAGGTACATCCTTAGAAATACCGTAGCATCACGGATGCTGAAGTATAGTACGTGAGGTTTTACAGAAAATGCTTCATAGATTAGTATTGTTACTTATAGGCTATTGGTTTACATACGTTCTTCTAAAATCAAGCTCTTTTGCAAAAGAAAAACAAATTGTAAAGCCACTTCCCTGTCCTCCTGCAAATCCCTCATTAAAACTTACTTTATCATACATCATACAGCTATGGTTGCTACTGGTGGTGTATTTATTTGGCCATGTTAACTTACAAGCCAATAAAAAATACACTGTACTCATAAGCTGTGCACACAGTTAGCGTATTAAAATAGCTCATATTACTGTTCCCCTGATCAACCTTTCCACCTGTGCCCAGGTTGATTGCTTTTACCTTACTGTTCTGTCTTATCTTAAACTAAAATTATAAGCTCTTAGGAAGAGTAATGGTATTTTTCTATGTGGTGGTACATAGCACAATGGTGCTCTGAACTGATTGTAGCCTCTCCACACTACTGTAATACAAAAATGAATATTTTTAAGTTGAAGAAGTGATTGAATTATTTTTCACCCACTCTGAATCAGAATTCTTCCCTTGGTTGCCCTTGTGCATTTGAGAGCAGATTTTGACCCTTAAATGTCTATTATAAGAGATACTGGAAACCTCAAAGATCTGTCTCTAAGTTGACATGGATTGTGCTCCATTTGAGTATGGTAAATGTTCTGTCATTTCTCTACTGACACATGTTTAAACAAACAATCTGTCTGACAGTGCTTCCATTTGTCTGTTATAGTAACTGTGACTGGAGCCATTTCTAGCTCATTGTGTTGTATTGACCCCCAAGCACTTAATTTCTTAGGCTACTAATGTTAAACACATGTAAGTCTTGAAGCTCAAACAAGGAGACACGCATGCTGCTTTTGATGTGTTTGCGGATCACCCAGTGGGCTTCGTGAACACATCAATCTCTAGTGCTGTCTTCTGGGTTTTGAAGCATTTCATTGCCTTGCCCTTAGAACCTGCCCTGCTGTCCTGGCTTCACCATTCACTATTAAAAGCCTGAGGGAGGGGTCAAGTAATCTTTCTCTATCCCTGAAGTCTTTGTTGGTACCAGTTGACCAGCCTCCATCACCAGTGTACCTTCTACCTTCAGGGTAGCTGCAAGGGCCATGCAACTGTCCTTCTCCCCTATTAATATCTGGTCATCTGAGGGGAAGACCCCCCCCTCCTCTCATCATTGCTGCAGGGTAAGAGCATCTCACAAATATGACTCAAGGTATCTCCTCATCAGCTCCTATAGATAGGGAGCTGAGGCACAGAGACATTAAATTATTTAACTGAGCTTACACAACAGTCAGTGTCAGAGCTGGGAATTCAGACCAGATTTCATGTAACACTCTTGCTCTCCTTCCTACAGCCTCTGCCTCCAGGGGCTATACTAGAGATTCCAGAAGTCCTTCTGCGGCTCTGATCTGATTTAACAGCTCTCCCACCTCCTCTGGTGCAAAGTAGAGGGGGAGCAGCTAGCCAATGCTCCTGAAATCCCAGAGAATAGTTGGAGGCCTGAGGGTCCCCAACCCCCAGGTTTTATAGATTTCCAGGCCAGAAGGGACCACTGTGATCATTTAGTCTGACCTCCTGTATAACACAGGCCACAGAACTTCCCTAAAATAATTCCTAGAGCAGATATTTTAGAGCAGGGGTGGGCAAACTTTTTGGCCTGAGGGCCACATTGGGGTTCCAAAACTGTATGGAGGGCCGGTCGTGTATTAAATTGCTCCCTGTAGGAATGTGCTACTTATGGTGTACTACTTACAGCTGCCAGTTCTGGTGCTCTGAGCAGCATGGTAAGGGGAGGGGATTAGGGAGGTTGGATAAGGGGCAGGAGGTACCCGGGGGCAGTCAGGGGACAGAGGCGGTTAGATAGGTGTGGGAGTCCCGGGGGACCTGTCAGGGGTTGGGGGTGTGGATAGGGGTTGGGGCAGTCGGGACAGGGAGCAGGGGAAGTCGGATAGGCGGTGGGACCCCGGGGGGGGAGGTTAAGTGCGGGGGGTCCCGGGAGGGGGCGGTCAGGGGACAAGGAGCGGGGGGGTTGGAGTTCTGAGGGGGGTAGTCAGGGGGTGGGAAGTGGGAGGAGCGGATAGGGGGCTGGGGCCAGGCTGTTTGGGGAGACACAGCCTTCCCTACCTGGGTGTAGTGTATTAAGTTGCTCCGCATAGGAATATGCTACTTACTTACATCTGCCAGTCCTGGTGTGCCATAAGTAGCACATTCCTATGGGGAGCAATTGAATACACTACACCCCCTGTGGGTCTTCAAGCCAGTCTACCAGGCAGGAGCTCGCACCCCGCCGCTCAGAGCACTGGCAGCACAGCGTGCTGAGGCTGCGGGGGTGGGGCCAGGAGCTAGCCTCCCAGCCGGGAGCTCAAGGGCTGGACAGGTGGGTCCCATGGGCCAGATGTGGCCCACAGGCCATAGTTTGCCCACCTCTGTTTTAGAGAAACATCCAACCTTGATTTAAAAATAGTCAGTGATGGAGAATCCACCACGACCCTTGGTAAATTGTTCCAGTGATTAATTGCTCTCACCATTAAAAACGTACGCCTTATTTCCAGTCTGAACTTGTCCAACTTTCTAATTGGGGCTGCCTGAGTGAAGGGAACTAAGGAGACTATTTCTTTCCCTTTTTGGAGTTGTGACAGGGTCTGTGAGGGGCTGGGAAGAAAGCAGGAAATTTTGCAATGATATTTGTTCTGCTGTTTCAGCCAGCTTGGTAGTTTGGCTTTGGATCCAAACTGCATTTGGGCTTTGGTTAACATTCCAAACCCTCGTTTTAATACTGGCACTTTCCAGATACCACTCTAAACACCACCTTTCTTGGCCGAATATGGCTCCGGAGGGACCAAAGTACGCTACGCAGCTATACACTGCATTCCTCCGTATTCTCTTCTTGCTAAGGAGCAATTTAGCCACCTACTTTCAATTAACATAAATGGGGATTTCAGAGCTAAATCTCAGTATGACAAGTTGTGACTTCGATCTCAGTGAAATTATCAATATGTGATGGATCACATGGAAGATTTGCATGGGACCACCAGTGAAGATGCTAGTGTAAGGCTGGACTATGTAGCATAAATACCATTGAAAATCCCCTCCATCCCACACCTCCATCTTAGAATCATAGAATATTAGGGTTGGAAGAGACCTCAGGAGCATAGGCAGCGACTTCCCCTGCTCCTGGTGGGTGCTCAACCCCTCCCCTCCCCCCTGCCCTGCCCCTGCACCACCCTCACCCTGCCCCCATTCCATCCCCTTCCCCCAAGTCCCTGCCCTGGCCCCACCTCTTCTCCGCCTCCTCCCCTGAGCGTGCCGCTTCCCCGCTCCTCCCACTTCCTCCCGGAAAGTGGTAAGCGCTGCCAAACAGCTGTTAGGCAGCAGGAAGCACTGGGAGAGAGGGTGAGGAGTGGGAACGCGGCACACTGGGGGTGGGCAGGGAGAAGAAGGCGAGGAGGGGGGAGCTTGGCTGCTGGTAGGTGCAGAGCACTCACTATTTTTTTCTCCTGGGTGCTCCAGCCCCAGAGCACCCACGGAGTTGGCGCCTATGCTCAGGAGGTCATCTATGTTACCTCTGTTCCCCTAAAAACCAACCGAGGGTCACACTTGTGTTAGTTTTATTACGATGCCGCTGTTGGGTCAGATAGAAAAGAGATGGCGCTTATTCATACATGCACCCATTCACCTCATTCATACCCTCATGCACCCACACACTTACACAGGTGGAGAGTTACTGAAGACAGCACAGAGGCTGAGAAGCCGAAGTGTGGTAGATCTGGTGTATCCACCTGCAGTCACAAATCCAGGCTGCTGAGCGGGTCAAGGAGCAGCAGCTGCTTGTGTGCATGGCTGCTTCCTTTTGCTGGAACTGGGCGGCTCCTGTCACGTACACCAAGACGCATTCCCAGACCATGCATATCAGGTTCTTCTTTTCTTTACAGCACTTCATGATTGCCTTCTCAGGGCAGATTATATCAGACACACCTTGCTCCTGGCTTTGGTCTCCTTTCTCCATACAGTTCCTCTCTGCCCAGTCCCATATACACTCCCTTGTTCACACTCCCTTATCTTCTCCACACACTCCCCTGTTCACACTCTCTCTGATTGCATGATGGGATATTACACAGCTTGGAAGTTCATACAAGTGGTAACTTTAAAAAGGTTACAGAGCTTACAAAGGTTACAAAACTTAAAAAGCTATGCTAACAATAACTAAAGTTAAAAAGTCTGCAAAAAGATTGCAGAACGTAATGGTACAAGTTACAGATTTTACAGTCATATTTGAGTGGAGGCTTTACATAACAATCTAGTCCAATCCCCTGCTCAGAGCAGGACCAACACCAACTACATCTGGTATATTTCTCTTTTGTACCATGCAAAAAAATTGACCATTTTGGTTAAAAAAAAAAAAGATAATTTCTGATGTCTTACCTCCATTTTCAAAACTTATTTTTTTCCTGGCTGTCAAATTTAAACAACTATTGTGAAAAGCTAATTGGAAATGCTAGGTGTCAGCAAAAGTCATGCTCATTAGTACTGAATTTTGTCAGTGAAAACCAATGTTATAATTTTGTTCTAATCTAGCTGAAGAAATGATAAGATCTGGCATAATTGTGTCAAATGCATAAAGAACAACACCAGCAGCAGAATGTATTAATAAAAGCCAGCTGAACATCAAAGGTTGGATTGTTTTGTAGATCCAAAAGCAAAGATACGTCAGTGAAGTGCTCATTAAATAATGCCTACTCAATCAGCAACAGGCTTTAGAAATGATTGCTAGTTGATCATATAGGTTTATACCGCTGTCTTTGATGGGAGACTAGTAAAGGCAAAGTGACAAGACATTTTCTGTACAAAATTTGTAAGATTTCTTTTGTACCCCAAAGTAAAAGCACTCGTGATTCTCTGATGTGCCTCAAGGTGCATTATGGGCAAAGATGGGCAAGCTAGTTCCATTCAACAGCAACTCCAAATCTGTCACCAAAATAAAACAGCAAGGACCTTTTTCTCTTCATTGTTTTTCATTTTCATGGGCCTCTGTGGGTACGTCTACACTGCAATTAGATACCCACGGCTGGCCCGTGCCAGTTGACTCGGGCTTGTGGGGCTTGGGCTAAGGGGCTGTTTAATTGCAATGTAGATGTTCGGGCTTGAGTTGTAGCCTGAGCCCTGGGACCCTCTCACCTCACAGCATCCTAGAGCCTTGGCTCCAGCTCAAGCCTGAACATCTACACCACACTTAAACAGCCCATTAGCCAGAGCTCCGTGACCCCAAGCCAGCCATAGGGTTTTAACTGCAGTGTAGATGTATCCTGTGCTTCCAGGTTTCATTCAGGAGTGGAAAAGCCGAAGTACTCGAGACAGACCATCATCATAGTATTTGACTGGAAGTGGGACGTACTAGAAATCTCGAGGCAGCCCGTTCTTCATATGCAGCCATGGGACCCAATCTTGCTCCAGCTGAACTCAATGGCAAAACATCCATGGAGTTCAGTGCAAGCAGGTTCAGGCCCCAGCTTTGCAGAAATACCGTAAGAGAGTCAGGTTAAGTTTCTATGAGTATAAGGACCTGGCCCAAGAAGTGGTTCTGCCATGGATTTCCTGGATGACCTAGGGCAGGTCACTTAGTGTGTGTAAAGGGGATAATATTTCCCTACCTTCCAGGAGAGGGGTGTGTGAGGCTATATCTGTTAATGTCTGAGTGGCTTTCAGATGCTGCAGTGAGGGAGACCATATATAAATAAGTACATAACAGTTACACAGTTCAACTCAAAAACCTAAGAGGCCCTAGCATTTTTGCTCTTGTATGGTTGGCTAAGATAAGTTAACAGAAGATGCTGAAGTGTTTCCTATGGTGAATTAGGTAAGTTATTTCCTGTAGAGATAGGGAAGTATTAATACTACTCTATAAGGCACTGGTGAGACCTCATCTGGAATACTGTGTGCAGTTCTGGTCACCCATGTTTAAGAAAGATGAATTCAAACTGGAACAGGTGCAAGGAGGGCTACTAGGATGATCAGTGGATTGGAGAGCCTATTTTATGAGAGGAAACTAAAAGAGCTTAGCTTATTTAGTCTGGCAAATTGAAGGCTGCGAGGGGGATCGGATTAAGAACATAAGAACTGCCATACTGGATCAGACCAAAGGTTCATCTAGCCCAGTAGCCTGTCTTCTGACAGTGGCCAATGCCAGAATTGCTCCGTCTAAGTACATTTGGGGTGGGGGTGTTAAATACTAACAGGAGGGAGAAGAGCTGTGTAAACTAAAGGGCAATGCTGGCACCAACGCATTTGGCTATGAATCATAGAATATCAGGGTTGGAAGGGATCTCAGGAGATCATTTAGTCCAACCGCCTGCTCAAAGCAGGGCCAATCGCCAGACAAATTTTTGGCCCAGATCCCTAAATGGCCCTCTCAAGGATTGAACTCATAACCCTGGGTTTAGCAGACCAATGCTCAAGCTACTGAGCTATCCCCCATGGACAATATAAGAAGATTTCTAACTATTAGAGGAGTAAGGTTCTTGAATAGCCTCCCAACAGGAGTAGTGGGGATAAACAACCTCACTAGTTTTTATATGAGAGGGTTGCCTGCAATAGTTGGGACTGGACTCAATGATCCCTTCCAGTCCTGTGTTCCTGTGGTTTTTGATGAAGCCTTGTTCAGTATCCCGTTGTGGGATTGCTCACGTGCGTAACTGACAGAACAAACCGTGAAAACAGACTGCTGCCAAATGTGTAGAATAAAGAAACTTTAAAAATTATTTTTCTCTAATCTTTTAGTTACAATGATTTTATGGAAGGTGTTGTTTGTGACAGTAGTAGGTAAAATATTTTCAGGCAGAAGTGTAATTTTGAAGTTGATGTTGCCCCAAGGTCAGACTGGTAGATCATGGGAGAGCAGGGTTTAAATTTTGAATCTCCTGACTTCCAATCTTAATTGGTTAATCATTGTTACAGATTAAAGCACTGGATTAGGAATCAGGAGATGCAGGTGTAATTCCTGGCTCTGCACAGGATTATTGGGTGACCTTGGGCAAGTCTATTAAACTCTCTGTGCCTCAGTTCCTCCATCAATAAAATGGGAATAATAGTACATCCTTCCATATAGCTTTTGTCTGTCTATTTAGAGTGTAAGCTCTTTGGGGCAGGGGCTGTGTCTTTCTCTGTGTTTGCACAACAACTAGCACTGTGGGGCCCCGCTCTTGGCTGTGGCCTCATAATGCAAATAATAAATGCTCATGAGAACACAGCCTGTATGTGCTGAAACTTTCACCGCTTCTACGGAATTTGTGTGAGCACTTTTCTGGGAAGTATAGAGTCTGCAGAGCAATCTGTTGTTTATTCTGCCAGAAGACTCCTTCATGCAAACTAGTTTGCCAGTTTCAAAAAATAGTTCTTTGGGGGGGGGGGGGGAAATGAGTCATTAATGCTAAAAACAAGAGAGAGAGTGCAATGGAGCTAGCGAAGTCTGGTTGCAGGGTAGAATGCTGACTTGCTTATAAATTTCCCCTGACTATCAATGGGACCTGTTAGTTCAAGGTCTTTTCAATTTATTGGACTTTGGGGGCTGATTTGAGAGGGTTTTCAATTTTAAAATATCAGAAATACCAAGAAGTTAGGTCTCTATGGTACTCGCAATAATACCAAAGCCCAAGCATGTGATCAGGACTATAATCCTGATCCTTCAGTTGGATCTGTGTGGGCAGACGCTTAAACTGGACAGAGACCTGTTGAAGTCAGTGGGCTTCTGTGTGAATATGAAGGTTTGCCTCCAAACGCAGGATTAGAGCACAAATATGAGGCACACGTAGAGAAATAAAAAAGGAGAACAAGATGCTTAAAATGCCACAGGAGGTATCTCTAACTTGTATGAAAAGTTCCCTGTAACCATGTCAATAATGTAATGCAATAAAGAGCCAGAACACCAGGCTTGTGCTTGGTGGCGATAAATTTGGGTAATGTTGCTCATTCAGTTGACAGGGAATACATGTTGGAAATTATAGGGGAAACAGAACATCAACTTAGAATCCTAACCTCAAATTGGAAAATAAATAGAAGCAGTAAAAAATACATAGGAGTAAATCGATTTTTCTGTCGTCATGTGAGGAAATTGGAAATGCATTCACCTGTGTTGGGGGTTTTGACAAGGAGTGGTGATTGTAGTGCTATAGAAAGAGACAGGACATGAACCAGCACTGCTAAGCACTGGCTGGTACGTTACATTAAAGAGATTCTTATCAGTAGGTTCATAGAATGTCACATATTCAAAAAGTTCTAATTAGTCCACTATTTTCATTACTAAAGCTTAAAATTGTTAATACTCTGGTAAGTCCAGTTCAGCAAGAGAAAGTGCACTTAGAAGCCTGAGAGTGACCAGAAATATTAAAAAACTGAGTTTTCCATAGCCATGTTCATGAAGAAGCCCTGATGTCTTTTAAATGAATCCGGCTATTTTGTTGCAGTTAG
Source organism: Mauremys reevesii (assembly GCF_016161935.1). NCBI lineage: Eukaryota > Metazoa > Chordata > Testudines > Geoemydidae > Mauremys > Mauremys reevesii. Next base: position 18,124,970 of record NC_052624.1, read on the forward strand.
TTTAAACAGTAATACTTTTTAAAGGAGTTCGATCTGAGAGTGTAGGCTTCTTATAGATCTGCCTCTCCTATGGACTTTTGCTATTTTTGGCACTCTTTTTCCTGAGGCAGGAAGGAAGAGATGACCTAATCCGATCTCATTGGAAAACTACCAGAGTTGTCATACTGGATCAGATTGGTCATCTATTCTAGCCCATTGGTTTTTGACCTTTTTTCATTTGCAGACCCCTAAAAATTTTTGAATGGAGTTATGGACCCTTTTGGAAATCTTAGACACAGTCTGCAGACCCCCAGGGGTTGAAAACCGCTGATCTAGCCCAATATTTTGTCTGCAACAGTGCCCAGCACCAGATGCCTCAGAGGAAAGTGCAAGAAATCCTGCAATAGGCAGTTCTGGAATAAATTGCCATAGCGATAGTTTCTGCCAATCTATATCAGGTAGTGGTTTGCTGATGCCTAGATGCATGAAGAATTTTATCCCTTCCAGAACTTTTGGGGTAAATTCTGTTCCCATTGAAGTCAGTGGCAAAAATCCCACTGACTACAGTGGAGCCAGTATTCCACCCTTGGCATTTTTTATTTATTTTTTTTTAAAAATCCTTATTATAGTATCTGTGAATGTTTTTGTTATTTGTATAAATAGATGCCCAATTCTTTGAACCCTGCTATAAGAGAGGGTTTCATGTCTTTGATGGTACCCGTGCCAGTGAGTTCCATAGGTTAATTATACATGGGGTGGGGAATCATTTTATCCATTTTAAATGTTTTGCCTCTGGTTCATTCAGTGTCCTCTTGTTCTTGAAAAGGGATGAATAGCAGTGCCCTGTCTACCACCTCTGCACCATTTGTTAGTTTATGATGTCCCACCCCATGGTTCTTCTCCACTCTAGAGTCATTTCAGTCGGTCAGTGTATGGAAGTTTTGAATTGCCTCTGTTCATGCTGCCTGTCTCTGAACCCCCTTGATTTCTGCTATTTTCTTTTGGGGAATAAATTGACCAGAATGGAGTGCAGTATTCCAAGCGGAAGCATGTTAATAATATTATAATATGTTCTGCTTTATTTTCCATGGTATTAATTATGCATCTTAACATTTTGCCAGCTTTTTTTTTTTAACCATTGTGGCAGTTTCCAGAGGCTATCCACAGTAAAAAAGGTAGATAATCATGCATTTAATGCAGACGCATAAATCCCATTGCAGTTGCATGTACACAGAAAAAGGAAAGGGCACCAGTAAATTTAGTGCTTAATTCTACTCCCATTGAACTCAGTGGGAGTCAGATCAAACCATCTAATTGCCAGGCATTATGTTAGAGTTCAAATGTACAGTGCTACTTTAGTAAGCATAAAACAGTGTAGACTTAATGTCCATAAAATGTTGTTTCACAAATAATTCTTATCATGTACTGATTAATTCAAAGGAATCTGGTTATTTTAGACATTTCTCTTCTAATGTAAAAAAATTGAAAATATTGTAATGGTATTTCATAAAATCATCTAATATCTCTCTATGGAGTAACGTAAAGACATTTCTTTTTGATGGATATCAAAAGTTCAAAAGCTTTTTCTTAATTTATAAGCTACTTACACAGAAGTCTTCCATGTGCTGCTTCAGTTATGTTTTATCTTGATTATGGTTGACATTTTCAGGATACTAGGCACTGTAGTGAAGAGGATAATTTTAAATGCTCTATGAGGTGCTGCAGTTTGGCTCTAAATTATATGGAAGTTACTTTAAAGTAAAAATGCTGTATTAGTTTTCCATTGCAGCTCTCTGGTGCAGTGTGCACACTGATTAGTGTAGCAAAGCTCTGAAAGATGCAAAAAGTGAAGAAATATAAGCATCACTGTGCAAAAAGATTGCTACTCGGCTTTGTTTCCTTTTCCTGTAGATTTGTTTAAAGGTAAATAATATACAAAGTACGAAAACAGCAAGGAGTCCGGTGGTACCTTAAAGACTAATATTTATTTAACAGTTGTATTTATTTATGTATTAGTCTTTAAGGTGCCACTGGACTCCTCATTGTTTTTATGGATACAGACTAACACAGCTACCCCCTGATACTTGATACAAAGTATGGCAAGCCCTTCTGTTTCAATTACTGTGAAACTCTGACCAAGGAACATGTTTCATCACTTGAATAATTCCTTCTAATCTGAATGTTTGACTGGATGATGTTTGCAGAAAATAATAATAAATCTCAACTAGAGAGGACTAAATAGAATCCTCCTATACCGTGACAAGGCCCCCAGAATATACTGTGTTCATTACTATTCATTGTACCATAGAAAGGAGGATGTTGTCTGGGAAAGTAGCATTGTAAATCCGCAAGTGCCTGATCCATCTCCCTTTGATGTGACTGGAAAAGCTTCCATTAACTTCTGTGAGAGTTGGGGTGAGCCTAACAGTCAAAATCTAAGGCCAAAATTTTCAAACATGGGTGTCTAAACCAATAGCTCCTCCTGTATGTATAAGAGCTGGGAATCTGGGGGACCCCCATGCTCTCCTGTCACTGGGAAGAGAAGGTGTTGGCAAAGTGCCCAGAGGCCAGCTGTAATCTGTCATTTTCCCTTTTGGGAGGCTCTTCTGTTCAGAAGTGTCTTCATCTAGGTTTGGATATAACATAGTGCAATGTGCATGCTACCACAATCTAAATAAATAGCCATAATGCTAACCACTAATGGTGCACTGCCCCATGTCTTGGGTACTTACAACATCACTGAAACCCCAGACAACTATGAATGTGGCTATCTATCTTAGGTACTTATGTGGCCCCTATTACCTTAGTATCTGAGCATCTCATAGTCTTTAATGCATGTATCCCACAACACTTCTGTGAGGTAGGAAAGGGCTGTTATCCCCATTTTACAGATGGGAAACTGAGGCACAAAGAGAGCAACTTTCCTGAGGTCGCACTGGAAGTCTGTGGTGGAGCAGGGAATTGAATCCATGTGTCTCAAGTCCTAAGCTAGTAGCATAACTACCGGACTGTCCTGCCTCTCTCACAGCAGAGATTGGGAGTTGCTAGAAGCTGACCTATCCTGGAGAGAGCTAAGCCTATTGCATTGGGGAATTTTTTTTTTTTTTTTTTTTTCACACACAACAGGAACAGGAATTGTGAGTTGAAGGGAAGGAAGATGAACAACACCCACAATGTACCCTGCCCTGGACCCCCCACCTCTGCCACTGGGACACTGAAACGACAGGGAGGACAGCCACCCCCCTAAAGCTGTAAAATAAATGCTGCAACATTTTTTTTTATTTTATTATTAATATTCCAGCAGCAGCAGCACCCACGATGTGCTAGTTATTTGACAGACAGGTGAAGCCACAGACCTCCCGCCCACACACACGCACAGTGGCCACCATTTGCTCTCTTTAATGCAAATTAGCTGTAGTCCTTTGGGCTCCTTGCTAGTTTACATGTGTCTGAGCAAAGTTTGGACACCTCTGGGCTTGACTCTGTGAGTCAAGAGTAGCTCCATTGAAGTCAGTGAATGGATTTATACCGATGGCAATGTGATCATAATGAAGTACCCTGGTTCTGTGTGGCTTAGAGTTTGATTTGTGTTCAGTTTTCATGACCACAGCAATCGCTTTGATTTTTTTTGTATTTCATCCACGAGGGAGAGTGCTGGGTTTAGAAGTGTAAAAGATAAATCCAGTATTCTTCTTACAGTATGTTTTTCTGCTTAGTCCTGACTTTTTGTGTGCATCTAAACTTCAGCATATGCAACATTGTTAATTAATATAACAGTCTATGCTCAGTACCTCTCATTTGTTTTATCTGCATACTAAAAATAAAAATAAAGGCAGGAGAGAGAGAGAGGAGAATTTAATATCTGTCGCAGAATATTTTTACTTTCAGAATATATTAATTAGATGCAGCTCTTTTTAGCTCAAAAGCTCATGTAGGCTGCAAAAGAATAAAACAAGTTACAACTTTGGTTCTACTTTTTACCCCAGGCAAACTCACCATAATAGCTGCTGCAATTAAATTAGGATCTATACTTGCTTTTGGCAGCTTTCCAACTCATCTCTAGTTGAAACACTACTGTAATAGGATCTGAAACACGAATTGAAAGCAAATATTTTTTTCCAGTTCTACCTTTTCATCAGTACAATGTAAGAAATTGCATTCTTGTATCATGGAAAAGATACGTAACATTTGTTCCAATATCATTAAATGTATAAAAATCCCATCCTTAAACGTCCATTAAATGTCATTAACAATTTGTCTTTCCGACTACATTGCTTTGCTGATACTCCTGTGCTTTGCATCTCTGTGGCCTGGTAGAATGAAGTTTAATAGTATTTTTCAAAGCAAAAGTGTTATTTTTAGAAGGATGAAACTTACTACAGAGAAAACAAACAAAAAAACCCAAAACATCCCTTTGTTGCATGTGACAGTGATACAGGAAACAGAGTGTTTAGCCAGCGATAAGGACAAAGATTGAGGCCAAGGACCAAAATTTTCAAGAATGGGTGCCTACAGTTTTGCTTTTATATCCATATTTAAATACCTAAATCAGTGGCCTAATTTTCAGAAGGGCCCAGCACCCACCGGGTTCTGTTGACGTAAGTAGAATCTGTGGATGCGTGGTACTTTGAAAACCAGGATACTTAGTTAGGAGCCTAGCTGCAGGCACCATTTTGGCAAGTCTGGCTTGAATTCTTGACTGTTCATAAATCCTGGAGGTGCAATGCTGCAAACCTTTACTCATGCCAGTAGTCTTTACTCATGCAGATAGTCCCACTGACTGAGTAGCGCTGCTTGTGTGAGTAAAGGTTTCCAGGGTCAGGCCCCTTGGTCCTGACCAGTCATTGTCATTACAGGAGGATAGACTAGATGATCACAGTGGTCCATTCTGGCCTTGGAATGTATGAATTAAGGATCCCCTGTTACCTTTCTCAAGAGTATGCATATTAATGTTCATGTCCTGGTCAAATTTCAGTCTGGGTAATTACCTTCTAACAATCTAAAATTATCCGGTAATTTCAATAGGATGTGGCAGGAGATTTCGCAGCCCTTTCAGTGTGGGCCACATGTTAATAGAGAGATTGTCTTGTGGGCCACCTTCCAACCCACTAGTAATCATACAGCCCACTTCCTCTCCTATTCAGGAGCACATGTCATTCTTGTAGCATCTACAGCCAGACCTTGCATTGAAATCATTATTTTAAAATTATTTAATACACCATCAGCTATCTTTTAAGGAAACACATTCATCTGCAAACAAGGAGAACCAGCCTTCTATGACCAGTCAGGTCTCCACACTGCAAACATTCTGCAGACCACCAGTGGTCTATGCACCATGTTTCAGAAACTACTGGGAGGATATGGTATTTTTCACTTCTTGACCTTAAGCTGCAGATCACTGCTGTTTAACTGCTGTCAAAGTCAGACTCAGGACTCACAATTTGTCAGACCACTCTGTTTTAATAGCAAAGCGCTCTGCTAATACACCCAGATAATGTGAGTACCATGCAAGACACAAACTATCTTATTTATACAGATAAAAGGGCGCAAACTTAACAAGATAACAAAAGGAAGCAGAATCTGATAAGTTTACCTGGGCTAGACATGCATATCTTATTTCCTTACTAACTATTACCGCTGTCCTGTTAATGTCCCACCATTAGCTTAAGTGGACCCATTGTTTCGTACCTTAAGGTTTCTCTTCCTGACAACTATATTTCAACATTCCTTATTTCTGCTTAAAGGAACATACAGCATTTCTTTAATCCATTCTTATTTTTACAATATATTTCATTCTCCTTTCACACTGCCATATTTCAATATCTAAAGTGATGACAATATTTTAGAAATGAATGAGGAAATACTTGTTTGTCAGGCCAGATTCTCTGCAGGTTCCGTTAAAGTCAATGGAACTATACTAACTTAAATCAGCTGAGGAGCTTGCAGTATAGTTGATAAAAGGCTTTGGGATCCTTTTTGTTGCTGTAGAAATGTGATCTATCACCATGTACTGCTGATTGTTGTGAAAGCAATGCATTATTTTATAATGGACTCCCTGCTTAACCATGTTCTCTTTTCCTTTCCCCTTCAAATTAGATATTTATCTTTGAGAATAACATCTATTACTGTGCTCATGTGGGGAAACAAGCCATCCGAGTGGTCTCCACTGGAAAGGAAGGTGTTATTTTCAATGGCCTCAACGACTGGCTGTATGAAGGTAGGACACAATATTGAAGGCTGCAGTTAGTTATGAGTTTAAGCTCTAGATTTGCAGTACGGGGTAAAATTAGAAGTGAAACATTTGAGTTCTCAGGACTATGGCCCATTAGTTGGAAATTCAGCTGTTCCAACACTTATCTTAAGTGTTGAACTGGGAATAATGTGAGAGGATGTAAGAATTGTATTTTCCAGGGCTTCCCCCGGTTTAAGGGTGATAAATCACAGGGTGTTAATGAACAGAACTGTTTCATTATGTAATGGCGCCTGCAATAACTCAAGGTTTTCCATCAGAAGTGCTTATTTTTTAATCACAGTAAGTGGCAGACATGTGTGTTGGGGAGTGGGGGTTAAAGATGAGAAGTTAACAAAAAAACTCCTCTGATTTAAACTTCTAGAGCCAGGTGCTCTGGCCCTTTTGTACCAGACCAAGTAGCACAAAGAAGCTGGAAACTGTGCAGAACTCAGTAGCTGAGAATTTCCCTGGCATGGGAAAGTCCTCAGCTGGCACAGAACCAGTGTAGTTGACTCCTACTCCACATAATGGTCCCATAAGGGCAGGAGGGCCACAGCTAATACAATGTTGTGCACCTGCTATTCTCAGCTGGCAGATGTCCCCTTGTGTGCCACTGCTAGGTGGCATAGTGTAGAGCACTAGGCTATTCTACACTGTGTCAAAGCTAAGGAACTGGCCTCAAGAACCAGAAAACTAAAACCAGCCCTTGTGCAGTCATCACTCCCAAAGACTCAGGGCCCTGAATTATACACACACATCAGTGGAAGTGTTTGCTACCCATTTGTCATTGTTTTTGATGTTTAAATGTACGTTGAAGCTGAAATACTTATGCATCACAGAATACTTAATATTTTCCCTGTAATGAGACAAGATGGGTGAGGTAATAAATTGTATTGTCCCAAATTCTGTTGGTGAGAGAGACAAGCTTTCGAGCTTACACAGAGCTCTGTGTCTCTCTAATACCTGAAGATAAACATGGCTATAACGACACTGCATACAACATTTTCCCTGTAAAGCATTTTGCAGTTAGTCAGAGTGGCTGATGGGATGTTGCAAAATGCTAATTTAATCTAATTTTTGCTAAAGAGATGAGATTTCCTTGTTGTGACTCTGTAGGTCAAGTGTACATGTCAGTATCTCTGTTTTGCTGATAAACAGCATTTAGTACATAAGGTCTTCTCAGATTGTGCTGCATACAGGACATAATGCTGACAGAAAGAGTTTATCATGTCAGTGAACTCCAAGTGATCAAGCTAGCACACAGTGATGCTGATGTTATGCTGATACACATTTTTATTCAATTACTGGATTGCTCAGCTGATTTCTTAGATGACATTGACTTTCAGTTTTGTCCTTTGCAAAAAAAAATTTTCTTGTTAAAGCCATGTTAATTTATTGATTAAAATAAGTGATTCTGTGATCAAATACAATGTACATATACAGGGCCTGATTCTACAACCCTTTCACTGAATAGCACTTACAAAATAAGTAACCCCATTGAAAATGCTGCTCAGTGTGAGTAAGGGTTGCAGACTCAGGTCCACAGTATCCATTTATTTCTTGGTAATTTCATTGTTATATGATGATCATACTTAAGCCTTTTGTCTGTGATGCTAACAGTGTCACAGACTATGTGGCTGAAAACAGTTTACATTTGAATAAGAGTGACCAGTCCCCAGGAGCAGAGTAGAGAAGTGTCCAAAGCAAAACCCCAGATACAAACACCCCCTGTGTTTTGAGGTGGAGTTCAGAATCGGAGTTTTGCAGGATGGGCCTGTCTCTCTGGCCTAGCCCATAGGCCCCACACTCCTCAGGGAATTGTGAGCAGGAGAACCAGGGAGCAGAGAGCTCTATAAACCTTCGGAGCTCTGGATGGCCTCTGGTTCCTAGCTGGTCTCCATAAGTGAGCTCCCTTCCACATCACAGCATCCCCAGGCTTCCTAACTTGATTCCCAGACTTCCCATGAGCCTGATGTGGTCTCCACTGGGTTCTACAGATTTAAAAAGTCTGTAGGAGACAACGCTGGGACTGGAAGTAGGAATCAAGATATTGATTGTTGGGGAGCCGAGAACTGATGAGTGCGTGAAACCAAATGGACAGTAAGCAAGCAGGAGGGCTACAGGATCTGGTGTGGCGCTCAGGAGCCCTGTAGGCACACTGAATTTGGGGGGTGGGGAGTGGGAAGTCCAGAGGAACTTAGGAGCTCGGTAGTGCTAAAGGAATCACCAGGACCAGTGGAAGTTGGAGTCCAGGAATGAAATCCTGGCCCTATTGAAGTCAATGGGAGTTTTAACATCAGTTTCAGTGGAGCCAGGATTTACCCTAGCTGCCTGCTTTGTGCTGTTCTGTTATATCCCTGCTGATGGCGGCCACCTTCCCACTATTAATATGTGCTCTGCGGTGCTGCCTCTCTCTAATAATGAGCCAAACCAAAACCTTCAATCCAAACATGCCTGAATGGGAAGCAAATTGAAATCTGGGCAAAGATCTAATGTTTGCATCGCAGGATCATCTCTTAGTGCTCTGCCTTTTTCATGGGTTCCTATAGCAATGTCTCCCCCACCTCACCCTGATATTCATACCATCTTCATAGTTGTTTGTGCTGTTAACATCTGAGCAAGTTCTTGGGATGGATTCTGAACATATGCAAAGATCTCGCTCCATCTATGTAAATATATGCACCGTATAGTCAGAGAATGAGCTATAGTGAAGGCTGCAGTATTGGCCTAACGAATGAGAGTGTTCTCCTTTTCTCTTTTGTGTTCTTGTTGTCACTGATGTTTATGACCTCTGATAATGTTAGTAGCTGAGGCTCTACTGAGCAGTCATTTGGGTTATGGTTACAATTTATGACCTATTTAGTACCTACTCTGTAGTGATGCGGGACTCACTCCTGCAGCGCCTCCTGCTGGTCATCTCAGGAATTAGCTCTCCAGCCATTGGAGCACCCTCTGCAGGCCGGTGTCCCGCTACCGCTTGGCCCCCGTGTCCCTCCCAGACCCGGTGTCCCGTTATCTGGGGTGCAGCCCCCTGGCCGTACACCCCTCAGTCTCAGGGTGTCCCCTCCCCAGGAACCCCCACCCACTATCCCCACTTCGCCTCAGTCGGGGCTACTGCCAGTCCCCGTCTAGCCCCCGCTCCCTGGGGCAGACTGCAGTGTAAAAGCCACTCATCACTGGAAAGGAGGGTTTGGACCTGCTGCCTCTGGCTACCCATGGGCTGCCCCTGCAACACGGTACCTAATAGGCTTTACCGGCCCTGCAGCCTGGGGCTTTCCTAGGCCGGAGCTCCCCGGCTCCCTTGGCCTTTCCCCAGCCCTGCTCCACTCCAGATACCTAGTTAACCTCCCTGCAACCAGGCCCTTCTCTCTCTGAACACAGAGGCTGCTAAGCTCCTGGCTCCCAGCCTCTTATATAGGGCCAGTTGAGGCCTGATTGGGAGGTGGCCCAGCTGCGGCTGTTTTCCCAATCAGCCTAGTAGCTGCTTTCCTTGTCACAGCCCTCTCCCAGGGCCTGTAGTTCCCCGGATTCTCCTTCCCTTTTTTAAAGATGGGCACTATACTAGCCTTTTTCCAGTCATCCGCGACCTCCCCCGATTGCTGTGAGTTTTCAAAGATAATGGCCAATGTCTCTACAATCACATCCACTAACTCCTTTAGCACCCTTTAGCAGTGCATCCGGCCCCATGGACTTGTGCTCGTCCAGCTTTTCTAAATAGTCCCGAACCACTTCTTTCTCCACAGAGGGCTGGTCACCTCCTCCCCATACTGTGCTGCCCAGTGCAGCAGTCTGGGAGCTGACCTTGTTTTTGAAGACAGGGGCAAAAAAAGCATTGAGTACATTAGCTTTTTCCACACCCTCTGTCACTAGGTTGTCTCCCTCATTCAGTAAGGGGCTCACACTTTCCTTGACTTTCTTCTTGTTGCTAGCATACCTGAAGAAACCCTTCTTGTTACTCTTAACAACTCTTGCTAGCTGCAACTCCAAGTATGATTTGGCCTTCCTGATTTCACTCCTGCATGCCTGAGCTATATTTTTATACTCCTCCCTGGTCATTTGTCCAGTCTTCCACTTCTTGTAAGCTTCTTTTTTGTGTTTAAAATCAGCCAGGATTTCACTGTTAAGCCAAGCTGGTCGCCTGCCATATTTACTATTCTTTCTACACATCGGGATGGTTTTTTCCTGCAACCTCAATAAAGATTCTTTAAAATACAGCCAGCTCTCCTGGACTCCTTTCCCCCTCATGTTATTCTCCCAGGGGATCCTGCCCATCAGTTCCCCAAGGGAGTCAAAGTCTGCTTTTCTGAAGTCCAGGGTCCGTATTCTGCTGCTCTCCTTTCTTCCTTGTGTCAAGATCCTGGACTCAACCATCTCATGGTCACTGTCTCCCAGGTTCCCATCCACTTTTGCTTCCCCTACTTATTCTTCCTGGTTTGTGAGCAGCAGGTCTAGAAGAGCTCTGCCCCTAGTTGGTTCCTCCAGCACTTGCACCAGGAAATTGTCCCCTACACTTCCCAAAAACTTCCTGGCTTGTCTGTGCACCGCTGTATTGCTCTCCCAGCAGATATCAGGGTGATTAAAGTCTCCCATGAGAACCAGGGCCTGCGATCTAGTAACTTCTGTTAGTTGCTGAAAGAAAGCCTCGTGCACCTCATCCCCCTGGTCTAGTGGTCTATTGCAGACTCCCACCACGACATCACCACACACTTCTAAACTTAATCCAGGGATTCGCCGGTTTTTCTGCAGTTTCATACCAGAGCTCTGAGCAGTCATACTGCTCCCTTACATACAATGCAACTCCCCCACCTTTTCTGCCCTGCCTGTTCTTCCTGAACAGTTTATATCCATCCATGACAGTACTCCAGTCATGTGAGTTATCCCACCAAGTCTCTGTTATTCCAGTCACATCATAGTTCCTTGACTGTGCCAGGACTTCCAGTTCTCCCTGCTTGTTTCCCAGGCTTCTTGCATTTGTGTATAGGCATTTAAGATAACTCGCTGATTGTCCCGCTTTCTCAGTCTGATACAGGAATCCTCCCCTCTTGCACTCTCCTGCTCGTGCTTCCTCCCGGTATCCCATTTCCCCACTTACCTCAGGGCTTTGGTCTCCTTCCCCTGGTGAACCTAGTTTTAATCAGATGGGTTTGGTAAATCCGGAAGCAGAAGCAGCTTTAGAGTGGATTTGAAAGGTTTTTTTTTCGCCCTATAAAAATGCAGAAATTCATTGTGATTCACGTTAAGCATTTGCTTTTGTAAATCTGCCAAAGGGGAAAAACTTTCTTCAAGGTACTTATGCTGAACTGTTGACTCTTGATAATATAGTGAAAAACATTTCAAATCAATCAGAGCTGATGTAGAAGCTTAATCTACTTAGTGCATTTAGCTGGAAGGTTGTAGGCTGATACATAGATTACTATAACATGAAAGGCTAGATTAAGCATGGTTTTTATGAAGCTAAAATAAACATTTCTAGTGCTTTTGTATAGTCTGATATAACTTTATTCTGCCATGCTGCTTACATGTCTACTGTAAAAATTAAGTTATAGCATTGAAGAAAGAGAACAGATCCACGAAGTCATTCCAGGTATCTATGTTGGATGCCCATTAAGAGTCCTGGGGCTGTAAACAAGCCATGTATATAAATGAGTAACCACTATAGAATGGTGTAGTTTGTTATGCATGACCACCGTCTCTGTGTGTGTGTGTGCGTGTGTGTGTTAGAAACAGTGAAATTTAAAGATAATTTTTAAAATAAATAGAGGCATGATTGAAAGTGTTTTCTGTGAAATGGAGTGCTATTTTGACAAAAGCATTGTACACTTCCATAAAAAAATGTAGTGAATTTTAGAATGCATTGCACTCATGCATTTTGTTATAACACACTCTGACAGCAAAACCTAATATTTTCACCCACATTGTTATTAATGTCTTTTCATAACTGTCAAAATTCTGAACACCTGAAGATATTGTCCAGAGGTCTTGGTAAGTCAGGGGATGGGGGGTCATGAGACCTAGACTCTGTTCTTGGCTCAGATTACCTGTGTGACCTTGGAAAAGTCACAACCTCCTTGAACCTCTGTTTCCTCACTTGAAAACAGAGAGGTAAAAATATTTCACAACCTCACATGTTGTGAGGCTAAAAAATGCTTAATTGTTCTGAACTGCTGAGATACTGTGTTGCTAAGAACCATAGAAAGGCCTATGAATAAATACATGCCTACGCATTACTGCAGTACCTATAATGAACAGTTTGTGGTGTGTAAGTGCTTTAATTCAGACCCAGTATACAAAGCACTAGAGAAGTTACACTGAACAAAGAGTGTATCATAAAATCACTACCTTGCCTTCTTTAGCCAGTCTATAACCACAGTGTTCTCTAGAAGTTGGAGTCACTTTGTGCTCCTAGATGTGTTGCCTCCTACTGGTTGGAGAACATGAGGGGATTTAAAAGAGACAAGGTAATGTACCAACTTCTGTTGGTGGAAGGGACAAGCTTTCAAGCTTCATAGAGCTCTTCCTCGAGCCACTTTAAAACATAAACTTCATTCATTTGTTGGCCATGTTCTGCAAGAGTGGAGGCACGGATTTTATTTAGGCTCATATCTAGGTCTACTTTGTTTATATAACATCAAATTGAGCACTTCCTTTTTGATTTTTGTTTACATTTCCTTGGATATAAAAAGTAGCCCCTCACAAAGTGACAGAAGCTGCTTTGTGAGTTGATATATAGGGCAGCGTGACAGAGTATACCCGACCTTTGCGGCTCCACACAGGAAGCCCTGCAGTTCTACCATACCAGACCCAGGAAAGGACCAGTGAAGGTGGTTGTCCAAGCCTGCCTTAAGAAGGCAGCCAACAGATAAAAGGAGCTGTGGGACCTTAGCAGTTCAGTTCCTGGTGGGGACCAGAAGGGCGAAGAAGTGTGCTCCTCTCTGGGCCAACAGATCTCGTGGGACAACCAGGGTGTTTCTGGCTGCATTTGCTTAAGCCTGGTTTGCAGGGAGAGAGGACCAAAGTACCTTAGCCGTGAGGTAAGGATGAAGATAAATGGGCCAAGATAGGAGGAGGCCCAGGGAACTAGCAGCACCTAACTGAAATCGAGCAGTGCATAGCTGCTATTTATATGGTGCCAGTCACAGATAAAGTGGCATAAACCCCAGGTAGGAGACAGGCCTTATTTTGGAGACAGAATAAAGGGCAAAATTTAAAGGGCTGAAGACCCTAGTGAGGGCAAATAGGCTGTTATTTTTTTGGCCTCTTTAATATCCTGGAAGGGATTTATTCAGACTTTGTGACCCAGCCAGAGGCTCAAGCCATGGAAGACTCACTAAGGTCAGCTGGCAGCCTGCAGGTGGCACCAGGGACCAGATGAGGTCCACACTACCACACACAGCCACTAGGAGGTGCTCAAGAGGTGAGTGCTGCCCATTACATGCAGACTATGTGATTTTTATGGACCTTGTTTTCCATTGGGAAAAAAATAGATGTTGAGTTACTTCCCCATCTGGTGAGGCTGTCAAAGGGGATGATCAAGCAGCAGGTTGACCTGCGAGTCTGTCATCCAGAAACTGACATCCTCAAGTAGACAGATTTGTGTTGGCTCAACTTTAAAGCTAGCCCTGATTTTCTGGTTACAACACCATGATATTGGTGTTTGTCCTAATTGTGAGAAAGGGAGCACCATATCTGCGGCACTGGGCAGCAACAGCATCTTAAATATCAATCTCTTACAGACTTTTATTCAATAAAAGATATTTGTATCCACAATTTACAATTGAACCTCTGTTCTTTTGTTGAGCTTCACACAAAGCAAGTGTTGTTATATTTTATTTTTGTCTAGCAGGGTAGAGAGCCAAAAAAAAAAAAAGAAATGAAAAGAGATTATTTTACTCAGCAGTGACCTTTACATAGCCTCATAATCCACAGTTTCTCTGCATCGAATGTTATTGCTAGATACTGTAATGTGACTTTGCAGTGACACCTGGTGGGAGAGGCCAGGATGTCATCCTTATTAAGACTAAATATCTTATAACCGTACAAAAATTTGCTGCAAGGTATTGTAAAATAGTCCCAGTATCTGCCCTCAGATACTTCTATGCAGTCCCCCCTGAACTCATGGCAACTGCATATACACAGCTGCTGGCAGAATCTTGCCCGTGTAATTATGCATCCTTTCCTGACTTTAAAAAGACAATGCAGGATGTAATTATGAAAAGTCTTCCTCCATAATTTAATCAACACCTTGCAAAAATTAGAGAGTATATTAAATCATGTATTGTTATATTAGAGCTGCAGAGCTTCACAGTATCTGCCAAGTCATATAGTGTTTACTTTGAGCAGCATCTTTTATGCTTTTAGTATTTTAAGTACCTGAAGTAGATATATTTCCCTTCTTAGTATAGACTGGTGTCAAATGAAGTATTAATACAGGAGTCTTGTAAGGTCTTGACATTGACCGCATGATAGATACAGGAATGTTATTAGAGTCTGCTGAAAATATTATCTTGATTTGTCTGTTTCTATGATTTTTAACTTTATAATATTAGAACTGTGAGTCCCTCTTACCTGAAACTGAGAACTTTCACAGTCAGTTTATGCATGAAGTTGAAGAAGAGTCAAGCACGATGACAGCTGTAAGTGAATTACTCTTAAATTCCTGCTAGGTGTCACCAGAGAAAGAAAACGGACACTGTAATATTTCACACTAAAAGGTAAACCATAGCCAATAAATAGTAACCACACAGTGTGATGGGGCAGGTGAAGGAAGAATTAGCCTGAGACATCTCTGATGAATTATTCTCCAAAGGAGTGTCTGTCAAATGTGTGTGAACCTTAATAGCCAGGGCTCCAGAGACCAGGCGAATGTGGGAATATCAAATGGAGCAAGATAATCCATTTTGAGAATGCATGCTAAGAGTCATTGGTTCCACAAGGGCAATGAATGGCAAGATTTTTGAATATCTTAATTTCTTTACTCACCCAGAGAACTCTTCACCGTGGGAGATGTTGAAATTCCACAGATCTTCCTCTAGCATAAGGAGGAAACCATGACACTGGGCCCTTTGAGTATGTGCTTGAAGGTACCCCCAGTATGCCACAGAGTATGTGACACACCAGGAAATCACCAGATTGCAAGAGATTTGATACCTAATGAACGGGGATGTTTTGTCATGCTGTCTTAATAATGTCAATTTAGTTCCAGGGGAGTTGCAAAGAATTCAGCCCATACTGTTTTATAGCTGGTTATTGAGTGGCTGACTGTTGGGGCATGGCCGGGGGCCTACATTTTCTATCCTTCTCTATGGTAGCAAAAATATAGCACTGCTGGAATGATATTCTCGGAAAGCTTAAATACAAAGTTTCCCCATGTTGTATGGGGGCATTATTCAGGCATTGTCAGATACATACCCATCATTAGGTTTATGTCACTACAGCAACAATTTAGCACTTGGGGCAGATTACTCACATTTACTAGGATCCTACTCATCAGTTGAATTACTTGTAGGGTAAGGTACTAGTGAATGTGAAAGAGGATTTCAGTGGCCCTGGCTGTAACAACAAGGTGGGAATGGCAGATTAGTTCTCACCTCAAGCACAGGTTTGAGGTGGGTACCTCCTACTGTAAAGAATTCGGTTTCAGGGAAGATTGATCAGATTTGGGACAATCTTCCCAAAGCATCATGCACCGTACTATTACTGGAGGGAAAAGGCAACTCAGTCTTCACAAATCAAATTTCATCCAGTCATGCAGTCAAAGGTTCTTGATGCATCGGAAGTTCCTTGTTCAGTTTGATGCATGGGGTAAACTTCAGCTGTCAAGGTGAGTTATGCATTATAGATTGCATCAGATAGATGGATGGGCTCCTTGTTGTTCTCAGCTGGTTAAAGCCAGTGAAGGCTGTTTGGCCCATTTACCAGTCCAGACTGTGAATGCCTGCATGGAAAACAGAAAGCTCCTGAAGAATTTTAAACATGCTATTACCTGGTCCTTCCTCAAAAAATAGCACTGGGCAGCAACAGCCTTACCATCTTCAGCCCTTTTCTGGGGAAGGTCATTTGGAAAGTGGTTGCTTGCCAGCTCAAGCTCTAACTGTCACCCTCAAATTTTTTGGATTCCCATCATTTGGGCTTCAAGAGTGACTTTTGGAATGAAAATTGCATTATTTGCCATTCAGTGATCTCCTCAGGGCATGGACAGACACCAGACGTCCATGCTGATATCACTAGATCTGTCTGCAGACATTAGTGCTGCCAGTAAAGAAGTATTCAACTAATGAACCTAGTGAAGAGTATTGCTTTGGGATAGCTCGCTCCTTCCTTTCATTGAGGTCTCAGAGACTAGGGCTTTGCCTCCAAAAGAACCCCAAGCTGTAGAAACTCTGATGTCAGCATTATGCTAATCACCTTTTCTATTTTACTTTATTGTCCTAGCATGGGACAGAGATAAGGACCGATTGAAACCCATCTGACTTAGACTCAGTCCAGATATGGCAGAAGCTTTGCTGGACTTGCAATGACAAAGTTTGTGCAATGAACTGAGGGTGTTTTCTCACGGGGCGTGCCACTGTAGTTAAGGTTGACGAGACTTTTCTGTTTAAAGGATGTCTTTTCTCAGTGCTCTAAAATCTGTGTGGATACTCAGATTGCCTTGGGATTCAGTGTTCCTCATGGGAGTGTGGGGTATGGGTAGGAGATCCAAATGTGAGGTAATTTAACCAAGGGATTCCTGAGATAAAGCCCTCCAAATAAACAGCTTTTCTAAGGGTATATTCTGTCAGTGTTCTTTTGCCTAGACCTAGAGATCCAGCCATGGCCCTGAACCTGGCACAAGGGTCTCACTCGCTTGAGGGTTACCTCCAGAGAGTGCATAGCACCCACTGGCCCTTTGGGGGAGCAAAATTCAGACCAGTATTAGAAATGACTTTGACTCTCCTGCTAGACTCTTGAGTAAGGGTCAGCCAAATAGGTCACACGTAGAGCGAGGCTAAGAGGATTTGTAGGTGGAAAGCTTGCACTGCAGGTGGGTAGCTCAGAAGAATAAGCAGTAAGCCTTTGATTCTGAACTCACCCAGCCAGTGACAATTTGAGACTCACCTTGGGCAGAAATCTGGGAAAGGTTGGAAGGCATATTGCTAAAATCTGTCAGGGATTTTTTGGGGGGGTGGAAGAGGCAGGTGAATGTAATCAAAGTATTTTTGTACAAAAAAAAATAGATATGCAAATACTCGCTTTCAAGGGAGGGGCATTTTTGAGGGTGAGGAGTGGGGGAATAGGGGTGAAAGGGGTTTGGGTTGCATCCAGGGGAGGGGGGATAAATGGGGCTGGATGGTGTGGGAGGTCAGAGGCATTGGTGGCTCAGGGGAGGAACATTGGGAAGGAAACCTGGGAGGAGTGGCAGAGGGGCTGGAGGCGCATTCTCAGCTCCACATTCTCCCCTTCTGTGTGAGCCAGTATCTGGGACCCCTCTGGGGAATCTGAGTCCCACTCCCTGTTTCCCCTCAAGTGACCTGGGATATGGGGGTGTTTTACCTCTCTTGGGGTTTCTGAGCCCTGCTCCTGGCCCCTCCATGCCCCCCTCCTGTAAGTCACATTCTTTACTCCCCCATGTGAGCTAGGATCTGGGCCTAAGGGAGCATCTGAATTGTGAATGTTGTGTCAGTAGCAGGGTACTAGGATCTTCTTGCCATGGGTATTGTCAGTAGTGAGGTGGAATGTGAGAGCAGTCTGTGGATTTAGCAGTGGGTGCAGAAAGTTTAGATTTTGGTGGCATACAATGTTCAAGTGTGAAGGGGTTGTAAAAGGGTATGAAGTGGTTGTTAAATTCCAGAAGTGGTATCTGTTGAGCGAGTAGGCTCGGTGTTAGAGCGTACGGCAGGTGCAGGTAGTGCCTGTCCATTACAGTGAAAAGGCAGAGTGGGATTGTGTGTGTTATGGGTGTATTCGATTAAGGTTGTGTGGCCATTTACCTGACCTCTGTATTTCCTTGTTTTCAGACGTTTGAGTTTTGCTAAACTCAGTGTTCTGGAAGGGCAAGAGCTGTCACTTTCTTAACGCTGCATTAATGAAGTTTTTGCCATTTAATTATCTGAATGGTTTGCAGTCTTGGGATTTTATTGGTTTCTGCTCTGTCTCTGGACATTGCAAGAACAGCGTTAGCCAGGAATGATGTCCTTCATCTTTGACTGGCCAAAAGATTGTGGTCATTGCTCTTGGGTACAAGCCTTCGCATGTTAATCTATGCCTTTGTCATCTTAAAGTTGGACTATTGCAACAACTCTACCGTTGAATACCCTCCAAGTCTACTCTGAGTTTGTGACTATCCACTTTTGTGGCAGATTAAACCAAGGTCATTTTACACTTCTACAGCATACATTCTGCTGGATACTGGTTCACTCCTGGATGAAATTAAAGGTCACAACTTAAATGGGCTGAACTCCAGCTGTCTCAGAGACTGCCTTCCACTGTACCCAGTTATGACAACTAATTTGGAGGCCGTGTTTTGGCTAGATTCCTCTTGAGTGCAGCTCAAGGGAATGAGGGCAGGTTATTGTCGGGAACAGACCCTCCTGCCTGGAATTCTGTCCCTCCAGAAAGAGTCTATGTCTCAGCTTGGCTGCATTCAAGGTGAGATTTAAAATGAATCTTTCCAATTGCACTCTCCTAGTCAATTGTCTAGATGTTACCCTCCCTCTTGGGGCTCTTCAAGGAAAATAAGTTAGCTACTGCAGAAAGGCCCGGAGTAGGTGCTCTTCATTCTCATGATATTTGGCTCTTCATAAATGGTTTATACTGCGCCTAGGTATCACAGTGATAGGAGCGTTGTAAGTATTTGCAGCAATAACAGAAATAGTATCAGCATATACTGCTGCTGCTATCCAGAAGTGCCAGTATTTTGACGTTTTAAAGCAAACATAGCATCGACTGCTTTAGTTGCTGCAATTTAAGAGAAAGTCTGTTTAGCTGTTTGATTAAGCAGGTCACTGAACTTGTTATGGACATCCCGGGTATTAAAATAGGATGTATCATGTCACGTACAAGAGGCTGAATTCTTCCTAGATATGTCAGTTTAAATCTAGAGTAACTCCACTGACTTCAGTGGATTTAATGTGGATTTACAATGGTGTAACTGAGCACAGAATTTAACCCCCAAACCCTGATCAAGTCTCTTCTCCCTTGCAGTAGTATTACATTGTAACTTTAGTGGAGTTAGCTCCTGGTTTACACAAGGGTAAAGGAGAATCAAATGCATCGTGTTTGCAAATAACTAACCCAAGTAGATAACCATTGCGATGCTTAAATGAATTAAAAATATTCCCCAATATATGGTATTTAGAATAATCTCTGAAGGGTGAAAAATATACCTACATGTAGGTATTTGAAGTTAGTTAACATCTCATACAGTCAGAGAAGAATATTCCTGAAAAATGTAATGTTTAATGTTGCACAATATGACTATTTTGGGTTTCAGTTTGATTTTAATCTCTTTCTAATGTCACTTGTATTAGCCCCAGGTTGAATACAGTACTCGACATTTCTGATGATACTTTTATTTTTGATTAAAGAAATACT
The DNA here is from genome assembly GCF_016161935.1 of Mauremys reevesii. Classification (NCBI taxonomy): domain Eukaryota; kingdom Metazoa; phylum Chordata; order Testudines; family Geoemydidae; genus Mauremys; species Mauremys reevesii. The sequence continues at coordinate 18,144,750 of NC_052624.1, forward strand.
ATACTAGCACATTTAAATATTACCGGCTAGATTTACTGGCTGCCATACTGGTCTAAGTCTGGAGTAACTCCATTGAAGTCAGTAGATTTCCTCTGGATTTACACCAGTGTAACTACAACAGAATTTTGTTCAAGTGTAATATTTATGCTCTCCGTTCACTATAGCCATAGCTGCACGGGCTATGTTTTAAACTTAGACATTATTTCTAGAAAAAGATGTATGACTGTTACATGCCACCTTGTGGTAAACTCACATAATTTTAGGAGTTTCATTTTCCCCCCTGTAATGTCAAATATTTGATCTGAAGATGCTTGTAATAAAGCAGAATAACAATCGTATCCAGACTGGACCATAAATTTGTTTGTGTTTTAATAATACATGTGTGGCACTATAAACATACAACATTTACATTGAAAAATGCTTTCCACTTATGATTTTTTTTCTGCATATTGATTTTTTTAACAAACTTTGATCCAAGCCCCTCTGCAGGAGTTTGTGGGTGAAATACACATTTGTCATGTTAGCTATGGAATAAATAAAATTGAGGCATTTCTATGTATAGAAAACTATTTCGGGTTATTTTAGAAGGTGTTATGGCTTCCTCCCTGCAATTAGACTCATGACAACTCAGAGGATTACAAACAGAGGGTAAAAGTAAAAATAAATGTATCCAAATTAAAACAGGTGAAGACTACATGTGAGAGTAGGAAAATTTTGCTGAGGAGGGTGAAATTCACCAGAGAATTGACCTGCTCATTTCTATTGTAATGTCTGTAAAATCAAAAAAGCATCCAGAAATTATGATTGAAGTTGAAGAAAAAATCTATCAGCCCAAGGTTATGGAATTTGGACACACTATCCTTGCTATCTAAAAACAACAATGTAGGGCTTAAAGAGCTACATCTTGAAGTCCCCAGTATCAAGCTAAAACATTCACAGGTCACAAAGGTTCTTTGAGTGGAAAGCCGGAGGTGGCAGTGACCTGTGAAATGTAAAAGGCAAAGTTACTATCGTATGTCGTCTTGGGATCAGGTGTGGTCCTGCAAAGTTGACTCTTTCCTCCTGCTGTGCTAAACTCCTAAACTTCCAACCATACTCTGCTGTGCTCTAAAATACAGAACAGTAGAGGCATTGAGGTGACTGAGAAGCTTGGATGTTATAGAGAATGTATATTATTCAAAGTGATCTGTACCAAAAACCACATGGAATTATTTGTTTCTATAGTGACTATAAAGTGACATTAACCAGGAGATGGAGGTGACTCTGTACCCTTTACCTACAACCAGCAAAACTGTTCAGGGTGCATGGATTGAAGCAGGCCCTTTCACTGATACACCAGCAATAAATAACAGATAAAGCATCCAGAGATTATGTCCCCATCAATGCTCAATTAGGTTTATATTGCCATAAGTAACTACCATATGGCATAGCTTCCACACCAGCTGTTTTCCAGTCATCAGTGGATATTAGTCTACAAAGGACACTTGTGCAAAGTTATGTCAATGTTTAACAGTGATTAGAAAAAAGGAGAGAACTGACGCATTTCGGAGGCTGTCTTAAAACACGTAGATTAGTATCCAATATAAGGCCAGATGTGGTCTGACTGCAGTGTACCATTCTGGGGACACTGAGTAGCTGTGAATCCATTTGAACTGGCTGGTTACACTGGGTTTATGGTTGTTTTGTGTCACAAGATTGGTAACTGGAATGTAGTCCAAGAAGTCCACAGCCATATTTTTCAACTCACAAACCCACCATCCATCACGTTGATTTGCTGTGAATGCTGAGGGAATCCATCCAGCACTACCATCAGTGGAAGCTGATGTAAAAGGTTCTGCCCTAAAATACGTGTAAAAGCTGCAGCCATTGCTTGGACATTTTAAATTACCACTGAAATATATTTTTACTGCATCCACAATGGTAAACCTCTGAACAGACTGAAATCTGAAAGGAGTTTTCACACACCAGCTTTTATTGTCCACTGATGTAGAGCCAGCACAGCAGCTCCCAGAGTCAAGTGACATTGATGCTTGTTAAGCCAATGCTGAAATGTCTACAGGCAGTCTCCAGCAGGAGACCACTAGAACCAAGGAAGAAGCCTCCTGTCCCCATACCCACCATCTAGGGTGACCAGATGTCCCGATTTTACAGGGACAGTCCCGATTTTGGAGACTTTTTCTTATATAGGCTCCTATTACCCGCCAGCCCCTGTCCCGATTTTTTACACTTGCTGTCTGGTCACCGTATCACCACCAGAGCCGACCTGATTCCCCGCTCTGGAGGTACTGCTCTGACTCTGCTTGGAAGTGGAATGGGGGCTATGCTGCCACTCCTGCCACATGTCCTCTCTGCTGCAGTGGTGGCCCCGGGGCCCCAGATAGAGTGTGAGTAGGGCCCAGGTTCCTTTAATCCAGTCCTGCAGTGTGAGGTCTTAGTGCACTGTGGCCAGTTACGCTTCCTGCTCATTCAGTCTGGTTCTCTCTCATGCTGACCAACCTGGAGATCACTCTCTCCTCACCACACCCATTTCAGCAAAATTATGCACAGGCTAAGCAAGAGGTTTTAGCTTCTTTTTCTTTTCTTTTTTTTTTTTTGTAATATGGCTGGAAATTTAGCGTCCATTCTTCTCTGGCGCACTGTTATGCGTAAGGCATAAAACAATGTCTAGCTCTATATTGTTTTGGTCTAGTAGAGTGCAGTGCTGCCGACAGTGCCACTCCATGCTTGTGTAAATGCAGTTAGCCACAATGAATGCAGCTACATCCACCAAATGATTTCCTCTCACCCTGTGCTCATCGGCCTATATAAGGTAAATATGCAACAGGTGCCGCTAAAGTTCTAGCATGCATGATCTATCACTATTCTGTTAGCAGCAGCATATTTCCGTCAGTGTGATTGTCATGCCTGGGAGTAAATGTGTCAGAGAAGAAAATGGACACAAAGTTCATGAGTTATGGTCCTGTTTATATTTCCAGCCCAGGGCAAAAGTGTGTAGTATGATCGAATGCCACTGCAGCTTTGTTTGACATGTATACATTCAGCAGGGTATTAAAAGCTCACTACAGCGTAACAGCTTCATCACATCTCAGACCATATTTCTATTCACAAAATGCACTGTGCAGAGGGCACTGCTGGGTTTTTTTCTTCTTATGCTAATTAAGTTCCTTGTTCAGTGTTAGAAGAAAGTGGCTCCTTCTGCGATTATTTTTTTACTGTAATCATGTTAGAGGATGGGGCCCAGAACTCCGGGCCAGACAGAAGGCTCAGAGAAGCAGAGTCCTGGACACAGAGCAGGGGACAGTCATGGAGACCTCAGTCCAAGGCAGGGGAAGGGGAAAGGAACAGTGCTTGGGACCACTGGGGAGAGAACCTCAGCAATTGCCTAAAGAGAGGCAGAGTCTTGGTTTTTGAGCTCAAAGGGTTGCAATTGTGTTTATACCAGGGAATCTGAATTAAGTCAGCACAGCCTGAAAAGTGGGAGAGGCTGGGCAGAAGGTGGCATAGACACAGTGGCTGTTGAGCACACTGATTTACTCGCACCCCACAACACCTTCCATTGGTGGAGCGTCAGTGCAAGTTAAAGCTTTCCACTCCCTCAGTGGGAACCCCCCTCGGTGGAAACCCTGAGGGAGGGCAGATGGGGGAGCTGTACAGGAGGTTAGCTAGCACAGAGAAGTGCAACTTACATCAACGGGTTAAACTGAGAGCTTCCGTGCAATGCTGACACCTGTAACAAATGAGCACCCTCCTCCCACCAGCCTTACTGAATCTGGCCCTGAGTGTTCTTGAAATGGTCCTGCAGACATTACGCCTTGAATTGGATCGCCATAGTTGAATATAACCAATTAAGCCTTAAATTTGTGATGTGGGAGCAGAAAAAAGTTTTGGCTAAGAATAGTTAGGATTTTAATTTCAGTCTGAGAAGTGTCAGCAGTTTCCCAGAAAGTGAGGGTTAAGTGGTACGTTAGTATATCAGTGCCATCTTGTAACTGGAATTTTACTTTTAAATACACACAGCAATCATAGTAATTACAGACAGTGCAGGTTTACTCCTTGCAGTTGTTTGCTAATGTTTTGTCCAGTCTACCTTTAAATCTCGTATGCAACAGGTTTTCTACCACATTCCTTTCCACTTCTCTCTTTATTATTTTCACTCTGTGCCTGTGCCTTTCTCTTTTGTGCTTCAGGCCTTGCTCTTTTCATGAGTCATTTTTAAACTATTTTTGAAATAATTGAAATTAGTTTTAAAAAATGTATATTACAGAAAATAAAGGAGAAAAGGTTTGAAGGAGAATGGGACAGACTGTCCACATCTTGAAAGGAAGGAGTTACCACAGAGAGACAAAAGAATGCACTGAGCAAATAAAAATAATTCCAAAGTCGTCATCTCCATTTTGGGTTTAGTTGCAGGTTTGGGGAACTTGTAATATTGCATTAACTGAAAGGGAAAAGCTACTACATAGCAGTGTTTAGTGTTCTTTGAAATGAAATATAGTTTATTTGAAAAAAGAAACCTATTATATTTTACTAAATTTCTAGAGGAAATGGAAAGCAGCCACCTAAAAGATTGTAATGGCCACCTGCTAGGCTAATAATGATTCTGGATAAGAGGTAATGAAACAGGAAATCAGAAATGTAACCTGTCCCCTTATCCATTAACAGAAAGATGGAAGTTATACCGCCACCTTGTGGTAAAAATATTGCAAGTTAGGAAACAGCACTTTGGTACTTTGCTTTCAGCAGCAATTATTTGACATAAAAATTCCAAATGATTATAATTCTAAGTGATTGTGTTGGAAAAATCTAACATGTAAATAACATCACCCTGATTACAAATGGGAAGTAGTGCAAGGAAAAAGCTCAGTTTGTTTATTGATTAGTATATGCTTTTTACCCTGATTTTAGTTCAAATATCTACCTCTTGTATTAAATATTTGGGAGGGGGAGGAGGAGGAAGTGAGCAGAGTGTGGAGAAGAATAAATAAATTGTTCTCTGTTTTAAAATGAGGACATTTACAGGCCTTCATGAATACAAAAATCCTTCATCATGTTGTTTGTCTTTTGCAATTGTTTCCAAGCTTCTCCATGAATTTTGATTTTCTCAGATACTGCATGTAGTTCTGGGACACTTTCCAACTCTATCACATTTAGAAACATAGGGCCTCTGAAGCGTCAGCAAAAAAAAACCCTGGAAAATTCTCTGCTTCTCTCTCTTCTCTCTTTTTGTTACTAAGAATATTGGTATTAAGAGAAGGATTTGGGTTTCCTAAGTATTTGTGTGAGCCTGTGCTTTTCCTCCAATTTTAGTTCATAATCCTTTGTGCTATTTCAGCTGGTTGCTGTGGAATTTATTGTGATGTCAAGACAATTATGATTTCAGAACCTGAACCTGATGAGCTCTTAGCAATCCTCTTTTCATACCAATTTTGTATCAGATTATTGCTTACTTCTGTGCTAGCATGTGCAGACAGGGAGGACAAAATGAACCTCTCCACTGGCACCTTCCTGAAAAAGGGTCTGGCCCCAGTTGTTCACTATCTAGCTTCCCATGTGTGTTAGCTAACCCAAAGAGGGAATGGAGGAGATGGAGCAATGGCGAGGTGTTTCAGTGCTGCAGTGCTTATTAGAGTTAGGGTAGCCGCCTGGTGACAGCGAAAGAAATAAATCTTTCCTGAAGTGAATTTTCTGGAAATCATTACATTTATTGCATTTATTTTGATTTTTCCAGCCTCTGTCTAGGTTCTAACCACATCACATTATTCAGAACAAAACATACAGTACATATTTTTTTAAAATGTGTTTGATTATTGGACTGTCCCATGCTTACATGGTGATTATAATGTCTGATTTTATAGCACACAGCAGCGTGCTAGGCACCATGAAATACAGAAAGGGAAACAGGATGCATGCCCCAAAGAGCTTAAAAGCTACTTTAGACATGATGGCTGAGATTCTGTGCCACACCTCTAATAGACTGGACACATTTTCCATAAAATAAGATGCAGGAGACATATTTGGAGAAAAGTAGGTAAAGAAGTTATCTTTCATAATTTGAATGTGCTGAAGTTGAAAAAAATGTTTACTGAGCTGAATTTTGAATATTGTGCCTTCTAAACTGGGGTTCAAAATTTAAGTAAATTTTGAAAAATTAGCATATTTCTATGGGTTTTATTCCACTACAAACAGTTACTATATATCCTGCACATTTAGACAAGCATAGTTTAACAGTTCCTACACATGACAACACACCCCTTGCACTTACAGGCCTCAGTGCGTGCCAGTGTCACATTTCTGTAGCTACCCCATTGTAATATGCACCTTTTGAAACATCCACAGGCAGGGGAGCTAGAATGATTTGTATAGTGGGGGTGCTGAGAGCCGTTGAACCAAACTGTAAACCTTGTATATGATAGAAAACCCTTCAAGCCAGGGATGCAGCAGCACCCCCAGCACCCCTAGCTCCAGCACCTATCTCCACTGGTAACAATTCCTGCACAGCTTTTGGGGATTGGCTCCAGGAACATTAGCTTGGGTACCAGTTATCCACTGTGTTTGGTACAACTTATATTCTCTGATGAGGGTAGCGTGGAATTGTTGCAATTTGCCTGCATCCACACCATGGCTTGAAAGTGAGTTATTTGGATACAATAGTGCAACACATCACTTGTTAGGGGCAGTGCCTCTGGTGATCAAATGGTTGTAGAATAATACCACCTATGCCTTGTTGCAGCTCTCCTCAGCAGGTAAATTGTACATGTTGCAGATGAACTTTTCTGCTGAAATGATTGTTTCATTCTATCAATCATCTTCCCCGCGTTTCTTAGAAGTCCATGTTTCTTCATGAATGTTGTCCAAGAAGTTTTCTTGCTGTGCTCAGCAATATGGGAAACAGTATCACAGCCTGTCAGTGCATGGAAGAAGAATATTGTTTCTATGTCTGCTTGAAAAACTACAGGCAGAAGCTTCCCTTGAATAGCATGAACTGGATCTTTTTTTATATTACAGCCTTCATCCACAACTTGCTTCAAGGCATTTTGCCATAGTGTGCCACTAACAGACGAAGATGATCAGTATCTTGTGCTGGCACAATGACACAGTCATCATGTGTATGATTGCAGTGCAATACAATCCTGGTGTCTGCCTCTTCATGGTCAGCTTGCAACTGTGTTGTGTCCAGGGTCAGGTTTGATGATTTAACCATAGTGTCTTCTTTGAACCTCCGGATATGACAATTGTTTTGTGTTGTGGAGCACTGTCTAGGAGTTCTTCAGAGAAGAAGCAAGCCAGACCAGGCTTATTTTTGGGATAGGCCAAGAAGTCTGGCCATCTGTTAGGAAGTGGAACAGATCTGTCCTCAGTGATTTTTCTGAATTGACCTAGAAGCTTTGAAGTGCTTCTGTCGCATAATTCCTCTAATAGAATCCCGTCGTAACCTATCAAAAGTTACATCAATCCTGTTGAAATGCTGTCCTGAATGAAGAACTGACTTAACAAAAATGTTTGCAAGGTCACCAAAGGTTGTATATTGAAGAGGTTTTCCCAGTGCCATTACAAGTGCTTGGCCATCCATCACCACAGAGGATGTACTAGTAAGTGTTATCTCAGGAGAACAAAGGATGTGTCTGGTTAAAACATCTATCATAACAAACTTTCTTCCAAATCTAAGACACTTGTACCTCAGCAAGAGAAAATGGAATGCAATATTTTATGCCTACCCACTGTCCTTCCCGCATTATAGGCACTAATGATGTGCAGTCATTTGAGACGATCAGCGTTTATTATTACTTTCTTTTTTCTTTTCTTTTTTCTCTCCCCCTCGCCCCCCCACAACTGCATAGTGGGAGGAAAATGTCAGAGTCCTTGTCTTTTTCTGTGGATCACAGAATTTGATATGGGGGCTTCTCTCCTTTGGCATCATGAGCCTTTCCTGAATAACGCTATTCAGTTGCTCCTGGATAAATACTTTTGTCATCAGCAGAGCTTCCTGAATTGTTTCTGTAGCCAAATCCTTCATTGCAATGTTTTGTAGTATGTCGGAGGCTGGCTCACTAGTGAATAATTCGAATCTTTGAAGGGTCATTAATATTTTATTTTCATCAACATGATCACACTGCTTTCATGCTAGTGTGGATTCATTACACATCATTAGCTCAGCAAGTCCAAGACTGAATAATTATCTGGTTTGGGCTGCAGTTTGGGCATGTAGATTATACGAGAGAGCCCATAAGCTGAGGCTGTTCTTGTGAACCACTCTTGGGAGTGAACCGGATCTACGTGATTGAATCTTTGGTTGGAACCTTTTCCAACCCATTTGCCCCTATAGAACTCTTCAAGTACCCCCAGAGTGAGCTGGTTCATTTTTGCTAAGTACACAGATCCCTACCGAGCAGAATTTGTGTGGTCATTCAGTAAAAGAACAGAAGCATTCTTTTGAAGGCATGCAGATGAAGCTCCCAGATTCCATCCCGTGGAGCTCTGGTGAAGAGTAGGAGGATGCACACCATATCCTTGTACTGCCATCACTACTGGAAATTGGGATGGTTGTCTGTGTTGCTCAGCGCAGATGATACTATCTGGTGACCGAAAGTTGCTGATGACAGAATAGACGCTAGTTTATTGTGATCTTCTGCAGTATCAGATTTTGCACAGTCCAGGAGTTTTTCCTTGAGTTTCTTGTCATTTAGCTGTAGATAGCTCAGAGGTTCTGATAATAACAGTTGCCTTGTTGCCTGCACAGTGATCTTGTGAGCACAAGATAGCTTTTGCATCATTTTTACCAGCAATTACATGCTATGTCATTCATCTACCTAACGTTCCACTTTCAGTCCACACACTTGACAATCCAGAATCTTGTGTATGCTTCCCCAGGGCTTTTAGGAAGTTCATTGATATGTGTAGACCTCCTAAGTGTGGAACCAGGATATCTTTATATTCTTGTACTGGCCATTTTAGCTCCATCAGAGCAGGGAAGAGTGTTTGATCAACAGTCAAGATTACATGTTTCTGTTGAAGATAAGATGTGACTTGTGCAAGTCTTTTCACAACAATATTCAGTGTATCAACTTCATGATCTGGGGACTGGATGAGAGGCATGTAGCCCTATGTAGTTAATGGAGAGCTATTGTTACTGTGATTTTTATTAAAACTTGTCCTGCCAGATTTTGGATTTTCAAATTGACGTTTAAGTAAAAATGCCATATTCTGTGCTTGTGCTTTCAAAACTGACTGGCAATCATTTATGTGTCGATTAAACCATTGTGCCAAGACATGGTCATTGAGTTTTGGTTCTGCTTTACCTTATGTGATATGAGCAGGAACGATGGTGTTCGTTGCATCTGGAACATTCAAAGTAGCATGCTTTGTGGGCTGAATGTCCTGCATATCAGATTAGATGTGGGTCCTCTTTGCCAGGCTGCGGACTGCGTGGCATGAAACGTCTTTTGCTCATCAAGTATACACTCATTTATATCAATGTTCTCTGCAGTGAAATGGGTAAAATTTTCTTTAACCGAATTTGATGAGATCACTGTTCCATACTCATTCATTACCATCTTGGACAGTGCTGAGACAGCTCAAAGTACATCCTTGTAGCTAATACAATGCTCAGCAATGTGTAACATCTGAACAATTTTTTGATCTTGTGACCTTGTGAAGGGTGCTTCCAAGCCCAACATGTTTGGGTGTCCACTTCTTACCTCCACTCTTACACTGTAGATGAAATCTTGTGCAATACTTAACATCCTGGACTTTATATCATTCCAATTTCTAATCTTCACATACTTTTACAACAATACTTTCTGTGTCCTCCTCCTCCTCCTCATCATCACCTTCTTCAGTTTCCCCTACCCCAAGAATAGACTGGGCATCCACAAGGAATCACAAAAACGTGTATACACTCTTTGGCACACAGGCTAGCGCCTCTTCCTCAGTGACATTTAGCCCCTCGTATCCAGGACAAGCAAGTAGACGTGCACATAATTTCAGTGCTACATGCACCATTGAGAGAAATTCATCTTCCAGCTCAGTCTTGTAAACTGGAATGGTTGGTAAATGTTCTTTGTCTCCTCTGTCTAACAGATTAGAGAAAGGGATGTAATGGAATTTGACAGACACTAATAATGTTTGTCTCTTTGAAGCAGGTTGATCACATAACAATCAAGATGTAGAATACGTTTTTCTTTTAAGGTTGCCATATGACTTGCAAAGGAACATGCGACCTCTACACCAGTTTCATTTGAGATAAAACAGTAATGAGCCCACACAACAGCCTTTTTCTGCACAATGTTTTAATTCATTACTAAGCTGGACCATGGCCAAGTCAATACCACTATGCATGGTTTCATGCTTAGTTTTTGTCACTTTTCTCAAGAAAAGTATAGTAATTAGGATGGTATTTCCCTTTTAAGGGGATAAGGTCACTTATCGCAGCTACACATACACTCAGCTAATGTTCATACTCTCCAGTCTCAAGTACTTGTTTGTTCATTTTGAATGTTGTTACAGAAGAAAGTTTTTCTTTGGAATTTCCGTGCTGGCAGAAAATGCAAAGACTCTAGTTCACCGGAGGGACCTTGCTTCAAAGTACTCTCACATTTTTAGTGATTGCAACACAAGATTGGGTTTGCAGTTCACCCTTATTGGTTGATGAAGCAGCTTTAATGGATTTATGACATCTGCTAATTTTACCTTCATCTGTGTACATTGCATAGCTGTTTTTATGCCAAAGTGATGATTGCTTTTCTTTGGATTGAAGAGCTCTTAGAATTCTATCAATTGCAACCTTACTTTGGAAATTACCGAGTTTCTGCCTTGCATTGGTTCCGTCTTGTATTGTAGCTGGTCCCTCTTCTCTAGCAGCAAAAATGGTGTCCTTTTTCACTTGTTGGCAATAATGCAATTGTTGGCAATTGTTCATAAGATACTGTTGAGGGATGCGTCAGGTTCAAACTACCTCCATGTTTAATCTGTGGAATACCTGATGATAATAATAAATATAATTAATAACTATCACATGAATATGAATAAATAACACATATGTAATAAATATTTACCAGTATGTAGCTTATGCCATGGCATTGGTATCCGAATCAAAACTCAACTCACAACAAAAGTCAGCTATTTTTGAAAGAGAACTTACTGAAATAAACTGTTTTGTACCATGTGTATCATACTTTGTGTAATGCATAACAGTGCATTTAACTCTTTCACATATCAAAAATAGTTAGTTTGCTTAATCTTAAATGTCGTCCTTACTGCAAAACCAACAAAATTTAGGTGCACGTCATCAAGTAACCCAAGGAATCTGAGAGTATGATCTTCAACAGAGATCTATCCCCGCATTTCCTGAGAGCACGATATTCCAAATTAAGAACGTATTCCATATTTAGGACCTCTCCTTTACTTTCTATTTATTTTTTAAGTTACAAATGGTAGGCATTTTTTTACTTACCTTAAAGTTCAGAGTTCAGCTTGATAAACATCATTTTCAGATTAAGCACAATCTAATGATGAAAGAAAACATGTTTACCAAGTTTTCCCTGGAAAAGCTTTCTGTTTCATTAATACAGATTTATCCGGGAATTTGGCATACTCTGTAATAGGCACAGCACAAACTTGCAGTCCTGGGGGAAGGTGCCTTTAAATCACATTTGCACTCTCCATGTTCCAAGCTGTTCCAGAGGCTATCCCCGGATGTAACTTAGGCCTGGTCTACACTGTGGGGGGGTGGGTCGATCTAAGGTACGCAACTTCAGCTACATGAATAGCGTAGCTGAAGTCGAAGTACCTTAGCTCGAATTACTTACCTGTCCTCACGGCGTGGGATCGACGTCCGCAGCTCCCCCATCGACTCCGCTACCGCCACTCGCTCCGGTGGAGTTCCGGAGTAGACGGGAGCGCGTTCGGGAGCGCGTTCGCGCTAGATGAGACGCAATATATCGAACTCCGAGAAATCGATTGCTACCCGCCGATCCGGCGGGTAGTGAAGACGTACCCTTAGACAACAGCCCTTGAGGCCTGTTCAAGTTACAGCAGGCTGCCCAGTGGTATGGGTCACAGTACTGTGGAGATTCCAGGCTGCACTGCTTGCTACAACCGTGCTCCCACCCTCACCCATGACTGCAAGTGCCTTGTGCTAGAGTCAACAAGGGGATGCCCAGAAGTCAGCCTTACTGCTGACTTCCTCGGTGCCTGCTCCAAAGGAATCCTCTCACAGCCGGATATGGGGCTTTCATGGCCCCTTTGCACTGTTCTTGCCCTTTTACCTAGCACACAGAGGTCAGAGCAGCTATGGGATTGTAGTAGGAAGGGCAAGGTCAACTTCAAGGAGATAACATGGTTACTGGGCAAAGGCTAGCTTACAGCATAAAGGAGCAGAGAGGGTTTTGTAAACCTGGCACACCACAGCTCTCAATCTATCAAACCAACTCTGTTACAGTGCCCACAAATCAATGGTGTATATGAATTAACTATCAACCAGTGAAGTCACTGCTCAGAGAATCCCCATCAACAGAACTGGTGGAGAATACACCAAAAAAAATTTGGGGGCGGGGGGGGAATTTTTTTTTATTTTGTATATTTTTTTTAATAAGTTTGCCAGAAAATTTCACTCAGCAATGTTGCTGGTGGGAAAACCTTCAAAACTTGGACAAAATGTTCATTTTCATAATTTTGTTTTGCTTTTTTGTTTTTGTTTACAAGTTGCATTTTCAATTGAAAACTTGAAATTTGGAAAATTTCTACCATCTCTATCAGCCTTGTTCTCTGCATGGCAGAGACCTGCAGCCAGATCCAGGGATTGAATATCACTGGTGAAAACTCTAGTTTTAGGCCTCCACTGGTGCTAAATCCACTTAGAGCACAAGATGCTCACTGCTCATGTACAGTGCTTGGAGCCAGTTAGCACAATCCCTATAGTACACCTCTACCCTGCTATAACGTGACCCGATATAGTACAGGTTCGCATATAGCGCGGTAGCAGCGGGGCTCCGGCGGTGCTTTAAAGGCTCCGGGGCTCTGGCTGCTGCGGGGAGCCCCGGGCCCTTTAAATCCTGCTGGAGCCCTGCCACTGCTACCCCGGGGCTGTGGCAGCGGGGCTTGCAGGCAATTTAAAGGGCCTGGGGCTCCCCGCAGCAGCTAGAGGCCAGAGCTCTTTAAATCACCGCCGGAGCTCTGCTGCCCCTACCCCGATATAATGGGGTTTCAGCTATAATGCGGTAGGGATTTTTGGCTTCCCATGACCACATTATAGCGGGGTAGAGGTGTATATGAGGCCATCCCCAGAGAGTGAGAGGTCTGGTTGATGGGAGTGCACTCATTCAGTGCCTCTCTTATGCAGCCTCTGCCAGAAGAAAGGTGTCCTTTGGATCCCTGACCAGTTCTGAAAACTATCCTCATGGATAAATCTCTCCTTTGTCCTAGGAGGTGCAATTTGTACCTCCTTCTAGCTTCAGGGCCCAGGGATGAATCTTGACCCTACTCTAAATACTGGGCTTGCGTCAGTGCTTTTCTCCTCACGTCTCCACTTTGATATACATGCATTGTCTTCTCCTGGCTAAGCAGGGATGTTTGAATAATATTCCTTACTATGATTCCCATATACAGTGAGGATCTGGGCCAGATCCTCAGCTAGTGTAAATTGATGAAGCATTCGCAGAGATGATTTTTGACTAGCACAACTCCAGAGCAACATGATTGATCATAGAGTGGGATGATTTGGGTTCTTTTTCCAATAACTTTGTTGGGAAACCTTAGGGCATGGCTGCACTTACAGATGTAGAGCGCTGTGCTTCCATCCACATTTGGCACCATCTTTCAATGGTCTTTGTACTGCATGCTCTGTCTTCCCTTTCTGTCTGTGGGAATGGAGCCTGAACTGCTGAGGAATGTGCTGATGGGTCTGGACAGCACGTCACAAATTGCAATCGGGTTACTCCTTAAGCTAAAAACTGACCGTGAGGAGTCTGAGGATGATGTCAACTTGCATAACGCATACAACACGAGATTGCTTGTGTCATTCACAGACATGCTCACCACCATGGAACCCGCTTTTGGGCTCGGGAAACAAGCACTGAGTGGTGGGATCACATCATCATGCAAGTCTGGGATGACGAGCAGAGGCTGCAGAACTTTCAGATGAGAAAAACCACTTTCATGGGACTGTGTGATGAGCTTGCCCCCACCCTGCGGCACAAGGACATGAGATTGAGAGCTGTCCTGCCGTTGGAGAAGTGGGTGGCTATTGCAATCTGGAAGCTGGCATCTCCAGACAGCTACTGATCGGTCACTAACCAGTTTGGAGTGGGAAAGTCAACCGTTGGAATCATATTGATGCAAGTTTGCAGGGCCATTTAATCACATCCCGCTCAGAAGAACCATGACTCTGGGTAACATGCATGACATTGTGGCTGGCTTTGCACAAATGGGTTTCCCAAACTGCAGAGGGGCGATAGATGGGACGCATATTCCAATTCTGGCAGCAGCCCACCTAGCCTCCGAGTACGTTAATCAGAAGGGGTATTTCTCTATGGTTCTCCAGGCGCTTGTGGATCACCAGGGGCGTTTCATTGACATTAATGCAGGCTGATCTGGAAGTGTGCATGACACATGCATCTTTCAGAACACAGACCTGTTCAAGAAGTAGAAGCCGGGACTTTCTTCCCAGACCAGAAGATCACCGTAGGGAAAGTCGAAATGCCCATTGTGATCCTTGGAGACCCTGCTTACCCTTTAATGCCGTGGCTCATGAAACCCGACATGGGGAGCCTTGACAGCAGCAAGGAGCGGTTCAACAACAGGCTGAGTCAGTGCAGAATGACTGTGGAGTGTGCTTTTGGACATTTAAAGGGCTGCTGGCGCTGTCTGTATGGGAAGCTGGATCTGGCCGATGACAGCATCCCCATGGTTTTATCCATGTGCTGTACCCTCCATAACATTTGTGAAGGGAAGGGTGAAAGATTCACTTGGGCATGAACCTCGGAAGTTCAACACCTGGAGGCTGAATTTGAACAGCCAGAGAGCAGGGCTATTAGAGGGGCCCAGCGCGGGGCTGCAAGGATTAGGGATGCCTTGAGGGAGCAATTTGAGGCTGAAAGCCACCAGTAATGTTTGGTGCCCTGCACAGGAGTAAAGTTCAGTGGTTCCAATGTTAGCAGGAATCTGTGTTTACTACGTATGATGCACTGACTTGCAGTGCCTGTTGCTTTCATGGGCTAAGGTATCTTTTACTTTATGCAATAATATAGAATGTTTTCAAAGCAAAAAAATGCATTTATTGAAAAGAAACACAACTGCTTGGGAAACAGAAAGGGCATGACACTTCTGTGCTGTGTGGGATGAGGGAAGGGGGTGGGGTGAGGAAAGGCACAATCACAGATTTGCGTATGTCCTGTTATCATACTCAGCCTTCCCGTCTGGAGTGCTGTGCAATGAGTGCTGTGCTTCAGGCTGGCTAAAATGCATGGTGATGGGGGGGTTGAGTGCAGTGGGTAAGGGTCGTAGTTTGCAGGGTTGGGTGGTGAAGCTACAGGTGTTGAAGGCAGCTGGTGGCGATAAGAACCTGGATGTTGGGGAAAATGGCTTGGCGGTGACATGGGGGCACAAGGGAAAGAGTTTTGGGACAAGGGCTGAAGAGGGGGCGGGCACGGAAGTGCTTCACCTGCATTGCTATGAGCGCCTGTATTGAGTCCGCTTGATGCTTTGGTGCCAGTGATCCGCATTCTGCTGGCGGACCCTCCTTTCACTCTCCCGCCACTCCTGCACTTTTTGATTTTCATTAAGAGAGTGCCGCATTACTTCATGCAGCATGTCCTCTTTGTTTCTACGTGGTCATTTCCTGATTCTTTGGAGTCTTTTGGCTGTTGATAACAAGGACGGCTGGGATCTCAAGATTGCATCTGTAAAGCCAAAATGCAACACTTAACAGAGGCAGCATTGTTCACACCAGACAGAGCAATGATTTGGCCGTACTTAAAGACAAGCACAGTC
Source organism: Mauremys reevesii (assembly GCF_016161935.1). Classification (NCBI taxonomy): domain Eukaryota; kingdom Metazoa; phylum Chordata; order Testudines; family Geoemydidae; genus Mauremys; species Mauremys reevesii. The sequence continues at coordinate 18,160,734 of NC_052624.1, forward strand.
TACACAATAGCAGAAATTGCACGTCCCAAAGCGAGTGCACATAACCCACATGAGCCCCAAAATGGTAGTAAGCACAGGGTCAAGGGGGACTGATTGATTCACGGCCGTACCGTCCTCTGGGTTTCTGTGCCTTGGGGAGAGCCAATAGCTGCAGGGGGTCCCTGTACTGAACAGTGTCCCCATATTTTTCACAGGAGTTTGTCCTGGAAGATATCTCGCTGCTGAGGGTGACCTGGGAAGCAAGGGAGGGTCTTTTACTACAATGCAGCTTCCACCGTGGCCCATATGCAGCTTGCCTGTGTGCAGCAATGGTCCCCTCGCCCCTCACAGCACAGTGGTGTGGACATGTTAGCCTTACTGGGACAAGGACCACAGCAGCTGTGCCGAGGAACCTGCGCAAGCGGATTGCCCAGATTCTGCATGAGACCTTTGAAGAGATCATTGAGGCCGATTACCATGATGTGAGAGCGCACATCATCACCCTATTCCGCATCTAGGCATGCATGCAGCCCTAACCCTCCTTTCCCCAAGAGCCCGCACCAAACAACTTCCTTCCCTAAATAAAAGCCGCTTACCAGGCACCTCCTCTGCTGTTTGTCCTTCCCCAAGCACTGTCTGCTGCGACTGGCTACCTTCCTCCTGGTTTGAAAACAGCTCCTGGCTGCATGCATTTAGGGATGCCAGGCTGTCTCCATCCTCCTCAGCACCCTTGCTCCCACTTTCCTCCTCCTCCTTCTCCTGCCTTGTTGAACTGGGCTCTGAAGTGTCCATGGTGGTCTTCGGAGTGGAGGTGGGGTCAACCCCAAGTATCGCGTCCAGCTCTTTATAGAAACGGCATGTCACGGGGGGCAGCACCGGAGTGGCGGTTTGCCTCACAGGCTTTGCGGTTGGCATTCCACAGCTCCTTCACTTTAACCCTGCACTGCAGTGCGTCCCGGTCATGGCCCCTTTCCATCATGTCCCTTGATATCTGCCAGAAGGTATCGTAATTCCTACAGCTGGAGCGCAGTTGGGACTGGACAGCTTCCTCCCCCTAAACACTGATGAGGTCCAGCACCTGGCCATTGCTCCATACTAGGAATCACCTGGTGTGTGGAGGCATGGTCACCTGGAAAGAGTCGCTGAGAGCACTCCATGCCTGGCTGAGCAAACAGGAAGGGGATTTGCAAAATTCCCAGAGAATTTAAAGGATGGGTCTGATGGTTGTTCACCTGAGGGCAGGGCAGTAGAGTTCAAACTGATGACCAGAGTTGCTAGAACAGGCATTGTGGGACACTTCTGGAGGTCGATCAGAGCACATTAATAGACCAGGGCGTCCACACTGGCTCTGCGGCGCTCCAGCCATGGCGCAGCAAGCGTTATGCTTCTCGTGGAGGTGGATTACCAGGAGCGCTCCAGCCGCTCTATGGGCCTTGCCAGTGTGGACACGTCATGAGTTAAGGTGCCCGGGTCTGCTTTAATGTGCTTTAACTCGCAAGTGTAGCCATGCCCTTACATTGTGAAAAAATGGTGTGTAAGCCAATGGGAACTGCAGGTGTTCAGCCCTCTGAAAATGAGGCTACTTTTATTTAGGATCCTAAATATGAATTTTAGGTTCACAACTTCAGTTAATCAGTTGAAAACTTTTGGCCCATGTGTCTTCCCAGTAAGCAACTGAGCTCGGGAAGTCTGGCATTCATCAGGAAAGGCTCTCTTCTCTCAGTGCTTTAGTGAAAGTCTGGGAGAATGCAAGAAAGTATAGTAACCTCTCAAAGGAGAAAGGGGTGCTTCCAGTGGGTTATTCTGGCTCTGTTAGTATAGAGCACACAGTTCCAGATGAGAGGTGGGAGTAATAAGATTGAAATGTAGACATAATAACAATTTTCTTTCAGTGTGAGCTGCCATTCAAAATTGCTGTACTACATGATCTACTCATTATAGAGGCCCAAGATTATCTTTAATAAGCAGTTCATGTAGTACAACACTTCTGAATGGCAGCTCAGACTGAAAGAAAATTGCAAGAAGAATGGAGTGTTCCTATGATGGAGGAAAACATACTTGTTTTTTTGTTTTGCTTAACAGAAGAATGTTGTTGATCCTGTATCACAGCCAGACAAAAGGGGCAGATAATAGCAGTGTTCTTTGAAGGAAGAAGTATTTCAATATTCTGCCTTTACAGGGACACTGCAAGATCAAATTAGGCACCAAATTTAAGGTTTAAAAAAATAGGATTTTTTATTAATTTTATAGAACATTATGAAATTATATAGGACTTTTCCTTAAGGGTTGGTTGTTTCAGTGTTTGTACCCTTTATATGTATCACTATGGTTACTTCACTGAGGCATTCCTCACCACCTTCCGCTTCAAGTGCCGGGTGCATTTCTTGAATCTTGCTTTCGCTAATATAAATACATAGCAAAATGTATATTAAAAAAAGACGAGGAAACCCCTACCGAAACAAGACACTCCCCTGCTCAAACTTCTCTTCCTTGGGAGAGGATAAGAGACCAAACAACACATGACAGATATTAGTCGCATAATTCCCCCACTTCTTGATGCAGGTGGCTGGCATTCATCAGCTATGCAGGCTAAGGCAGGACTGCAGCACTGAATTACAGGGCCAGATGGGGATCTGGCACAGGTGCTGGGAGAAGGTGCAAGAAGCCTCCATCCTTTTGCACAGGAGACAATCATAATAGCAGTCCCTTCTCACTGACCAAGAATAGCACTGTGGCATTACATCGTTGTATGTTAGAGTGGAAAGTAAGGGCTGGGTCCTCAGTTTGTGTAAATCAGCAAACTCAGTGGAATTACACCAGCCAAGAATCTGGCCCTAAAAATGCGCTATGCCAGGTTTCTAAATACATAATACACAGGTATACAGTTTGTAGGCTACTGGTCAGCAAAGAGGGCTGGGGTTATGGCAATACATTATTAGTTTTTTGTAGCTAACGAGCACGCATTTGTAAATGGAAATTAAACTCTCAGTGAGTATTTCATACAAAAGTCTCTAGCTACTTTAAATTGAAAATAATAAAAATCTGTCTCATACAGTGGATCACACATAAGCTCGTTTTTATTTTTAACACATTTTATAATATTCCAGCTGAAATCTTCTGAGCCTGATGCATGATCAAAATGAAACCTCACACCTGTCATGTTGATATGAAATAACCAGAATTTATAACTGCAGCGTAAAGCAGGTAGTCTCTGGGGTGAGAGTGAGTGAGAGAGAAATATTCCTTTGAAGACATCAGAAGGATAAATCACTGCAGCCATTTCCGATGCGCATTAACGCATACTGATCTGTATTCCCCTGGAGCCAAGGGCATATATACCAGGGACTGTCCCAAGCCGTTAGGTATTGGCTAAAGGGAACATTTAGTTAGCCTGCAGCATGCTAACTTATCCAGGGGAAAAGTGTTGTCATGAGAATATCATCATAGTGATCCAGGAAAGTTTAAATGTTAACTCTGCTTAAAGTGCGCACAATATTTTGTTTTCCTCTATTGGCAGCAATGAAGTTAGAACCCAGATCCAAATGCTCTAAAAATAACAACATGAGGCGAGTGGAAAAGAACTGTGTGAGAAGTTGTTTCGACCTTGTGTAGATAATATGAAATGTAGACTGGCGTCTAAACAGAAGTGAGAAAAATAAGATATCAAGATGGCCTATGTATAAACAAAATGCAGCTGTTGCTTATTATTGTCTGTAACAAAAGGTACAAATGCTTTCTGTAATTGTTTACCGGTGGAGAGACCTGCCTGGGACTGGGGCAACCCTGTGTCCTAGGGCACTCCCTCCCTCTATACAATTGTAAAGAGAAAATAAAGTATCTGACTCTGCTGCACCCAACCAAAAAGTGAGAACTGAGATTTTCTCCAACATAAAGGAGAATCAACTTTAGCTGTTAGCACAGGGGCTGGGCGCATGAGTCAGCAGTTCTGATTCCATCAGATAAATGACAGTGGTGCACATCCACAGGAGTCAGGGCATTGCAACTGTAATAATTGGTGCTTTTATAATGCTTTTCATCCAGACATCTCAAGCACTTTGGAACATTAAGGAAACCTCAGTGAGACAGGCAGATCACTGATTAACATGTTAGCAAGTAAAACGTTGTTGCTCTTGTTATTTATTATTTGTTTTGCAGTAGTGCCTTGGAGCCCTGGTAATGTGCAAACCCAGAACATAAAGATGGTCTCTGCTTCCGATCTGAGATGGATACAGATAGGTGGACAGGAGAGCACAAGAAGACAGTATTGGTCAGCATGATAGCCAGTGGTCTCAGCACAATAGCAGCCTAACCATTGTCAAGTGTTTTGTAGGTGCCACGGAAAAGGAGAGTTGAAGGAGGAGAACTGTGCTAGTTTTGCGGATGTTTAGGGGAGCACCTTCCATCCAGGAGAGGCAGCACAAGAGAAAGAATGAAGGTGCTCGTTTGAAAATTTGGGAAGTGGATAATGGAGGCAGGCATCGTAGTCGGATCAGAGAGGGGAGTTGACATCTCTACAACGAATGTGAGATGATAGGTAGGCTGGGGATAGGCTGTGAAAGGTCTGGAAAGTGAAGACAAGTATGTGACGGGTTGGGTCACAGGACCCCCTTGGCACTGCCACCAGATGTGCTGAGACTACCTCTGAGCCCGTTTTCCCTGGCAGCTTGGGACTCCAGAACCCTGTCTTGTTGAGCCAGACATGCTAGCCTGCTGCAACACAGACCCAGGTCTGAACCACGTATCCCAAAAGCTGCAGGCTTAACAGAATACGGCTTAGAAAGTGCTCCTGTCTCCAGCACCCAGATACCCAGTTCCCAATGGGGTCCAAACCCCAAATAAATCCATTTTACTCTGTATAAAGCTTATACAGGGTAAACTTATAAATTGTTCGCCCTCTATAACACTGATAGAGAGATATGCACAGCTGTTTGCTCCCCCAGGAATTACTTGCTTGCTCTGGGTCAATTAATAAGCAAAAAGTGATTTTATTAAATATAAAAAGTAGGGTTTAAGTGATTCCCAGTAAAAGCAGACAGAACAAAGTAAATTGCCAAGCAAAATAAAACAAAAACATGCAAGTCTCAACCTAATACAGTGGGAAACTAAATGCAGGTAAATCTGATCCTCAGAGATGTTCCAATAATCTTTTTTCCCAGACTAGACTCCTTTCTAGTCTGGGCCCAATCCTTTCCCCTGGTACAGTCCTTGTTCCAGCTCAGGTGGTAGCTAGGGGATTTCTCATGATTGCAGCCTTCTTTGTTCTGTTTCACTCCCTTATATGCCTTTGGTACAAGGTGGGAATCTTTTGTCTCTTTGGGTCCCCACCCCTCCTTCTAAGTGGAAAAGCACCAGGTTTAAGATGGATTCCAGTGCCAGGTGACATGGTCACATGTCCTATGAGACTCAAAGCCTTCATTCTTCCCGGCCCGACTCACAGGAAGGCTTGCAAGTAAACAGAGCCATCTACAGTCAATTGTCCTAGTTGATGGGAGCCACTAAGATTCTAAACCGCCATTAATGGCCCACACTTTGCATAATAACAATAGGACCTCAGAGTTGTATTTCATATTTCTAGTTTCAGATACAAGAATGATACATTTATACAAATAGGATGAACACACTCAGTAGATTATAAGATTTGTAATGATACCTTTCAAGAGACCTTTTGCATCAAGCCTATTCCAGTTACATTATATTCACACTCATTAGCATATTTTCATAAAATCATATGGAGTGCAACGTCACAAAGTAGTTAGTTTGAAAGACAATGTAAAGTGTTGTGTAACTTCAGTGTCTTAGAAAAATCATAGCAAACCACTCAAGAAAAAAGGGCAACAGGTAATTTTTTTTAAAAATGTAGTTTTCCAAAGCTAGTCTTGATCAGGAAAAGCAGTTAGCACCTGAAATAGTCTTTTGATGGGTGGGGAATTGGGGGCATGTAGATTACATTTATTCTCTGGTAGGTTATAAGCTTTATTAGAATTCTGAATATTTGCCCACTACATCTTGGGAACAATATTGGCAGGATCTTATGTATGTCATTTATAAATCTGTGCATCTCATTTATATGGTAATGGGGGGTGTCTCCCCTCATCCCCAGCGAGTTCTGTAAAATTCTCCATTCTGGTTCACAGCGTATTCAGCTTGCTCCAGTCTAAATTAAAATGCATATTCGTATTCTTTAAACAGTGCAGGCAAAGATGATTAGTAATTTGATACTGTGGTATATAGTGCAGTTCAAAGTAATACTTATAATTTGCAGTTAATTAATCAGGGTTGGGTTTTTTTTTACTTAAAATTCTTAATTGCCTTCCTGTGATATCCATTTTTGACTACATACTTTTCTCAATTTTAGGCATATTTATACTGACAGTTTCTCTCTACTGCCAATGCTCTAGTGTGTATATATATTTATATGCATATAAATAGGAATAGGAATAAAGATATTTTAATATTTGTGTGCACCATCTCTGATCCTAAAGAGAAGTATTATGCATGTAATTTTTTGTCAATTTAAATAAGAATATTACAGAAAATAAGAGCTGGTATATGAGCCTGAACAGCAAGATGCAACAGTGAATAGGAAAACTCCAGACAATACCAAAAATAAAAAACTCTGGAGTTCCTTTGCCAATGTGAATAGTTAATCTCATTTGGTATTTAATTCACTATCCAATTAAAACTCTCATTACAAGGCTCTAATTGTTATAGTTTTACAGTGAAATAATCAGTTGTTAGAGAAAAGTCATCAGCACAAACTTTAGACTCTCTGAGGAAATTAAAAATTGGGATAAAGTCAGTAATAAAAGCTGCCGCACACACAGGCAAGCAGTGGGTTCTACCTGCATGAAAAATACAGCTAGGCTTCTTTAAACATCCCAGTCAATTAGGCACCTATATCCCCTTGGATTCAGGTGCCTTTATACTGTTCACAATCTTTGCTCATTAACATTTCAGTCCAACACGTTACAAAAATTAGTGGGCAGAGCCAGGCCTGGCTGCAACAGATCACTGATGCACAAGCTGTGGTATAGGCTCCATCTTTGAATTCATTGGGCCCCTCACTGGGAGTTTCCCTGTTGGTCTGCACTGTTGTTTGTACAGTAGTAGCACCTCCAGCTACAATCACGGAGCAGGGCCCTGCTGTGCTAGGCACTCTAAAGTCACACCGGAAAAGGATGGTCCCTGCCCCAAAGAGCTCAGTCAGAATTAAGACAAAGCAAACTAGGTGGATGAGACAAACGAACAGAGGTGGGAAGAGATAATGATACAGTCAGCCGGAGGTCTCAGCTCACCTCCTTACTAGCCAGCTTCAGTGTGTGTTTATGAGTTTTTCAAAAGAACGGACCTTCTGTACGGAAGTCAGCTGCCACTCTGCTGCAGACAGGAAATACCTTGTTTTACCAAAGAAGAATATCAGATATTTTATGTTATTAGTTGTATTGTGGTAGCAACTAGGAACACCAGTCATGGATCAGCACCCCGTTGTGCGAGGTGCTGTACAAACGTAGAGCGAAAAGATGGCCCTTCCCCCAAAGAGCTTACATCTTCTAAATGTTTGTGCAAGTTTTGTCACTTTTTCTCATGCTGAGGTGTTATCTTACTCCGTGAGGGTGGCAGAAATGGACCTTCCATGCCTTAGGAACCCAGGCTTTCGTTTTCATTCTCTCTCTCCCTTGTTCTTGTTGCTTTGTTGATTTGGAATGTGTTTGCCTAGTTATTGGAAAGAGCTCTTGAAATGTCCACTCTAGGGATGCACGTCAATGCTCTAAAGAATTGCATTGATGAATCCGATGCATGACTGTGCTTCATCCAAGTTCACCTAATGGAAGAGATGTCTACACACAAGGTTAAGTTGTGCGTACTGTTTTGTGAGGGGCTGTACACGTTTTCTGCTCCGTTCTCTTGGTCCTCCTATTGCATAGCAATAGCAGGCTTCAGCCGCATTTCCATACGAGCTGCAAGGCCGCAGGTACAGAAGGGATTTCACTGAGTGGGGCACTTTAAACAGAGTAAATAAAATATATATTTTTTAATTTAAAAACTAAGCATGTGTATTTCTGGATAAGAATGGGTTTCAGCATCTGCTTAAGGGCTTTTTCTGAACTAGGGTCACATTGTCCCCCCCAAGAAGTGGGTACATACTCGTCGGCTGTAGTATGGGTTAGCATACATCAGATATCGCTGCAGTGGTGGTGATTTCTCTTTCTCTCCACTTTTGGCAATGACTTACTCTGCTCTATAGTGATGACAGATTTTAGCTTGATAATGTATCAGGTTTTGGAGACTGGGCATTGTGCATTTTAAAAAAAAATCCCAGAGGTTAGTTTTGTTCTTAGGGGGACAGATCATGGCTTGGTTGTGCAGAGGTAAGAAGAGATGTACGATCCCCACTTTCCTGCACAGTCTCCTCACATATCCAGTGCAGTCATGGGCAGATAGAAGGGTCTGTATATCCATTACTCTCCCCCAGTGCCCGTCCATGCAGGTGGGCAGAGAGGATCAGGGATAGGCAAACCTTGGTTTCAGCCCCTACATGCCGGCTGGTGCAGCTGAGTTGGTATGCGGGATGATAATCTGCTACTGATAAACCTCAGTAGTAGATTACTTTCTCCTGGGAGCAGGGAGCAAATGGTGCCTCTCTGACTTACCGTCCCTTCCACGGGCTGTTCTTGGCTGCACTGCCATTCCATTCACAGGGCTAGAAGTAAAGAGACAATCTAGCAGGATTTATATTTTCCAGAGCAGCAGGAACAGAAAGGATTTCAGTGGGTGGATATTCTCATATAAATCCTTTTCTCATTAATATGTTTTTACCTGATTCCATAGTAGGGGACTCTCAGGACTTGCACAGAAGAGGAATGGGAACTCTGGTCAGTTTCTGGAGTGTTTCTATGAAATACTTCTTCAGTTGGTGGGAAGTCTTGTTTTCCAGCATGCCTCAGACCCATTTTATTTCTAGTTTTGCTGCACAATTGATGCACAGCGCAATAATTCAGTAAGACATCAAATTATTTCCAAACCTCACCATGATCTGGCAGGCTGGTCTCTTTTGCGGAACTGGGATTGCTTTCCAGTCATCAAAGGCTCTGGAGACGAGTGCTGAATGAGGCATGAGTGCTAGTAAAGAGTGAACATGGATTGGCCCCAGACAGGCTCAAAAGCACAAGACTCTGTTACCCCTCCCTTTGCCTGCATCACTGTAAATGGGTTTATTGATTGCAAAATTGTCCATCTCTTTTTGGGACCCTGCCACATTGTTACTGGTCTTGAACAGGAGTTCATCTCCAATGCGTGAGTATAGCACAAGTTTAGGGCAAACTCTCATTCCTTTCCAATGTTTGTAACAATTATGGTAATAAGTTCATGTTTTCTCTTGATGGGCTTTGTGCACAGAACTAGAAAAAGTTACATACCTCTTATCACCCCCTGTCTCCATGCCCTGCCTCTCTTCCTCCCACCACCACAGAACTGTCCGGAAATGTGTTTCTTTGGTGAATTATCTGTTGAATGCAAACCACGTTATTCTAATGAACGCAGTGAAACCAGTCACCAATCTAGAGCCTAACTATTTCATGCCCTCAGTATAATGATAGCATTTTAATAATAAATGTTGCTATTATTTAAAAAGACAACTATTCTGGCATACTGCTATGGACTCAATCCTGATCTCACTCTTATATAACACCAGTATAGCTCCCTTGACTTCAGTAAAGATACTCCTGATTTACACTGCTGTTAGATCATATCAGGCCCATCACCTTTACTCAGATAAAACTCTCATTTGACCAGAGCCTGAACCCTTATTCAGTGTTGAAGATAATGGGAGTTTTGCCCGAGTAAAGACAGCATAACCTCTGTGCGAGGGTTTCACATGTTGGCTCATAGGGTTCTGTTTTCCTTGGTAAGGGCTTCAGGTCTGTATTAAGTCTCTTAATGTGCAACAATTTCCCCATTTTACAAGTTTGGACCTAATGGATATAATGACATATATTAGCACTTACTCCAGGCGGCCTGTTTGAAGTGACCAGGATTACCTGGGAGAGTAAGTGCTACACAGATTGAATAACAATTTACTCACCCAAGTAGTTTTGACTTCAAAGACGGCACCTTGCATGAGTACTAGTAAAAGTCCCATTGACTGCAGAATCAGATTCTGTAATAGCAACATGCTGCTGTTCAGCCTTCTTGTCTGTCAGATTCCTTATGAAACTTCAAGGGAGATTGCAATATTTCAGGAACACAAGTGCCCCAAAGCATTCTTTTAATGAATTTTGGATAGCCGAATTCAGGGGGGTTTGTGATTGGTAACTTTCTCAGTATGTCACTTGCAATTGGCACTGGTCCCTTGTGTCAAGCTCGGCAGCGCATTGTTTTTCGTTCCTAAAGCCTACAGGTCAGCCAGGCAGAGTCTGTAATGCTTTTATTTAAAGAGAAAGGTGCAGTGAAATCTACTCATCTTGAGTTTGAATAGACTAAATCTCTGTTCATCGTGAAAGCCCCGATTTGTTTCATTACATTGCACAGAGGAGCAAATTGTATTTCCAGCCACAGCGAAGCTGTTAGGTGGAAGGAGAAAGAATTCTCTGCAAGGGGATCTACTGCCTTCCAGTCAGATGTGCAAACACCACTTCTGTCTCGGTTAAGTCTTAACAAATGAAAACTTATGACGGGCCTGGCCCAATAATGGCTCGCAAGCTGCATGTGGCTAAAGTGTGGCTCACAAAGTCCCCCACGCTTCCCCAATTCTCGGCTTACCAGCCTGAGGGGCAGCTCGGTGCTCCTGCCACGTGGCACGGTGGTGGGGCTAGAGGCTTCTGCCCTGGGGCGGGGAGGGTCTCAGGGCTTTAGCCCCACAACCTGGCAGGAACTGCCCTACTGGGCAGGTTGCGTATGTTTTGCAGCTCTTGAACTTCTGAAGATTATCATGTGCGGCTCCAAGGGTCAGTAAGTTTGGCCACTCCTGACTTTTGATATGACCTTCTTGCAATGAACGCCTACTACAATCCCAACAAAGAGTGCTTGTGCAAAGTATTGCAAATCCTCAGAGGATTTCTGCCAGGAAAAGGCTATTATATATTCAATACCTCTATCTCAGAAGCTTTCATGGAGAACTGTCAGCAGGCCACGGGTTTATGTTTATGCCAAGTGATGGGAAATTACATTCTTACTGTACATTAGTAATACACAAGCAGACTGCTGCTTTGGACTGGGTTTTCCAGGTGTGCGTGCTGTTTTGGAATGGATGTCAGAAATTAGAATGATTCATTATGAAATCTGTAAGTAACATCCTTACTTTCATAATTCATTCATTGTTTTGATTGTCGCCGGGTATGTTGGCAGATGAGAGACTCACTTGTTCCTAAAATATCTTCTATGCATTGATCTGGCAAGAGTGATACTAGAGAGATTTTATAGTGACAGTGATTGATATAAACCAGGGGAAAAGAGCTTGCTCAGTATTGAGTGCCACCCTGAGAAATACTGTGGACGTGAATCCATCACATGCCTGAATGTATTTAACAGCAACATCTATGGCTGTTTAGAGAGTGTGAACTGACTGATCTCCTCCACTGCAAGGCATGTGCATGGAAAGTTCTGAAAACAGCAGAAGTGGGAAGAAAGAGATTTGTACTTGCCTGAAGGCCCGTGTCTTCCTATGTGATAGTACAGGGCCTAGCACATCAGGGTCCCAATCCTGATAGGGACCTCTAAGTGGACTGCAAAGTAAATCAGAACAGTACTGGAAGGGAGAGTCAGACCTCAGCAGAGGTGGGATTACTCCAAGTGAAATCCATGAAGAAAATCCCCCCCTCCATGATCTCTTTGCCTCCTGGAGTGGGGCTATTGGCAGTACAGTTCTTGTGTGAGCCAAGACTGAAAGGAACTGAGGGGCAGCGTGGAGGCACAGACATGATTCACAACCCCCGGATCTGCAGAGCCGGGCTGGACTTTGAACTCGGTGGAATTTCAAGGCTCCTCAGCCCCCTGAGTATCTGCAGCCTCTCTCTCCAGTGAAGAATCTGCCCATCCCCCCACACATACACCATGGGTAGCACAATGTGTTTCTGGCCCTTTTTTCTTTTTTGTGTTTGTTTCCAGGGATGGGGGAGCTTTTGACCCACCATGATTACCTGGTTAGTACAATTACACGTCAATAAAACATCCACAGCCCAATTCTGCCGTCCCATATGTACGCCAGTGGGAGCTGCGGGATTTATCTGAGGGCACAGTTAGGTCCTTAATTGGTACCATCAGCATTTTAAGCCCTCCAAATGTTCTAAAAGGAAGGATGTTTGCCAACTGCTTATCGATTATCCTCGGTGCTAATGATCTCACATGCAACATCCCAGTGACCTGCTGTATTTTATGTAGCCGACTCTCAGTCCATTTCAGAGACCTACTGCCTCTTCCATTGTATAACATGCAACCAAACGGGAGGAGGCTTGGTAATAGGACACACAGAGCTTTTTATAGCAGCAGTTCTGAGGTGGTTCAAGTCAGTGGGCTTGAAAAACCTTTACTATCTGTAGACACCTTGGTGGCCTCTTTTGAAATGACAGGTTTCAGAGTAGCAGCCATGTTAGTCTGTATCCGCAAAAAGAACAGGAGTTCTTGTGGCACCTTATAGACTAACACATTTATTTCAGCATAAGCTTTTGTGGGCTACAGCTCACTTCTTCGGATGCATAGAATGGAACACACAGACAGGAGATATTTTTACATACAGAGAACATGAAAAGGTGGAAGTAAGCATACCAACCGGAAGAGTCCAATCAATTGAGATGAGCTATCATCAGCAGGAGAAAAAAAAAACCCTTGAAGTGATAATCGAGATGACCCATAGAAGGTGTGAGGAGAACTTAACATAGGGAAATAGACTCAATTAGTGTAACGACCCAACCATTCCCAGTCTCTGTTTAAACCTAAGTTAATTGTATCTAATTTGCATATTAATTTGAGTTCAGCAGTCTCTCTTCACCTGTACATCTACCAACGTGATATATGCCATCATGTGCCAGCAATGCCCCTCTGCCATGTACATTGGCCAAACCGGACAGTCTCTACGCAAAAGAATAAATGGACACAAATCTGACATCAGGAATCATAACATTCAAAAATCAGTGGGAGAACACTTCAACCTCTCTAACCACTCAGTGACAGACTTGAAGGTGGCAATTTTGCAACAAAAAAACTTCAAATACAGACTCCAAAGAGAGACTGCTGAACTCGAATTAATATGCAAATTAGATACAATTAACTTAGGTTTAAACAGAGACTGGGAATGGTTGGGTTGTTACACTAATTGAATCTATTTCCCTATGTTAAGTTCTCCTCACACCTTCTATGGGTCATCTCGATTATCACTTCAAAGGTTTTTTTTCTCCTGTTGATGATAGCTCATCTCAATTGGACTCTTCCAGTTGGTATGGGTACTTCCACCTTTTCATGTTCTCTGTATGTATAAATATCTCCTGTCTGTGTGTTCCATTCTATGCATCCGATGGAAGTGGGCTGTAGCCCACGAAAGCTTATGCTGAAATAAATTTGTTAGTCTCTAAGGTGCCACAAGTACTCCTGTTCTTTTGAAATGGGTTGATGATCTCATAGACTTTAAGGTCAGAAGGGACCATTATGATTATCTAGTCTGACCTCCTGCACAATGCAGGCCACAGAATCTCACCCACCTCCTAACCTATGTCTGAGTTATTGAAGTCCTCAAATCGTGGTTTAAAGACTTCAAGGTGCAGAGAATCCTCCAGTCCAGTACCTAGTGTACAGGTGTTCACTTTGTAAAATCGTCATCCCAGTGGCAATGATAGGCATTCTTATTGGCAGTCTCAGGAGAGAGGCTAAGAACTACATGGACTCAGCGCTTATATTCTACAGGTCAGGATTCAGGCAGGTTGAGGGGCAATGTAAGGATATGCAGCTGCCCAAGCTGTACCTGTTCTCTGGGCTCTCAGTCTGGCACCATTCACTCTCGGTGCACATTTAAAATAAATGCATTCAAAACCTCTTATTATCAACAACAATGCAGAAAAGGCAGAAGTGTTCAGTAAATACTTCTGTTCTGTATTTGGGAAAAAGACAAATCATGTAGTCTCATCCTATGGTGATAAGACTCTTTCCATTCCACTAGTATTGCTGCAGGTTGTTAAACAGAAGCTATTAAAGTTAGGCATTTTTAAATCAACAAGTGCAGTTAACTTGCATCCAAGAGTTTTTAAATTTCTGGACGAGGATCTTGCTGGGCCATTAATGTTGATTTTCAAGAAGTTTTGGAGAACTGGGGAAGCTCCAGAAGACTGGAAAAAAACTAATGTGCCAACTTTTAAAAAATAGTAAAAGGGATGACCTGGGTAATTATAGGCCTGTCAGCCTGACATTGATCTGGGGCAAGATAATGGAGTGGTTGATATGGCCAATCCGTTATCGTGTGTTATGAGAAAGAGTAAATAACACTTCCTTATTTACTTTCTCCACACCAGTCATGATTTTATAGACTTCAATCATATCCCCTCTTAGTCATCTCTTTTCCAAGCTGAAAAGTCGCAGTCTTATTAATCTCTCCTCATACGGAAGCTGTTCCCCTCATCATTTTTGTTGCCCTTTCCTGTACCTTTTCCAATTTCAATATATCTTTTTTGAGATGGGGCGACCACATCTGCTCGCAGTATTCAAGATGAGGGTGTATTGTGGATTTATATAGAGGCAACATGATATTTTCTGTCTTATCTATCCCTTTCCTAATGATTCCCAACATTCTGTTGCCTTTTTTGACTGCCGCTACACACTGAGTAGATGTTTTCAGAGAACCATCCACAATTACTCCAAGATCCTTTTCTTGAGTGGTAATAGCTAATTTAAACCCCAGTGTATCAGAAAGCTATGCTCTAGCAATTATTTGGGGACATTCTATGCCCTGTGTTACACAGGATGTCAGACTAGATGATCACGATGGTCCCTTCTGGCCTTGGAATCTATGAATCTTTCACTATAGAACATGAGTCTCTGTCATTTCTGTGATAGACCTGGCAGCATATCAGGTGTTGGTGGTTTTGGTGATATCCTTTCTTAAAATACCTTAAGAAATTTGTGCTTTGTGGGGTTTTTTATGGCGAATATAGGGTAGATCCTGCCCTCTGCTGGGGGAGAGGAGAGAATATCAGCAGCTTCTTTGACCTTGGCTCACCCTGGCTCAAGCAGCAAGGCGCAGTCTCTTGCCAGCATGCAGAGACCTGGCCAGCTAACATGCCAATCTGCACACCACGTTCCCCAAGAGGGCATGGTCTACAGATTATGAAACATGTCTAGCTTCCCACCCAGGCCTAGCTACCCTTGTCCTGATAAGTGCTGAGCATCCACAATCTCATTCAAATTAACCTTCACTCAGTATCAATGAAAAACAGGCCATATGCATATTTTGTGAACAACAATAAGCCTAGTCAGCCGCAGGCAGGACTACACTGTGCTTCTTCTCAAAGCAGCAGTCAAGGGAACCCCAAAGTGTATCCTGCTGGTCCACCCTGAAGATCTCTGCCCTGTCTGGCAAGATCCCTGTACCAATGGAAGCAATGCTCACACTCTGCTCCAGCCAGGGCAGGAATTGGCAGGGCAGTGGAGACCAGGATGATACCTAACCTACAAACACCATTAGGTGAGCAGCGCCACACTACGCATGTTGGCTGGGTTGATAAATAAACCCTTTATTTGCCTGGCACTTTTCAAACGGGGAGGATCCACACAGTCCTCTTGATGAATACTAGAGACTAAAGAGAGTGTCAATTTGTGTCAATGCCGGGGACTGGAAGGCTTCCTGAGCGGAAAACAATGTGTTCCAAATAATTAAACTTCACAACTAAGAGGAGATTAACATGACATTTTCAATCCACACCTTCCTTGTGCTGGAGGGGATACACAGTGACCCAGCTGTTCTCATTTCCCTGAGATTATGGCTTTTAAAACCCTTAGGCCTGTCACTCGCATCCAGGCATTTCCTAAATACAGGTTGTTCATTCTGCTCTGTGCCTCATAGGGGTGGCATCTCTATAGCACTGCTGCCACTTGGCTGTGAGGTCATCAGAGCAGGGACAGTTGTTGTTTAAAACTGGCTGGCTCTATAAAGCACACTCTACACCAAGGACACTACAGACATTATGAATATTTATGGCATTTTCCAAAATGAACATGGCGTCCTTTCATTTGGTGTGTATTTTTCAGGTTCTTTAGAACATATGTGTTTGAGAAGGGGTCTGGGGCACTACCTGGTTGTCAGTAGTGCAGCTCTGCCTCCCCCTCACTTTGCACAGCTGTTTAAGGGAAGGGCTGCTTGAAAGAGCTGGATAATGCCTTTTAGGAGGTTGGGCTTTGCACACAAGATTCATGGAACCCTGGATGGAATCCTAGCACAATGGGGTCCCGGTTTATGACTAGGGCTCTGAGACAATACGGTAATACTGTTGATGATAATCTGGGAAGTTTCTGTCTTTGCTTTCCTATAATACATTCACCGTTCCTTGGGGATTGCATTTTTTAAAAGTTACTGCAGAGTAATGCTCAATTCTGATATCACACCAATGTAAATCAGGGTTACGTCTGCCAAAATTAGTGGTACTATACGAGGATAAGTGAGATCAACATATACCAGTGGTATAGAAATCCCATAGACAGACTGAGTCAGGCACTACCTATAGAATATGTATTACTTTGACAATTTTGTACGCACAGTAGGGCACATAAAATTATGGAGTCGGTGTTATTCTGGGATTACACCAAAGTAATTGAGAGCAAAATCTAAGTGAGCACGTCGAGAATATGACACTGTGATCTTTGGAAACAATCAGCACAATATGTCTCACTGAAGGCCTATCTGAACAATGCATTTTCCCTAACAGAGTAAAACAGCCTGCTTTAAGACTGTAAAATGGTAATCTAGTTGGATGTGTGGTGGGTGATTTGAGATGATCTAATAATTGATTTTTTAAAAGATGGTGCCTGTCAAATAAGCATTTGTATGGGTTTGCTATTTCATTGAAGACCCCTGGAATTTCCCTTATCTCAGAAGTCTTTGTTTCTCTCTTTGCAGACCCTCTTCCCTTTCTCTGATCTCTCTTCTTCTTATCTTCTTTTGATGGTTCTTACTGACAAATTCTTTGAGTTTTCTCTCCTATTATAAGATGTGGCCTTTCTTAGGCTTTAATTTCCTTTTGTTTAAATTTCCTTTTTAACAACAATTTTAATAAAACAATACAGTGTTTTCAGTGCACCATCTGCAATATACTCCATAAATAAAACTGCTGATTTTCCTTGATCAGCAGTTCCTCTTACTGGGTTTAATACATTAGCAATCAAAGTAACAACAGAAGAAAAGGAAAGTCCCTTAGACAGAGAACATTGTGCATAATTTCTTATGGGAAAATTAATATATGCTGAGATTAATTGATCTACTGATAGCAAAGAAGTGTGTGGAGAGAGAGAATCAAATTATTTACTTTCTGTCTATATTATCACCTGTGGTCATGGCTTTCTTGGTCTGTGTTTTGATTTCCTACTGAAAGAGAGAGAACGTGAGCTTTGCAGCATGAACAGAATAATCATGTGAAAGATATGGATTTCTTGGCGGGTGAGGAGGCGATAAATAAAAACTCCTTCAACCCATTTCACCCTCCTTAGAGGTTGCGTCTAACCTTTTGAGATGCAAAAGGTTTCTGCTTGTGTAGTTGCAGTAAAAAAACAACCTTGACTTCTGAGCCATTTCCAGGGACGGCTGATGTGAATTGGGGTGGTTCCATTGAAGTTAATGATGGTGTACCAGTTTATACCACCTGAAGATCTGGCCCATACAGCTTCATCACAACATACTCCAAATTCAAATCTTTAGAAGCTTTCTTGTCTGCCACAGATGTGAGTCTATACTTTAGTTATTACAGCTACAAAAAAGGGAGAAGCAGCAAAGAGTCCTGTGGCACCTTATAGACTAACAGACGTTTTGGAGCATGAGCTTTCATGGGTGAAAAAAAGGGAGAGAAAATCTGGGCTTCTTTATTCCTCACAACCTTCCCTGCTGGGCATGCTGATAACAGTCGTAGAAATTAAGGATAAAAAAGATCTTGGGGCAATCGTGCATTGATTTGCACTATCCTGCAGCAGGGTTTTGTAAATACCTGCAGGAGAGCTGCATTCTATACAAATCTCCACTCAGTGCAATGGTCCACTCCATATGCACTGGTACAAATTGAAATGTGGGTATAGAGTGAGGGTGACCATGGTTGGACCTCCTTCCATGTGATCCTGCCACCCTGAAAGCTGATGTATATGGGCCTCTTCCTGTATAACTAGTCCATTGCAGGAGTTATGGAAGATAGTTGGGTTTGGTCCTGCTTTGAGCAGGGGGTTGGACTAGATGACCTCCTGAGGTCCCTTCCAACCCTGAGATTCTGTGATTCTATGATTCTATGATAAGCAGCAGAGGCAGAGTGGCTGCTTAGAGGAATATCTTTCCCCACCCATCACCTGCATCAGCTGAAGCTAGGATGTTTAGCCCCCTACTGTGTTAAGCTGTCTGCAGATAATATAGAGACCCGTAAGTACTCTCAGCACAGCAGGGGCCCAGGATGTTGGCTCTTTCAAAATACAACAAACATTATGAACTGATGTTAATGTTAAGAGCTGGTCAAAAACTGTAAACACAATTGCATGAAAAATGTCAACATTTTGGAATTATTTTCATTTTCCAGAGTTCAAAACTGACCTGTGGGTTTTTTTATTATTTATTATTATTATTATTAATATTGGCCTGGAGGGAGGGAGAGAAAGAGGGTTGGATTGATAGAAAAAAACTAAAAATTCTAAATCAATCAATCTGTGTATTTTTCTGTTGTTTTTTTTTTCTTCACTTTTTGGTTTTTCCTTCTGTTGTCTGTTTTGATTTTTTTTTCTTTTTCAATTCATTTTTTTTAAATGACTAGAATGGAGGGAACTGGGGGATGGGGGAATAAAGAAGAAAAAAACTAAATATAAAAATGATAACTGGAAAGCTGGAGAAAAATGTCACCAACAATGGCAGTGCTAAGGGTGGAGTGATGGATAGGCGCTTAGCCCACATGCTGCAGACAGTGCTAGCCAGCACCTAGAGTGAAATGATGACGATCACATTCCGCATGGATGGACAAAGGACAGGAGCTCCCTATGAGCTTTCTCCTTCCAGTGCACTCATGTAAGAAAAGGAATAATTTGTCCCACAATTTCAGCTCTTGCTTAGGCCAACCTATTCCCTGACAAGATATCAGGACAGGCAGGGCTGGCTCCAGGCACCAGCTGAGCAAGCTCGTGCTTGGGGCGGCAGATTCTACGGGGTGGCATTCCGCTTATTTTTTTTGTTCACTGCTCCGGCCACCCTGTAGGGGGCGGCGGCGCAGAGGAGGGGAGCGCCCTGCAGCAAACTCGGCAGGACAGCCCGCGTCCTTCCCTCCTCGCTGACCGGAACGGAGCCCTCCCAGCAGGCGGCGCGGCAGTTGGGGCCGCGGGGCGAGTGCCCCGCAGAAGCGCTGGCCATCCCCCTTCTCTCTCTCCCCCCCACTCCCTCCCCTTCCCCCCCATTAGACCGGGCGCGCACCCTGCAGCACAGGGAGTCCCCTGGCTCCGGCTGCCCTGTAGGGTTTTTTGTTTTGTTTTTCCCCTGCTTTGCCGGCCACGCCATTGTTTCTCCCCCACCGCTCCCCGCTTTGCTGCTCCAGCCGCGCCATGTTCCCCCCCCCCAGCTTTGCCGCTCCGGCCCCGCCGTGTTCCCCCCGCTCCAACTGCGCCGTGTTCCCCCCACCTGCTTTGACTCTCCAGCTGCACCTTCCCCCTCCCTCCCCTACTTTGCTTCTCCGGTGGCCTCTCCCTTTTTTTTTTTTTTTTGGCTTGGAGCGGCAAAAAAGCCAGAGCCAGCGCTGAGGACAGGAAGGCCTTAGTGTCACATCATGTCATTGCAGAATTGGGTTGGCAGCTGGAACCCACAATCACACAGAAAGAGATGCCCTTTTCATTCCCATCCTCAGCAAAGAAACTGGTCGTGGATGCAGTAGGGCCAGGGTGGGGATCTCATTTGGATCACCTATAAATTCCTGGAACTTGGTCTCTGGACAACAGGAGACAGTTTATGAAAGTCTTGGAGCTCAGGGCCATCAGGCCTGTCTGGCATTCCTACCTGTCCTCGAAACCCCAATAATACAAGTCTTCACAGACAATATGAGAGCCGGGCACTATATAAACAAACAGAGGGTGCCTGCTCCTTGCCACTCTGTAAGCCATCAAATTTGGGATCTGGTGCCAGCAGAACAGGGTATCTCTGATGACTGTCATCTCCCAGGAATTAGCGCCTACCAGTCACCCCAGGGAGGTAATTCACAACTAATCCTGAATGGTCCCTGCACAACTCCATCATAGGAGCAATAATCCATCTTTGGGAATCTCTTATAATAGACTTGTTCGCCAACAAGGAAACCAGCAATTGTCAGAACTTTTGCTTCAGAGGGGGCCTGAGAGCTCAAGACCAGTGGAACAGATGTTCCACCTCCTGTAGTGGAACAGATGTTCTGTGCCTTTCTACCAATTCCCCTGATTGCCAGGATGATTTCCAAGATCAACAGAGACAAAGCCATTATCATTCTCGTAGCTCCATACTGGTTGAGGCAGTTTGGGCGGACTGACCTCTCATAGATGGCCATTCAGTGTCTGTTCCAGCTTCCAGACCACCACGGCCAGATGCTCCAGCCAGACGCAAAGTGACTGTACCTGATTGATGGCCTGCCCATTGGCTGGCTGAGTATGATGGACAGGGGCTGCTCCCTGCAGCTCCAGAAATCCTGGTACAGAGCTGGAAAACATCTACCAGGAAAATGTATTCTAAATGAAAGAGGTTCTTGATATGAGCAGCCCAGCACAGTTAGTGCCTTATACAAACCCCAACATGAAGGACCCTCGACTATATATTACTCTTAAAGCAGGCCAGCCTATTGTTCAGCTTGAGTAAGGTGCATCTGGTGGCAATTTTGGTTTGCCATCTGCCTGTGCAGTCGTATTTGATCTTCTCTTACCCAACATTATCAAAAGTTTCTCACACGGGGAACTACCCCTGCCTGAGACTTCAGTATGGCCCTTCTGAGGCTCATGGACCCTCCATTTGAACATGTCTGAGACAGCTCCATGCATTACATTACTCTGAAGACTCTTTTCCTGGTGGCTGTCATTTCAGCCAGAAGAGTGAGCGAGCTTCGGGCACTTATGGCCAAACTTCTCTATATGATGTTCCATAGGGACAGGGTGGTGCTGAGAGCTCACCTGAAGTTCATTCCTTAGGGGGGTCTCAACATTTAATCTAAACTAGTCAACTTGCCTGTCTTCTTTCAAAAGCCACACTTGGCACCATGAGAAAAGAAATTACACATATTTGATGTATCCAGGACTTAAGTTGACAGGCTAAGTCATTCTATTTCTAGCCATAGGACAGGATGTTCTAAATATTAAGCTGTCTCATTACACAGGAAGCTGGCTGATGCACCTCTCCCCCCAAACATCCAGGCTCATTTCACTAGAGCAAAAGCGGTGTCCTCTGTCTGGTTCAGGAATGTGCCAGTATTGGAAAGTCTCAAGGCAGCAATATGGAGTAACTTACTGACTTTTGTCAAGCACTGTGCCTTGAACTTAGGCATCAGGTCAGATGCCACACGCCACATTCAAGAGAGCAATACTGCAATCGCTGTTTCATTGATACGCCGAAACTCTTCATTCCCACCATCCTGAGGGGATACTGCTTGCCATTCACCTACAGTGGGCTCCACACTGACACACTCGTGAAGAAAGATTTCTTACCCTACAGTAACTGTGGTTCTTCCAGATGATGTCGTCAATGTGGATCCCATTACCCACCTTCCATCCATGCTTTTCAGTGACTTCAGATACCATGGGCTTCAAGCTGTGAGAGCGCTGAGGGAGGGTCGCAGGAGCACTGCCCTTTATGCTCACAGACGGGTGCATGAGGAGGCAGAGAGTGCGTGCGCAGCCCCAATGGACACTGCCAGACAAAGAAGCTGATCCCATGTTGCTGTACAGCGGGGTCGATGTTTACAACAACATCTTGAAGATACACAGTTGCTGTAGGGTTAGTAACTGTTCCTTATGTTCATGAGGTCATTATGAATACGAAGAATAAAGAGGCCCCTGCTCTCTGATACTTACTCACTTTGTATTCATAAATATGTTCTCTGGTTTGCTAAAGCTAATTGCTCTTTCAAATAATGGCAAGATCCTGGCGTTGTTTCAAGGCAAAGGTTCATGCAATTAAATCTCAGCAGCAGAGGCCTACAAAATGGGCACTAAAACCTCACTTGGCATGTGACCTTCAGCTGAACTGCTTCATTAAGCCTGAGAGCTTGGAGAAAATGTTTGCTGAATAAAGTCATTCCTAATTAATGTGAAAATGTCAAAGATTTGTCTACCATCCTTTTTACCCCTTTCCTTCTAATGCTTAATTATGTCTCTAATGAGCTGCTCACATGAAAAGCCAAGAGCCGTATTTTTATAGGACAATACAATGAAAATATTCCAACAACATTTTGCCAAGTAGATCTGTGCTGCTGTTTGTAATATTTCACATTTCTTACTCACCCTCCCAAGCTTTTCCTGGGAAGGTCTTGGGTTGTCATTAAGTTATGATTATTATTAGCAGAAGTAGTAATTATTTACATTGATTGCCATCAAAACCTTTCCTGTGCTGCCTTGTATAACTGGACAGCAACCACAACCTCAGTGTTTGCAACGTCCCCTATACTTAGGAAAATATCATCCTTAAACATAAAGGAATATTGCCAATACTGACCTAATGTATCTAGCTATCTCAGACAACCTAAGAAGTTGTAAGAATGACTGCTGTATATAGCACTGTATAGCGTTATTAATTTTGTTGTGCTAAAATTGTACATGTTGCTTTAACATATCAAACAAGAAATAATGTCCCTGTCCCTTAGATGTTCCAGTCTGACAAATGATTTAAAAGAGGTGAACAGAATGGGTCCAAACCTACTCATCAACTTAAGCAAACTCCCACTGAACTCAAGGGAGTGAGATTTGGCTCTTGATGAAAATAGCCTGAGAATGTTTGGGTAAAATGAATTGAGACGTGGCAGGGAATTAGCATCAACAAGCTAGTCTGGTTACATTGTTAAACTTCTAACAAGATATAGGTACACACAGACAAATGGATCATACACAGGTTGACTGGTCTGTTAGTGTCACACTGTGGAAAGCCCAAAAAACACTTAAAAGTTGTGTGTGTCTGTGTGTAGTGACAATAGTGCAGATCTGGCATATGGGGACTCTGTAAGCCCATCCCTATGCACAACACAGGGAGGTCATATTCTGGTCAACCCAGAGGATCTCTATGGTGTGGTGTGGTGCACAGATCCAGTGGACCAAAACCTTGTATGACCAAAGCTCTGAATGCTTTCACTCTTCTTCATAACTTCTAGTTTCCAACACACTCTCTAATCCTATCTGCAAAGAGGCTATCAGCTTTTAGATGCATACAAAGCTGAAGAAATCACTCT
This sequence comes from Mauremys reevesii, assembly GCF_016161935.1. Taxonomy (NCBI): domain Eukaryota; kingdom Metazoa; phylum Chordata; order Testudines; family Geoemydidae; genus Mauremys; species Mauremys reevesii. The sequence continues at coordinate 18,184,304 of NC_052624.1, forward strand.
TTAAGTCCTAAACTTCTCTATTTGTTGGCATTTGGAAGACGCTAACTTGACTTCCTAAAGTTCCAGTTTTGTGAAAGGTAATAATCTATTTTCTTTAAGAGGTTTAATGTCACAGGAGGGATCCTGACTAAAGCACAGCAGAAGGGATTGCATATGCTGTACAGATTACTATATGAGAAGATGAGTTTCGTTCTTTTGATGTGAGACTAAGAATCACAGATTCTGTAGAGCTAAAGCTCCTAGAGAATTCAGTCCTAAAAGTCACAGCTATGTAGGTAGGCAAGCCCTGGCTACTACTACAGGTTCTTGGAATTCATATTAGGTAAGCATTAGAGGTGGTTCTGGGCCTGGCATGCTGCAAGACACTGTCTTTCTGATTACCATCTTGATTTCCCACTAAACACACACTTGAATTATGACATAATTTTTGTGGCTCGTGTCTCAACAACCAGTAGATATTACTGCATTATATATATGCCATCTGAAAGTCTGGAGTCTCAGCATTCAGTGCTGTGAAGCATTAATTCCTGACTCCAGCAGTTTATAAAATACTAGTTTGAAAAAATTGTCAGAAATGAAGTGGTAGTAAAATGCAATATAGTAATCAGAATGACATGCTTTTAAAGGCCAGTAGCTTATGATGTGCCAGTGTTACCTACCTGCTTCACACCAGCAAACTTTTCCAAACCTGGGAGCAGTAATTAGAAAGATAAAAATTCAGTCCTTGACATGTGCTTGTATCTATGTTTCAGTACCATAACAATTTAAGACTAGCAATACTTCCTTAAAGAGAATAAAAGCTCAATCTCTGAAGCATTTTCAGTAGGCCACAACAGCTCTGAATTATCATCCTTTTTGTTGCCAGCAATGAGCTATAAGGCCAAACTCTCAAAATACTTATACGTGACATTATGTACAGTATCTGTGTACAGTATACCTAACACAGCGACAGCAGTGTCTTGTATGGTGTCATGGGTATACGTGCCTCATAATATAAGCAACCTCATGTTTCTTGAGCAGTATTTATGCCTAGTAACCTATATGTTGAGAATAAATTGTATCAGTTGTGTTCATTAGTGATATCAGATAATTTAATGAGCATTTTTTACAGATTTTCCTGTTGCATCCTCCATGTGCTGTGATTAGACTAGGATCTTCAGCTCTATGCTGTTTGGTTTCATTGCTAACTAGCATTGTGTGTCTAATAGGTGCTTTTTTCTTTTTAAATTAGAGGAGATCTTGAAGACTCATATAGCACATTGGTGGTCTCCTGATGGAACCAGGTTAGCATATGCAACAATAAATGACTCCAGAGTCCCTACTATGGAAATTCCAGTCTACACTGGCAGCCTTTACCCTACTGTTAAAACATACCATTATCCAAAGGTAAGGGAAAATATAAAACAAATCAGTCAATGTTTTTTTAATTTTTCATGCTTTTGTTTCTAGCTGACTAATATATAATCGAACATATTCATAAGCAGTGCAATTAACAGACAAAAGATCATTCATTCCCCATTGAACTGTTAAACTGTGGTCTTCATTATTCTTTTGCTGCCTTTGTAAAAGTACATTTTTCTGACACTGGTCATAGTCATTCAAAAATGTAAAGAGAAAAAGTAAAGTCTAAACCCTTTCTCTCTCTTGTACCTGGACAAAATCTGTTGGGTTTTGATGCTAGATGCAGTGTGATTACATCTGAGAAGTTGCAAACAAAATTATTATATTTGTTGGGTTTGTGCCTATACATCAAAAGGGCAATCGGGAAACTTTAGTACTTAGACCGCCTTGTAAAATTCAAGATGGAATAATAGTCAGGACAGATAGGCAGGCTTCTGAGACACACTGCACCTTGGCTTTAGGGAGAGAAAATGAATTAGGGATGAAAAAAACAATCCTGCATTGCTTTACAGAGCCGTGCCGTAGATTGTCACTGCAGTTGAGCAGCATCTGGTGCAAATCTCAAGCCAGTGTGGAAGATTATCATTACTTTCTGCTGCCGTATAGTATGTTGTTGTACTGCACTGCACAGCTGCTTCCTGCAGACATCTCACTTTGTGTGGTAGTCCCCTCCGATCTCACATGCTAAGCCAGGTCTAACCCAGCCACTCTTGAAGATAGGAGACGTCAAGAGAATACACAGATGCTGCAGGAAGTGATGCTGATGATTCAGTAGGAGGTGCTCTTTCATGCAAGCCAGTGTTTAACTAATGTCCAACATGGGGTTTAAGGACACCCTGCCATTTTCAGATAAGGCATCAAATTGAGATCCTGACCCTTGTTACTAAAAATACCATGACATTTTTCACAAATGTGGTAGATGTTATTGTCAATGTTCTAGCCAAATTTTAATGTGGGCAGTTACATCCAACCATCCTAAGTTCCTCATACGTCAATGCCTGCTCTAAACTACTGTATGCTTTTTCTGTGCACTGTTAAACAGTTTCTGCATTCCAGCCCAGAGGTGGTTGCACTTCATATGATAAGATATTTGTGTATATTATGATTACAAAGCATTTTAGGATCTGTTCAGAGAAGAGGTTATATCTATAAATGTAAGATGTTATTTACTGTAAGATATATAGTAATATACTCTCATTTTTAATTTCCAGGCTGGAATGGAAAATCCAAGCATTTCTTTACATGTCATTGGTTTGAATGGCCCTACCCATGATCTGGAAATGACTCCCCCTGATGATCAAAGAATGAGGTATGTTGCTTAGTATTAGACGGGTAGCCATGTTAGTCTGTATCAGCAAAAACAACGAGGAGTCCTTGTGGCACCTTAGAGACTAACAAATCTACTTGGGCATAAGCTTTCGTGGGCTAGAACCCACTTCATCAGATGCATGGAGTGGAAGATACAGTAGCAGGTATAAATACACAGCACATGAAAAGATGGGAGTTGCCTTACCAAGTGGGAGGTCAGTCTAACGAGACAATTCAATTAACAGTAGGATACCAAAGGAGGAAAAATCACTTTTGTGGTGGTAATGAGAGTGGCCCATTTCAAACAGTTGACAAGAAGCTGTGAGTAGGAGTAGGCGGAAGCAAAACTTTTTGCTGTTTCTGCGTAGGTTTGAGTTTTTAGAAAGTAAGCCCCCATTCAACAAACTAGTTAAAGATGTGCTTATGATTAAGCATGTACTTAAGTCTATTACTATTCAGCAAAGCACTTAAAAACTTTATTGGGATTTAAGCATATTCAGTGGCAAAAAACTATGTTAACACAGAGTTAAGGTTGCTTGGTGATAGGTCATCCCTTTGCAGAACATGAAGTTGAGCTTCTGAAAAACAGGAAATGCACAGTTAAGGTTGCCTATGTAACCGAACTCTTCCCTCTTTCAGAAGTGCCCCACGATGCCCCGTTAACACACATACCTTTACTCTGCCCACTCTACAGCTGGTGAAATGTACAAGCTGTTCACCTTTTACAGCCCATCAACTCCCACCCACAGGATTCCATCCAGTATTATTAAAGGGGGAAAAATGGTTATTAAATCTTTGTTGCCCAGGTGTACAAAGGTTTGGACTAGAACTGTCACTTGTGGGGTGCTCACCAGGGGCAATGATGTTGGCCCAGTCCCTTGAGTTACCCAGGCAAGTATAAAATGGTTGCATAGAAACCCTCTCATGGGCTTTTCCTTTTTTGGTGCATGCACACTGTAATCACAGCACATCTACGCAAACGCTCTCTTAAACACCATTCACCATTTGGGTCCCTCAAAGACTTAGTGGGTGCCATGTACTACCCTGTGTAAAAACTGACCAACTGAGACCATTTTTTAACCTTCATCACAGCAATACAATAGTTTGCTCTCTAGTGCTGTGCAAAAGAAATCCACCCAGAAACTTTTTGAAAAAATGGTTCTTCTTTTTGGGGCCTATGTTTCTGGAACTCCTGGCTCAACTGATGCCATATTTGGGTCACTAACCCTACCTTGCACTCCCTTGAGGCATAGCAAATTTCATGATAATCTGTGTGGGCATGCAGATTTCAGGACATTTTAAAGTGTCTTCCTTTGCAGGGGAAGGATAGAGGCACAACACAGACATAGGACTCCTCTAAACAGGCATGTAACGGGGCGGGACTCACCCCTGGAACACCTCCTGCTGCTCATCCAGGGAATTAGTGTTTCCAGCCTCTGGAGCACCCTCTGCAGGCCGGTGTCCCGCTTGCCGCTGGCCCCCAAGTCCCTCCTAGACCGGGGTGCCTCTTTCAGGCCAGGGTGCTGCCCCAGCAGTACCCCCACAGATCAGGGTCTCCCCTCCCCGGGAAACCCCCACCCTCCCTCCCCACCTCACCTCAGACTATGTCTACTACCAGTCTTGATCTAGCTCCTGTTCACTGGGGCAGACTACAGTGTAAATGCCACTCATCACCGGCAAGGGGGGCTTGGACCTGCTGCCTCTGCCTACCCTTAGGCTGCCCCTCTGCAACCTCAGTACCCTTTCTGGCCTTTAACAAGGCCTGCAGCCGGGGCGGGGGGGTTTCCAGGCTGGAGCTCCCCCAGCTCCTCTAGCCATCCTCCAGTCCTGCTTCACTCTTGGTACCCTGTTCAGCAGCCAGGCCTTTCTCCCTCAGCAAGAGAGAGAGCGTCTGTCTGTCTGCTCCTGACCACTGCCCTCTTATAAGGGCCAGCTGGACCCTGATTAGGGCATGGCCACAGCTGAGGCTTCTTAACCAGTGAGCCTTTCCCAGCCTCAATCCTCCCCAGGGCTGCTTTTAACCCCTCCAGGCAGGAGTGGGGTGACCACCCTGCTATAAGGCATCTGCAGCATAGGAGGCTCTGAAAGGTGTGAACTGGCTTATTCATCTCAATGTGATGTTCTCAGTTGAATGAAAACACCCCTTAGAGATTAATACAACCTGAAACAATAGCTCTGAGGCTTGTGAACTGCTCCATTCCTCTGAGTAGGTTTTCCCTTCCCCCTCCTGAGTGCTTTAGAGCCACCCTGTGATATGAATGAAATATGCCTGTTCTCAGCTCCCCACTCAAAGGGCAGGATTTTCCCAGATCCTGACTCACATGGGTTCAGGGAGTGAGCCTCAGACCCTCTCAAAAGGGCAATCCCTCCCCACCACCACCCCGAACTCATCTCATGTAATGGAGAGTGGGGGTCCAACCCCTGTAGATGGGCAATGGGACTCCCAGACACTGGCATACACAGGGGAGGCAGTCGGAGGGGCTCAGAGCCCCCCAGATCTGAGCATACATACAGTAGATAGAACAGTGTGGGTCTGACAGGCGCCCCAGCACCTATTCTGCCTCAGTCCTCCTGACACTTACAACACATCCCCCTTCCCAGTGTCTCACCGCTCCCCTCCCCCCAACTCCCACGCCTCCCTCACCTGAGCCCCAAACCTCTCTGCCCTTCTTACTCCTGGGGGAATCCTGCGCCACTGTGTGTGTGCAGAATTCATGTCCCCTGCAGATTTCTTTCCTTCCATGGAGAAAAATGACTTCTGATGGGGAAGCGAAGGGAATCCACATAAGCAGTCATGCACCCCTCCCAATCAGCGTGGGTTTCGGGCACCCAGAGCAGCTGGCAGAGAGGTAAATGACTACGGGGGTGGGAGGTTGGGGTTGGGGCTGGAGATGCCCTGGTCTGTGGCTTGTACCCTGTACCGGGCTCAGCTGCTACTCCCAGCTGTGCTGGGGGAGGATGGGACTTGCTCTTTCCCTGCAAGGAGCAGCTGGGGCCGGGGCCGGGTCAGACCCACCCCCAGAAACCTCCCCCAGCTGCAAGAAGCTCTGTACCCCTCGCCCCCACTTATTGCCCCCATCGCTCCTCAGTTGCAGGGGGAGGGGGTCACTGTACTGGGAACTGCTGCCGTGTCCACCCAACCCCCATGTATCCAGACCTTCCCATGCCCCCCCCCATCTCATCCCCCTGACCTGGACCACCCTGATGAGCCCCCCCTGCACACACACCCAGACCCTTATGTCGCCAAGCCCCACTCTCCTAGCATCCACCCTCCGCTGAGCCCCACACACCCAGACTCCCCCTGCTGAGCCCCAATCACCTTCACCTGGATCCTCCTGCAGTGTCTCATTGCCCCTTCACCCGGAACCTCCCAATGAGCCCCTGTGCACCCAGATCCCCCCTGCACCCAGATCTCCCACCAAGCCACCCGCATCCAGATTGCCCCACACACAACCCTCTCACCCCACACCTGGATCACTGCATATTAAGCCCCTCCACACTTCAATCCTGCTAGGCTGAGCCTGCCTGCCCACCCCTGGTGCACCTGGTGCAGAAGAGCAGGGCCTTGGGGTGTTTCTAAGGCAGGCCCACCCCTTGCACTGTGTTAGGGTTGGGTGCAGCCTCACCACTGAGTCCGTGTCCCAGTGGGGAGCTGCAGGGTGATCTTCCACCTCCATGCTACCCACTGCCGTGCTCAAGCCTCCCCATTTATTTATAGACAAAATTTGCAGAATTTTAAATTATTGTGCACAGAATTTATATATTTTGGAGCAGAATGCCCTCAGAGTACTTTCTGTATCAAACCCCACATTTATCCCCCTCCCCTTACTGCATCGGCAAACACCACTCCCCCAGTTTCCCCACTCCTCCACCCCCCTGATGGCCATTCTCCCACCCAGGAAACATTCACATGTCTAATTTGTCCCCAGATACTTTCATTACATTCCCTACCAAATAAAATTGCCACCCATGGCTCACTAATTGTAGCCACCTCTAGGCACTCAATCCAAAATGCCTTTTGTCTTATGTGGGTGCTTGTGATTAACTTACCCTTAATTGTGTTAATTGAAGGGTAAATTCATAGCCATCAATCTCAACAAGGTCTGTGACTCATCCAGTCATCAGTCCTGCTCAGTTTTACAGTACAAGGTTGAAGGAAACTGGGATTTTGTTTTGGTTTTTGGGGCAGGGAGGAAAGGAGCTGTAGCTCAGGAACCCCTCAGACAAATGACCCTAAATTTGAAACACTAACCCTACCCTGCACTCCCATCAGGCACAAGAAATTTGAAATCAATCTGAGTCACCATTCGAATTCTAGAGCACTTATAAAAGTTGAGCGTTAAAGCCCATAAAGTGATGAAAATGGAAATGCTCTAGCTGTTTCTGTGGACTGGCACATACACACTGTAAAGAACATTCATTTTCTTAAATACTGGTCTCAGTTTGGGTGGCCAAATATTTAGTGAGTACCATGCACTTCTTTGGGTAAAACTTGACAAATTGAAACCGTTTTGACTCAAATCACTTCCATAGTTTGCTCTCTAGCTCTGCACAAAGAAAACCCACTGAGAAACGTTTTGAAAATTGCAATCTTTTCAGGGCCAATGTCTCCAGAACCCCTGGCTCAAATGACCCCAAGCTTGGGTCACTAACCCCTACCCTGTACGCTCCTGAGGCACATCAGATTTCAAAGCAATCTGACTAATCATGTCAATTTCAGAGGATGTACTACAAAGGTTGACTTTTAAATAGAAGTCATGAGGCAATCTTAACTATGGTGACACTGACACACCACAATAACTCTTAAGTGCTTAGCTGAACTGGGGCCTATGTGTTGTGGTTTCTTGGACACTTGAAAACAATTCATTATAAAGCTATAAAGAACAGTGTAATGTGTTGGCATAAGCATTTATTATCATAATCAGTCTGCCTTCAGGGGAGAAGAGTTCTTATCTGCTGCTTTAGCTCAAGTTTGACCCACCAAAGCCTGGAGGCCAAATTCTGATTTCATTTATGCTGATGTAAATCAGGAGTTAGTCCATTGACTTCAATGGATTTATACCAGTATAACTGAGAGCAGAATCTGGTTCCATGCCTACACTGCCGCTAATGGTCCCTCTCCAAATATTAATAGAGCACTTTGTATGAATGTCAAATACAATTTTGTAAAGATCTCTTCCTCCAAGATATTCATTTGTGTATGATCATCAGACAGATATACTGGTACCTCTGGGATAGTTTAAATTAGATTTTGGGCCTTCAAACAAAACCACACCAGCCAGTAGGCACTGCACAAAGCAGATGAAACTTGCCTGTTTGTGGGTGGGAGAGGTGTGTAGTGGGTCAATCTTCATTGTGCATGAGAAATATAAAGGGCCAGATTCTGATACTGTTACACAGGTGGAGTAGTACTGTACTCCACAAGTGGTCCCAAACCAGTAGAGCTATCAGTGGAGTAAGATATCCTTCAATTTTGTTTTATTACAGTCTATTTGATTCTATATTATATTCTAATCTATTGTAGGCTTTTAAACTGTGCTCATCACTGTAGTATCTGAGCACTTTCTGGTACTCCTTCAGTGTAAGGGGTATCAGAATCTTCTCCAGGGTGTTTTTTGCATTGTCATTCTATATATCACAGCTCCATTTACACTACCAAGACAGAAGTGTCACCAGTGAATAGACTCAAATACATGTAGAACAGGACTTGTGAAAAACAATTTCAAATTTGCATGTATCAAGCAATGGCTCAGTATAATGTGTTACCTTAAGACCATTGTTACTTCATTTTTCTGTTGGACTGCTGATTGGGAAATAGCATTGTCTGTATGCAAAGAGGTGCAAGCTAAAATTTGTTAACATAGTTGTATTGTTATAACAGCTTGAAACAGTTTATAGAACTGCAGCATCTTAGTACGCTAATAAATGTGTAGTGTGGGATTAATCATGGATTCAAATAATTTATTTGATATACAATGATGCAAAATATACCATAATTAATGACTCTATGTATTTTATCAAAAACAAAATTTCCAGATCATAGTACAAGTGGTGCTGCTAGACTCAGGGGTACATTTTCATGATGCATATATTTTTCTGAAATGAGGGGTGTAGTGTGATTGCTTTTCATTGGACCAGCCACAGGGCCGGCGCTTCCATTAGGCGACCCTAGGCAGTCGCCTAAGGCGCCAGGATTCGGGGGGGCAGCATTTGTGCGCTCCCCACGGCGTGCACGGGAGCTTCCGGTTCTGCTCCCGTCGCGCCGCCAAAGAAGGACCTTCTGCCGATGTGCTGCGGAAAACAGCGGCAGGCAATTGAGCTGCTCAGTGACTGCCACTGTCGCCTGCGGCATTTCGGCGGAGGGTCCTTCTTCGGTGGTGCGATGGGAGTGGAACCGGAAGCTCCCGTGTGCCCTGTGGGGAGTGCACAAAATGCTGCCTGCTGAATTCTGCCTAGGGTGCCAGAAACCCTGGCACCGCTCCTGAGCAGACAGTGGGGATCTCCTGTAGAATTAGGGCTTGCCTACACTTGAAACATTGCATTACTGCAGTTGTGTGGCTGTGGTGCTTAGAATCATAGAATAGAATAGCAGGGTTGGAAGGGACCTTAGGAGGCCATCTAGTCCAACCTCCCTGCTCAAAGCAGGACCAATCCCCAGCTAAATCTCCAAATGGCTCCCCCAAGGATTGAGCTCACAACCCTGGGTTTAGTAGGCCAATGCGCAAACCACTAAGCTATCTCTTACCCCCCCACCTTCAGCGTAGGCATTACCTATGCCGACAGGAGGGGTTCTCCTATCAGCGTAGGTAATCCATCTCCCTGAGAGGCAGTAGCTAGGTCGACAGGGAAATTCTTCTGTTGACCTAGCGGTGTCAACACCGGAGGTAAGGTTGGCTTAACTATGTTACTCAGGGGTGTTGATTTTTCACACCCCTGAGCAATGTAGCTAGGTCAACTCAATGGTATAGTGTAGACCAGGTCTTAGTCACTGAAAAGAGTTTTAGGGAGGAAGGGAGTGTTTCTCACAAGGATCTACAAACAGAGAAGTCAGTATAAATAAACCTAACATACATTCAATCGATTCACTGAGATACATGCAGTCAATGGCACTTCCTGGTGTGCTGGGGGATCTTCTTAGTATGGGGTTCTCCTCAAGGCAACTGGATGAGCTAGTAGTAAAAATGCAAATTATTTTCCACAGGAATTTTGAGAAATTTTCTTTTTTTCCCCCCTTAAATTTCCAAAATTATTTATTTCTTACAACTAAATACCAAAATGGATCAAAGAAAAGGTTTAGTTTCCAAATACTGTTTTTGTTAAAAAAATTTCAGGTTTTGCTTAAAAAAAATTGGCTTTCAAAACTTGAAGACTGAATATTTTTACCAAAAACAGAACAATGTTACCAAAAAAAAAAAGGGCATAGAAAATTTTGGTGTCAGTTTTTTGTTGAAAAGCCAGAAAATTTGGACTAAAATAAAAATATTTTGTTGTTGCAAAGCAAGCTCATCACAAAAAAAATATTTTGATGAAAAACTTTAAACCAGCTGTAGCAAGTAGCCTGATCCATCAGCTGGTTATCCTGGGAGCAGGGCAGTGGTCCCATCTCCTATCTACTCCATAAGTGTGCCTCAGTGGTGCATTACGAGAGCAGACATTTGAGTGCGGAGACTGCAATTGCATCTGGCCCTTGCACAGGTCATCAACAAATAAGCAACTAAGAAAGGAGCCCAGTCACTAGGATCTGAGTTAGGAACTGACTGCACATGCTTTGAGATCACAAAATGGAAGGTTGTGTGTCATTTTGCCAAGCAATGTTTCACCATTTTTTGTGATGGCTGATATCCCTATTATTATGTGCATGCACAATTTGGATTTTTGATTCCTAGCTGGAAACCATACATGTAGTTATGGGAATGTAAATGTATCATGATGAAACAGTGAGATGATCTGTGCTATGAGAAGCGATGTGATCCTCTTCAAAGGGCTCCAAATATCTCCTGAAAGAGTTTCAGCCTTACAGGAGAATTTCCTGTGAGAACAAATGAAATTCATTATTATTGTTGTTTATTACTATTCCATCTGTATTACAATAAAGAATCTGGGGCCCATTGTGCTCGGTGCTGTGCAGACAACAATAAAAAGATGATCCCTCCCCTTGTGAGCTGACAATCTAGATGTAACGATGCTGGTTCTGGTGGGAACCAACTGAGAGTATCAATTCAGGACAAATTGCTTAAAGCAGGGCAGTTACAGCCCAAGGCTGGCGTTTCTATGCACACCAAGGCAAACCAACCCAGCCAAACAGAGAGGACTTTGGTTTTACCCCACCGGCTAACCACAAGTCACACAAGCAATTCCCATAGACACTCCAGTTTCCCAGTATCACCACCAGTGCCACTCATTATGGGGACAAATGGTTGTGAAAACCAATACCCCAGTAAAAGAAAAAAGGTTCTCCCGATCCCAAAGGACCAAGCCCCAGACCCAGGTCAATATACAAATCAGATCTTACCCACAAATCACGCTGTTGCCAATCCTTTAGAATCTAAAATCTAAAGGTTTAGTTATAAAAGGAAAAAGATACAGATGAGAGCTAGAGTTGGTTAAATGGAATCAATTACCTACAGTAATGGCAAAGTTCTTGGTTCAGTCTTGTAGCAGTGATAGAATAAACTGCAGGTTCAAATCAAGTATCTGGAGTACATCCCCCGCTGGGATGGGTCAGTCAGTCCTTTGTGTAGAGCTTCCATTTGTAGCAAAGTCCCACCAGACGTAAAAAGCAGGATTGAAGACCAGGTGGAGATGAGGCATCAGCCTGCTATAGTCCTTTCCTGGTGTAAGAACACCTCTTTGTTCTTATTGTGGAAAATTACAGCAAAATGGAGTTTGGAGTCACATGCTGAGTCACAAGGTGTATCTGCCTTCTCTCAATGGGCCAGCTGTATAGCTGACGGTCCTTAATGGGCCATCAAGCAGGCTAGGCAGAGCTGACACCAACTTGTCTGGGATGTCACCCAGAAGCATAGCATAAGTTTGAAATACAGACAGTACAGAGCCAATATTCATAACTTCAAATACAAAAATGATACACACATATAGACAGCATAATCATAACCAGCAAACCATAACCTCTCCATAGACCCCTTACATGACAACCTTTATACAGTATTAGCTGCAAATATATAACAGTGGTTACAACAGTGATATATGACAGTGTCAATAACATCACAGTAGGATTGCGATAGGATGGACTAGGTGGATAGACAAATGTCAGGTGGGGGACTCAGTAATGCAAGTGGAGAAATGAGGAATCCTGAACATTGCCTAGTTGTTAAGTAATAAGAAGTATGATCCAGTGCTTAGCATGGGATTTTGAAGACCCAGGGCCAATTCCATGCTCAACTACAAACTTCCTGTGTGACCTTGAGCAAGTCATTTAGTCTCTTTGTATCTCAGTCCCCCAACTGTAAAATGGGGATAATAGCATTTCCCTACCTCACAGGGAGGTGCTCAGATACTACGGAAATGGAGGCCACATAAGTACTTAGCTAGATTGCCAGCTGGTCATGTTCTGTAGGCAATGTGGCGAAGGTAAGTGATAAGGAGAGAATTTGAGGTTCCACTCCCATCTTCATTTTTTGCAAGGGAGACAATATTGGACCTGAACTAATACGTGAAGTTTCTAAGATAAGAGCTTTAGTTGTTACATCCCAGCCAGTTTGTGTGACATCAAAATTTATCATAGAATCGTAGAATATCAGGGTTGGAAGGGACCTCAGGAGGTCATCTAGTCCAACCCCCTGCTCAAAGCAGGACCAATCCCCAACTAAATCATCCCAGCCAGGGCTTTGTCAAGCCTGGCCTTAAAAACCTCTAAGGGAGGAGATTCCATCACCTCCCTAGGTAACCCATTCCAGTGTTTCACCACCCTCCTAATGAAAAAGTTTTTCCTAATATCCAACCTAAACCTCCCCCACTGCAACTTGAGATCATTACTCCTTGTTCTGTCATCTGCTACCACTGAGAACAGTCTAGATCCAGCCTCTTTGGAACCCCCTTTCAAGTAGTTGAAAGCAACTACCAAATCCCCCCCTTATTCTTCTCTTCTGCAGACTAAACAATCTCAGTTCCCTCAGCCTCTCCTAATAAGTCATGTGCTCCAGCCCCCTAATCATTTTTGTTGCCCTCTGCTGGACTCTTTCCAATTTTTCCACATTCTTCTTGTAGTGTGGGGCCCCAAACTGGACACAGTACTCCAGATAAGGCCCCATAAATGCTGAGTAGAGGGGAATGATCACGTCCCTCAATCTGCTGGCAATGCTCCTACTTATACAGCCCAAAGTGCCATTAGCCTTCTTGGCAACAAGGGCACACTGTTGACTCATATCCAGCTTCTCGTCCACTATAACCCCTAGGTCCTTTTCTGCAGAACTGCTGCCTAGCCACTCGATCTCTAGTCTGTAGCAGTGCATGGGATTCTTCCATCCTAAGTGCAGGACTCTGCACTTGTCCTTTTTGAACCTCATCAGGTTTCTTTTGGCCCAATCCTCTAATTTGTCTAGGTCCCTCTGTATCCTATCCCTACCCTCCAGCGTATCTACCACTCCTCCCAGTTTAGTGTCATCTGCTGAGGGTGCAATCCACACCATCCTCCAGATCATTAATGAAGATATTGAACAAAACCGCCCCAGGACTGACCTTGGGGCACTCCACTTGACACCGGCTGCCAACTAGAGATGGAGCCTTTGATCACTACACACTGAGCCTGATGATCTAGCCAGCTTTCTATCCATCTTATAGTCCATTCATCCAGCCCATACTTCTTTAACTTGCTGGCAAGAATACTGTGGGAGACCGTATCAAAAGCTTTGCTAAAGTCAAGGAATAACACATCCACTGCTTTCCCCTCATCCACAGACCCAGTTATCTCCTCATAGAAGGCAATTAGGTTAGTCAGGCATGACTTGCCCTTGGTGAATCCATGCTGACTGTTCCTGATCACTTTCCTCTCCTCTAAGTGCTTCAGAATTTATTCCTTGAGGACCTGCTCCATGATTTTTCCAGGGACTGAGGTGAGGCTGACTGGCCTGTAGTTCCCTGGATCCTTCTCCTTCTCTTTTTTAAAGATGGGCACTACATTATTTACTTCAGATTCTCAATGGGATTTACAGAAAAATGCTCCAATCAACAATTTGTCCTAAATGAATAGTTACTCTTGCTTTTTTTATATTTTTATTTATATGTTTATTTGTTGCCAAACCTGCTGCTGACTGTTATTTTTTTAACGCAATTTATTTTTGCATGACCGTTTTCCCCCCACATAGGGAATGTGCTACTGCTGATATTGAGTAAAATCACAATTTATTTCAGCCACTGAATTTCCAGGACACTATTACCTTGCCCAAAGGTGCCCTGTCTTCCAGCATTGTGCATGCAGCTGAACTCGGTTGTTTTTCCCCAGCCAAATTCATGCTCTAAATATTACTGAAAGCTACAAAATTAATTTCCAGCTTGTTATTTTGCTAGACAAACAGATCTTTGTTGCTTTCGCCCTTTCTCTGCACTTTGTATGGGAATCGTTGCCAGAATACAGAGTACTCTCTAGTGACACAGCACATTAATCCCAATGAGAGCAACAACTCCTTATACATATTTTATAGCAAACAAATGAACTAATAAAAATTTTATAGACTACACACTATGAAAAGTCATTGTATTATAATTTAAGAGTCCTTTGGCCCATACACTCCTCCACTATATTATTATATCTCTACATTTGTCAGTTCAGCAAGAGTCTCACCCTCTGTGACTGAAGATGGAGACTTGTGATTGCTGCCACTAACTGGCTAAGAATTTGCACCTCCTATTATGGGTATTTGTTTACACATCTCGACCATTCCACCCCAGCCTGCTTGTTTGTATCAGCCAGCTGTTGCACCTTGTTTTTTATAAGCTCATTGGGGGCAGGGGCTGTCCTTTATTATATATTTGAACAGCACCATGCACAATGGGACCCAAACTGGTTGTGCTCCCGAAGAGCTACCATAATGTAAACGTTTAGTAACAAGAAGATGGTGACAGAGGTTGCGGGCCAGGTTCTGATCTAAACTGGTGCAGCTCCATTGACTTCTTTATACAAATCTTTGCTGTGCTGAACACCTACAGTCTGATTTTCCACTCTGTAAAACTAGTTTATTTTCAGCATGGCTCCGCTACTAAGCCACTATAGTTTCATACTGGTTGTAGAGGTCTGTTTGAATGGGGGATTAGTTTGTTCCTTAGCTGGGTCAGACCTCTTGGGCCAGTCACCAGAATCTATAAGCCATCTCTTTCTATTCCTCCCCACACCCTAACAGACATTTTAACTAATATGCATAGTTAGAGGCAAGTAGTTCTATATGAGAGTGGAAACAGTCCATGTAATTTGTTTGTTTGGTCATGTATGCTTGGATATGTAGCCCAATGCACTTTCCACCTATTCTTGGGAGGTCCTGAATAACGTGTGTGATGCTGTGTTGGTAGATCTGACCCCTCTATTTTCACAGCTGGCAAGCAGAGTGGGAAGTTGCAGGTACATGCATAGCCCTAAAAATGCCATTTTCAGGTGTTCATATGAATGCATAACTAGCCCTAGAAAGATCAAGACAGAAATGTTCTAACAACAAGAGACTTTTCCTTTCCTGTCCATTCGTAGTACGATCCACAAAACCCAGTGATCTGCTGAGCTGCAAAATGCGGTGGCATTAGTATCTCTGTCACGTACTTTAGTGATGTAAATGATCCCTGCAGCAATGATAACTGAGTGCATTTACATGTTTTCAGGGACTATTACATAACCATGGTGAAATGGGCAACTAGCACCAAAGTGGCAGTAAATTGGCTGAACAGGGCACAGAACGTTTCTATCCTGACGCTGTGTGATGCTACCACTGGAGTCTGCACAAAGGTAGGAAAGACACTTAAAAGAAGATTGTTTGACCTTCCATGTTTGTAATCCCCGGGGGAGAATATCCTTCAGTTCTTTTATCTGCAAGTGGGTCACCTGATACACAGTACTTTATGTATAGATAGAATATAAGAGACATATACAATATTTACTGTGTAAGGGGTCTGGGCTGATTGTGGCCCCCTACAGAAAAACTAGGCACAATCCAGTCCTATCTGTACAATATATATGTGTATGTGTATTTATATATAGGGAGAGAGAATGTAGGTGCATTCTCTGTCACGCACTCACACACCCCTACTGTTTTCAATTTGGGTGTCCTTTTTAACATCTGAGGTCAATAGAAATATACGTGGGTTTGTCTATACACAGTTTTGTACCAATTTAATTAAATTGCTGCAGTTCCCTAATGTGGGCACTTTTATACAGACATAAAGACGTTTATATCACTATAGTTTGTTTCAGTACCAACATATAAATAACTTTGAACTGGTATAACTACATCCACACTATGGGGATGCACCCATTTAACTAGTTCAGTTTTTGAACTAGTATAGTTAAAGTCAGTGCAAATGCGATGTGTAGACAAGGCCCCGCATGAAGTTGCTGGGAACAGTTTAACAACAGCTACATTGCTATCTTTCTTTAGGGAGTAATGTATCTGTTGGATTCCGTTTTTTTGGCAGTAGGATAACATGCCTTCCCATATGCTCACTTGCTTGTTTATCAGAGAGCAACAATAGAGGACAAGAAGAGCAGCCCAAGATTACATTCCGAAAGAGCATGCTTGAACAGTTTCTCGCTGCTTGTTCACCCCTGTTCAGATTCAGTCAAACTGCTTTCTGCACTGATGAACAAAATGTAACCTGTGCAAACTCTTTAATTGTGTCGTTTCATTTTAGAAACATGAAGATGAAAGTGAAGCCTGGCTACACAGACAGGTAACAGTGATCTTCTTTTCATGATTATATTTTCCAATGTTTTTCCCCACAAGAGAAAAAGCTTGTTTTTGGAATTCCAAGTGGTACTTTGATATCATGATAGTTCATATTATAGAAGGGATTTTCTTAACAGAATATACAAGCTCTTCTTGTTGAAGTAAGGGGCATCTTCACCTAATGTATCTGAGACGCCTTCTTACATAGCAGACCACAGTGGCTGGAAACATAATTCCAGCATATGTTGAACTTGGATTTAAACAACCAGAAGAATAAGTGTTGGGTGAAATTCCAGAGAGCCAGCACATGGTCTGTCCCCTACTGAGGTCCCTGATTAAGCCTTATTTTGGGGCTTACATTGGATTTAAGTGGTGCTGGCCACTCTGCACAGGGTGAATTCTACCCATTGCACTTAAATGATCAAAGGTCCAATTTTCAGAAAGGATCTAAGTGACTTAGGAGTCTAAGGGTATGTCTGCACTACGAAATTAGGTCAATTTAATAGAAGTCGATTTTTTTAGAAATCGATTTGATACAGTCGATTGTGTGTGTCCCCACCAAGCACATTAAGTCGGGGGTGTGCGTACTGACTCGGTTACACCTCAGCAAAACCAATATTCCCATCATTATTACTGCTTGCTGTGTGCTCCACAATATATATGAGAGTAAGGGGGAGATGTTTATGGAGGGGTGGGAGGTTAAGGCAAATCGCCTGGCTGCTGATTACATGCAGCCAGACACTAGGGTGATTAGAAGAGCACAGCAGCTCTCCACTTCATGTTATTTCTTGGTTAATTACCAAGTTGTGTTTTAAAATCAAAGTGACTTAGTGCCTAAGTTACTTTTGAAAATGGTACTTAGGCTCATAAGTCTACACTACGCACCACTTTTGGCCAGGGCCGGCTTTAGGCCGATTCCCCCAATTCCCCCGAATTGGGCCCCGTGCCTAAGAGGGCCCAGCTCCCTAAAGAAGAGCACCTAATTTAGGCGCCTTTTTAATATTTACTCACCCGGCGGCATTCCGAGTCTTCGGCGGCGGGGCTTTCACTTGCTATGGGTCTTCGGCGGCATTTCGGCAGCAGTCCTTCAGTGTTGCCTAGCTACCTTCATCCCTGCCCGGGCCCTGTCAAAACTATTTGAATCGGGCCCTGCAGTTCCTAAAGCCAGCGCTGCGCAGCATCTGTAGCTGCATCCACACTGTGCTGTGTAGCTGCACAAGTCAGTGAAAGGCTCTGGCGGGGAGAGGCAGCAGGGAAAGGCTGCACCTTCCTCTATTGCCTCCCTGCTGCCGAAGTCTTTACCAACTGCCGGAGTCTGTACCCTGGCAGGGAAAGGCTCCAGCAGTGGAGAGATGATGGAGTCTTTCCCCGCTGTCAGAGTGCTTACCTTCAGCAGGCGTCTGTTCCTCCAGCAGGAAATAATAATTATACGAACCTTATAGTGTTCTGTAAATAGCCCTTACCTAACTCCAACAAGACACCCATTTCCAGGAAGCAAAGGGCAACAATCAAAGGGAGTAATTCATTCTGTAGAGAAAGCAATGGGGAAAACAGGTACCGCGGAAGGCTAGTTTTCAATGAGTTTCAGTGGTGGTTTATTTACTTATTTCTTGTAAATATAACTTTGTTTTAAATTTAACTTTTTTAAATAGGCAAGTGGAATCCAGAGTGAAATCCTGACCATATTGACTTCAATGGGACCAGGATTTCAAGCCAAGAGTTTTACATAGAGATAGAGAACTGACAACACCTCCTACTTTGGCTGAGCACAGGTCCACCCCTGATTTTGTTCCTCTGGGGTTGTACTCTTCACACCAGTCCTCCTATTTCCATAGCTCCCTCAGCTCAGCCTTGGTCATATAATGAAGAATGTTGTTGTGTGTTACAGTGAGATATTGAAAACCTCATTCAACCTCCCTGGTTCCCATCACCATGGCAAGATGGCCCCAGCAATGGTTCTCTCCCAGGTAGTTAATATGCAGCATCAGTTAAATTTTTCAATAAAGCCAGTACTCTGGGAACCTTACAAACGTTCCCTTTACGTTCCCTTTTTAACCCTTTACACTCAACTTTCAGGGAGGATTTTGCATTTAGAACCGATGAAGTATAAAAAATGCCTAGCTACCTTGGACTTCATTACTGCCGCACTGCTATCACCTTCAAGTTGCTAGTGACCATGGTGCACAGCAGGGATAGAACTCAGAGCCTCATGATTCAAAAGCATAGGACCCGCCTGCCTGAGCTAAAGGGGAATCCCTGTCTGGTGTGAGCAGCATGGGGCTAATGGCACTTAGTTGAGCAGTTCTGACTCCATCTTGTAGAGAGCAGGGATACACATAGACACACACATGCTACCCGGTTCATCAGCGTATTTATGTTGTGTTCTAATATTGTTGGGGGTGGACCCTCTAGCCTCAGAGATGGGGATGGTTCTCACTGATATTAAACCACAATACAGACATTTCAGCAAATTTCCCAAATCCACAATCTCACAGAAAGGTGAATGCAAAGGGTTAAAAAGCCACACTCGTCTGTGAGAGTCCCATACCATAGGTGCTACTGAAAGCTGCCATTCTTGGCATGAAAATAATTCATGGGGCCATCATGCTGGGAATTAGTGAGATACTGTATATACCCAACAAAAATGAACATCTCACCGAAACCCACATGGTGAAATTATTCATTGTGGGATTCCGGAGTGAGCTGATTCAAGCAGACAAATGGCAAGACTGTCCTGAAGAGTGTAAAAGGAGCAGGGAGGGCATCATAGGCGTTATAGGAGATAGACAGGGTAGTTCAGATTATCTGTTTCCGTGTGAAACTCCTAGGCCCTTTGCCTGTAAAATGAAAAAGAGCAAATTCATTCAAAACAAAACTATATGTACCAATAAATAAATACACATTGACCCTTACTTAAACCGGCTTTCAAAGCTCCCTGCTTTTCTCCACTGATCTCTATGCAGAATTATTATAATTAGTTAGTATGGTAGCACCTAGAGGCCACAGCTAAGATTGGAGCCCCACTGTGCGAGGCACTGTACACGGAAATAGTAGGAGATAGTCCTTGCACCAAAGGGTTTGCGGTCTAAAGAGACAAAGGGTGGGAGGGAAAGACAGAGGTGAAATATCTTACCTGAGGTCACACAACACGTCAGTGGCAAACCAAGGAATGGAACTGCACTCTCCCAAGTCCTGTTCTCTGGTTCACCCTGCCTCTTAATGAATGAGTGAATTCTTCCTCCCACGAGTTAGCCTTGCTCCCTGAAAATGGTTGCATCCAGAGTTAATTTTACTTTTTATTTTCATCTGCACCGTGCTAATTTTTCTTTCAATGCCAATTTTAGTATTTTTGTATTAGACTGTGTGAACCTAAAATGCATCTCCTTCCAGTTCATTTTTTCTCTTTATATTAAGAAGATGAAAATATTGCACACATCAGCTTTAACTCAGGCCAGGTTTGTTTTCAAGATCCTTAGTGCTGCTCTATACAATAAGATTATATCCCAAAAATCTCTGTCCCCGTGACCTCTTTTTGTGTGCATCCATACTGAGTCTCTGTAATACAACCACAGGTTCTTAAAAAAAACCTGACTATATTCAGGGAGTTTTTCTACCAGCAGATACAACAAACAGACCACTCATAACCTCACAGGAGTACTGATGAAGACCAGTAATCATTTGTCTGATGTATGACTTTTCTGTGTACCTAGAAATAGATTCAAGTAATCTGTTAAACCAATCTGCACAAGTCTACTTCCACTGCCAAGAGAAATGCTGCTACATTAGTACAAATTTGTACAAATTTGTACAAATAGTACAAATTCTGTACCTCTATAGACTACAGTCCAAGTGTGCTAGTTTACACCAGCATAGAATTTGGCCCATCGTATGACAGTAGTTTGCAAGTGGGTTTTTTTTATCTTCTTATCATGCCTCTGGAAATAGTCATATAGATTTTCATACTTAAAGTTCTAGAAACTAAAAGAAACAGGTGAGACTTATTTCATGAAATTTTGCCAAGAGATGGTCATACTTTACAATGTTCTAGACAGGTAAGGAAGGAAAAATAAGAGGAAACCTGGCAGGTTAGGCCCAAAATGTAGACTCTGTAAATCTAACACTAATAGAAAGTGAAATAATTAATGAATGATGAGGAGCAAAGTAAAATAAAGCAAGAATGCTGTGGCAGCATTAAAAAAAGTAAAATGGATTCATTTGTTGTTAATGCAAATAATTAATCTGTAACATTAACAAAAAACCTAGTATGATCAAGTTGTTGTTATTGATCTTGGTTGGTTCTGCTTGGTTTTTTGACACGTGTTAAGAATGAGACCAGAATATCTGCCATGGCAGGTGTGTCCATTGGGTGGCTGGTGGAGCACACAAGGGGCCGACTGAAAGAATTGCTCCATTGAACAGTACTCAGAGAGGGGGAAACTTATGGGACTTAACAGCATACTGAATATGCAAGGAGTGCCCCAGGATAGACAGGGATGGTGGAGCCTTGTTTATACTCTAAGCAACATCTAATGGTGTGGGAAGGAAGGCTTCAGATTCTTCCTAAGTTCATTCGATATGCACTTTTGACAAATTAAATTTTGTACTTTAGTAACTAGCCTTTCTACCAGTAAGACCTAGAACAAAGGAGGTGCAACCAGCCGAATGCCATGATATATCGAGCTAATGATTTTTGCCACCCTCGGGTACCATATATATCAAAGTCTTCTGTGTTCCCTTGTAGTCTACTACACAACTATCTTCCCCCAGTAGAAAGGTCCCAGCCACCCATGGATTCCTACAGCAGAAAAGAAAGCAAAGCAGTCTTCAGAAACAAACCAGTTGCTGCCTGCAGTGTTTGATTTCCATACATAGCACCTTGTCTCTCTCTGACAGAAAGTTATAATAATGGGATGAAAATCAATCACCAGGTTCACCTAGGAGCCTTGAAGCAAAGACAGGTTTAAAAGACCCCCCCACTTGTAAATAATTTTGTGAATTAATCATCTGTGAGAAGGTAGGGAACAGGGGCGGCTCCAGGCACCAGCACACCAAGCACGTGCTTGGGGCAGCAAGCCACGGGGGGCGCTCTGCTGGTTGCCGCGAGGGCGGCAGGCAGGCTGCCTTCAGCGGCATGCCTGTGGAGGGTCTGCTGGTCCCGCGGCTTCGGCGGACCTCCTGCAGGCATGCCGCCGAATCCGCGGGACTGGGGACATCCCGCAGGCATGCCGTGCTTGGGGCAGCAAAATACCTAGAGCCGCCCCTGGTAGGGAAGGAGACAGGACTTAGACTCTAAAGGACAGGTTGGTGATGTTTCTTTAAGGAAATGTATGTGGAATGATACACAGCCCAATGCAGTTTTTCCAGCTGAGTAAACAAGTTTTGCTAGGCACCCACTGCTAAGTCTGTGTTTATTAAAGTGCTTCATTCCAGTTGCCTCCAAACAAACTTCTCTGTAGGCATGTAGGTTTTTCTGTGCTTCACAAATGGGTATTGCCTTTGAAGCCAAGAGTGCTTCCTTATTGTCTGTCTCCCTTTAATTCCACAAGAGGCTAGCTGAAAGATGACTGCTTCTCAGGGGATACCAAAAAAAATGGGTTTCAGAATTTCAGGGCTCATTTTTCTCTGTTTTGAGAGGGCTGTTTATTTGTTGTAAGTGGTTGTTAGAAGTCCTCCATTTTTTGCAGTGTTGAACAGTTTTAAAAAACACCAAAAAGCCCTAACTAGTGATGATAAAACCCATTCAATTGACATTTACAGAATGAAGAGCCAATATTTTCCAAAGATGGACGGAGGTTTTTCTTCATCCGAGCCATTCCTCAGGGGGGGCGAGGAAAGTTCTACCATATTGCCATGTCATCGTCACAGGTGAAACAACCTTTATTATTCGTTGTCAGTGCTGACTAGAATGTGCCATGAACATAATACCTGTGTTGAGACCCAAGATTAACAGGTGTGTTGTGAGCAAGACACGAGAAGTCATTCTTTCGCTCTACTCTGCGCTGGTCAGGCCTCAGTTGGAGTATTGTGTCCAGTTCTGGGCACCGCATTTCAAGAAAGATGCGGAGAAATTGGAGAGGGTCCAGGGAAGAGCAACAAGAATGATTAAAGATCTAGAGAACATGACCTACGAAGGAAGGCTGAAAGAATTGGGGTTGTTTAGTTTGGAAAAGAGAAGACTGAGAAGGGACATGATAGCAGTTTTCAGGTATCTAAAAGGGTGTCATAAGGAGGTGGGAGAAAACTTGTTCATCTTAGCCTCTAAGGATAGAACAAGAAGCAATGGGCTTAAACTGCAGCAAGGGAGGTTTAGGTTGGACGTTAGGAAAAAGTTCCTAACTGTCAGGGTGGTTAAACATTGGAATAAACTGCCTACGGAGGTTGTGGAATCCTCCATCTCTGGAGATATTTAAGAGTAGGTTAGATAAATGTCTATCAGGGATGGTCTAGACAGTATTTGGTCCTGCCATGAGGGCAGGGGACTGGACTCGATGACCTCTCGAGGTCTCTTCCAGTCCTAGAGTCTATGAATCTATATGGCAAGGTGTCTATGGAGAATTTGAATCCCTCTGACCATAAGGATGAATACCTTAAATGGGCTAAATGCTAGTAGCATTTCAGGCATGCATAGGATGAACAAGAGTTTCAAATGATGCAGTTTGCTTAGATTTATAATTAAAAAGGTCTTCACATTTCAAGCAAAATTCAAAGAATGTCACTTTGGGGTTTTTTTTAAACAAGCTTGTCCTCCATTATTCCTAAATAAGTGGCTCTCTGCACAATCATCCGAGGTTATTATCCAGAACCCATGGGCAGAAGAGGATCACAGGAAAGGACTTCCATCTGTATTCTTTATGCTGGGCCCAATTAATCTCATTATCATCAATGGAGTTGTGCCAGAGATTAATCTGGTTCAGTATATTTAAGCATGTCTGCAATACTTTGGAGAGAATCACAAATTAGTGATTACTTTTAACAAGTCATGGAGGAGTCACGAGGGCTTCATGTTTTGAGAAATAAAAATAAAGGTTTTTTTTAGTCTTGTTCAAGTGTCGTCTTTTCAGAAAAAAAGAAAACACACCCCTTTTTTTTTTGGCAGCCCAATAGCAGCAGTGATAACTTACAGTCCATTACATCTGGTGATTGGGATGTGACAAAGATTTTGGCATATGATGAAAAGAGACATAAAATGTAAGTAAAGAAGTCGGTGTAAGTAGCAAACCAAACAGACTTTCATCTTTTAGTTCTGGCTCTAGAGTTAGCTAGTCTACAGGAGCCATCTTGAAAGCAGTTTGTGCGCATGAACAGCTAGATGTACAGACAGCAGGAGAGGGCTGGCTACATCTGTTCATGGCTTAACCTCTAGTTTACAGTCTAGTGTTTCAAAGAAGTCTTGCCTTGCTTTGTTCCCTCCCCTACCTCTGACTTTGTGTGTTTAATAATCAATCTCATTTTGATATTTGACACACACAAAGAAGCCTGGTTTACATACATATACGTGTGTGTGTTCCTATGTTTCTTCATCAACAACTTTTGATTCAAAATTTGAAGAGAGAGTTCAGTGTTCATTGGCTGGCTTTGCACTTTTTAGTCCTCCTAGTCTTGGAAAGAATTCTGTTTGACACACACAAAAACTATTGTAATGAACAAACATTTCTGCTTGGTAAACTGCCATCATGTTTTTACAATTTCCCTCATTTTTACCTTGATCCTTTGTTAGTGATGTCCCAGTTCTTGGCGTGCTTGGCATTGTCCTAAATCTCAGCAAAATACCACTCTGCACTCTGAGGGGGTTTCCAGTTCACATCGTGTGGAGTTGCTCTTTCAGGCAAAGTTTCAATGAGATGCAAGCTGCTGAATTCTAGACTTCTTAAATTTAAAATGATCTATCGTCTCCAGCACTATCCCATATTGTCACTAAATAGCTGAGTCAAAAGGCATTAGCCCATCCTAAACACTGAATGATAATTAAGGGCCCAATTCTGGAAGGAGCTAAAAATGCCCGCAGTTCCTTTTGACGGCTAAGCTAGCATAATTACTCACATTGCAATTTTAACAAATTGTGATATTTGTGATTTGACTGCACAATATGAGAAATCTACATATTCAGGTGAGCCCAGTTTATAGGAAATAGACCTGCTGGATTGGATACTCCAGCCATTATGTTATTCAGTCCTCCCCCTCACCCCCACTAAGACAATATCTGCTCCTGTGGGTCATCACCACCCTTGTAAAACTCATGGCCTTTGGCCCCCATGGAGATGTCAACCTGGA
The DNA here is from genome assembly GCF_016161935.1 of Mauremys reevesii. NCBI lineage: Eukaryota > Metazoa > Chordata > Testudines > Geoemydidae > Mauremys > Mauremys reevesii. The sequence continues at coordinate 18,209,167 of NC_052624.1, forward strand.
CTTTGCACTCTGAATTGAAGTTGGCCACTCCTTGCATATCCAGCTAATTCAAGGACCTGAAACAGTAACGGGTGACCTCAGAAAGCTGGTGCTTTCACTACTTATCACACTGTAGCCAGAAATGGAGCTGGCTACAGTGTCACTGTGATGCTTAGACAGTGACATTCCTTCCAAGTTCAGGCTATATCTTCCCTAACGGTTGGAATCCCCTCTTCAAGCAGAGGCTCTCAATGGGTTTTTCAGGTGCCTGAAGCCATATAGCTGTTCAAAGAATCAAAAGTGATCAAATGTTATGGGAAGAGGGGTGGGTTGCTTTGTTAGAACCTCTAGTTTAAAAAAAAGTATTTAAAGGTATGTGCACGATAAAGCTTTATACCTCGTTGGGGTAACTTTTCTATGGTGAAAAAAGAGGTCAAGTTTTCTTGCTTCATATCACTTAAGAACACTTTTATTTTGCATAGTATGTATTCCCCACATATTACACATGATATTATTATTTTAACACATTGACTTAATGCCATACTTCTTTAAAAACAATTACAATATTATGTGTATTATATACAGTTAACAAAACTTCGTTAATGAGTCCTTGGTTTTGCTTATTCAATGGATGCAGTACTTTGGCTGGTATCTTCTGTAGAAATGCTTGGTCATGTTCCCACTATTGGTTTCTGAGTGACACATCAATTTTAAACACTCCACTTCCTGAGGCAATCCTATTCAGTTTTTTTTTTTTTTGGAGTAGTTGCTCTCCCATTCTAAAGTGTACATTTCTGTTTAGAAACTTTTTTCAACAGTTTTTAACTATATTTCACTAAATTTTAGTAGGCACAATTCTTTAGGTAGACCTGCAGACCTGTAAAATTTAATAACACTGATACATACATAAAATGAACATTTTTGTTCAATATTTTCTTAATAGGTCTTAATCCTAAACCCTTTGGACCTGTTTTTAGTCTAAGACATTTTAATCTCTCTTTTTTTTCACTTATAAAACTCCACCATATAGTTTTTGTTTTACTCTCTTAGTAAAATGTATTGTACATCACAGATAAACAGAACTTTTGAATAGGATTTCAATGGTTGGAGGTTTTGTCGTGTTTTTGAATGGCCGCTGCACCATTCAAAGTAGCTCTGTTATTCATTATTAATAACTTGTTAAAAGAAAAGAGAATTTGGATTTCACTTTCAAATAGGTTTTTGGTGGTTGTGCTTCACTACAGTAACTCCTCACTTAACGTTATAGTTCTGTTCGTGAAAAATGCAACTTTAAGTGAAACAATCTTAAAGAAATCCAATTGTCCCATAATTTAATGTAAATGCTGGGGGTTAGGTTCCAAGGAATTTTTTGGGGGGCAGACAAAAGGCATCGTACTGTATACTGTACGGTACTGTACTCTACTGTGGTTGGGAAGTGCCCCTGGCTTACCCTACACCGGCACAGCCCGCTGCAGGCAAGGACGCTAGGAAGCACCTTTGCAGCAGCAGCGGCAGCTTCCCAGGAGAACAGGCTCGGATTTTGCCGGGAATGCTCCAGGCCCGCCTCTTCCTGTCCCCGCTCCACTCCAGGCCCACCTCCTCCCACCCCCACTCCACCTCCTTTCCGGAACATGCCACATCCCTCCCCCTCAAAGTCCTAAGCACTGCCAAACAGCTCTTTGGCGGTGCTTAGGACTTTCTGGAAGGTAGGGGGAGGAGCGGAGACGCAGTGCTTCCCGCAGTGCTCCTCCCCCTCCCTCCCAGAAAGTCCTAAGAACCGCCAAACAGCTGTTTAGCAGCATTTAGGATTTTCTGGGAGAAAGAGGGAGGAGCAGAGATGTAGCGTTTCTCCGCTTCTGCCCCTTCCTCCCAGAAAGTCCTAAGCGCCGCTAAACAGCTGTTTGGCAGCGCTTAGGACTTTCTGGGAGGGAGGGGGAGGAGTGGAGACGTGGGGCTTCCCTGCTCCTCCCCCTCCCTCCCAGCACTTCGCGCTTAGGATTTTCTGGGAGGGAGGGGGAGGAGTGGAGATGTGGTGCTTCCTTTCTCTTCCCCCTCCCTCCCGAAAGTCCTAAGCCCCACCAAACAGCTGATTGACGGTGGGGGAAACCTGGGAGGGAGGGAGAGGAGGCAGAGAAGTGGAACTTGTGCAATGCTCCCTGGTAAAGTCGCTGCTCTTCCACGGAATCTTACAAGCAGGCAGCCAAACGATGTTATAAGGGAGCATTGCACAACTTTAAACTAGCATGTTCCCTAATTGAGCAGGGACGTAACATTGAAACAACGTTAAGTGGGACAACGTTAAATGAGGAGTTACTGTACTTATATTTACAGCTACATCCCCCAACTGTTTAATTCCCCCTGAACTCTGCCGTGTTCATTTGTGCAAAAGCTACTTTTAACTTCACACTCTTTCCTTAAATCACTTCTTATTTTCCATTTCTCAGCTGAATTCTTTCAGCATCTCTAAACTTATTTTTTAATGTTTTTTCCACTTGTTTCTTAATGTAGTACACTTTGCTTGCAAAGCTGTGCTCACTAAATACAGTCCTTGAAGGATGGCTGCGTTTTACTTTGGATTGATGCAGATAGGCAACAGATACTGTTTTCTACCTGACCTTTCAGGAATTGTTTCCATTTAGTTTATTTCCCTCTTTACAACTTTCATTTGCTTTTTATGCTTTTTACACTCATCCCTTAAGTTGGCACATTTCATTTGTAAAGTTTTAGCCACTAGAAATAATCCATGTGAAACTCCTTCCTTGATTCGGGTTTTCTTTGCCTTAGGGAAAAAAGAAACTAAGTACTACTTTTTCCTGGCTGCCAATGGGTCCTATTTTTTAACATTTCAGTGGCCTCTTCAACAGACCTCTGCTGTGCTCTGCCAAGCATTCTTTTACATAGGTACTTAAAGTACCTCTCTAATGTCCATTTTTCTTTTGTTTTTAACATGCCTCGTTAGACTGCACAGCATATGCCTTATGTATTTCTTTGTGCTCTTCCAGCCCATTCTTTTCTCTCTCAAAATTTCCCACGTAATGGTTAACTGTTTTACTTCTCTACACAGGGCTTTTATTTCCATGATTAGTTCCTGCAATAACAAACTTTTTGCTTCTCTTTTCTGCATTTTTTGTTTAGCACTATTCATTGACGTTCCTTTTCCACCCAGTCTCCCCCAGTACCTCTCTGGGAAATCCGTAAGGTTTGCCCTTAGATTTAACCTACTACTCCAGTGCCCAAGAAGCCAACTCAGATTAAAAACCTTCCAATGCCATTGCTAAACTGAGGGTTGTGATCCTTGACAGTAGAGCTATCTGTATAATAAACTATATGTTCCCTGCTCCAGATGAATTGATCCAATCTTAGTCCCAGCACCACTATGTTGGGGTGGCCTCTGAGACATCTTCCATTCAGTTCCCCCAGATCTCAGTTTGACTCTCGTCTTGACGCTCAGGTTCCTTTATTTGACATACAGAAAAGCTTCGCTGAGTTGATTAGACTTGAACGTAGAGGGTGGGTACAGGGTATACCACACATCCAGAGTTACACAGAAGCCCCCTTTCTTTATATACCTTTACACACTACATTGCATCAAATGTTTTGGGATTGGCTTGGTCACTTTGCTGGAATTACTCCCTGCATAACATGCTCTGTCCATTCACTGTCCATGTACAACTCACTTTTTACCTCATCTTTATGTTCCTGACTTATTGTATTCATTGTTATCTTGTCCACTGTAAATGGTTCCCTGTGTGTTGCTCCCCTATCTTAGCTGGTAAAGACATTCTGTTTCCATTCCAACCTCCTGATCCATTTACCTGCTTAATCCTGTCTCCCAAGAAATGAGGCCTCACCCGTGTCCAATTACTGATGTCAAGCCAAGCCTACATACCTGAATTCAGGGGGTTGTGCATGGAGCGTTTTCCCCTTGAAGCACAGCTATCATATATACTTCAGAACTGAAATTTTTTTTGTTTTTATTTTAAATTGCCATGCAGTTTACCAAACATTTCCTTGATTCTGTGCTGGAGAGAGGTCCCTTCTGACTGGTTTTCTAATTCAGTGAAATGGAGAAGTCACATATTCTTGCAGTTTGCTTCACAAGATGAAGGAAATGTTCAAAAGATGGGTGTGAGGATAGAGATGCTGTTTAATAACATATTTGTAAATCTCCTTCCAAAACTCCAATTCTCACTACTGTACTTTGTATTTTTAGTTACTTCCTCAGCACAGAAGATTTACCAAGACGGCGACACTTATATAGGTATGTTTTTTAATCCCTTCATAGAGATCATTTTCCAGTTATTCCTCTATGAATGAGGTCATTACAGAAAATGGATTGTGCCCATCATTACTGACATTGTTTATTCTCCGATTGAATCTAAGGAATAAATATGAGCATGTCACCAAGTGGGAAAGGAGTTTGCAACCAAATTTGAAATGCTTGAAATTAGAGCATTTTCTCATTTCATTGCCAGTTAGAAATTGGTCTCATGCTAAAGCAAATGGCACATTAAAATGGAAACATTTTCAAACAAAATTGTTATGCACTGCAAAAAGTTGCATCATTGCATACATTTGTATTTTTCACAATCCTGTTTGTATGGAAATCTAACCAAACCACAGAAGTGCTGGTACTTGAAAACAGGCAGAACAAAATTGCTGAACATTTGTGAATGTTTTTCTGCAATGTCATGTGGCTCCAGTATGTTCTCAATGGTGATACAGTAGGTAAACAATGGTTAGCTTATGGTTAGCTTATGTACATGGTATCTATAGTACAGCTAATAAATACATTGCTGTGTGGGAAGGAGAAAGGAGTAAAAAATAAAAATTCCATCCTAGAAAATGCTTGTTTCAATTGCCAAGAGGCTTTAGAATCCAGCCTTATTTTTTCTCATACAAGATTTCTAAGCACTGGAAAATGCAAATTTATTAATTCTCACACCCTGGGCCGGAGGGAAGTATTATTATCCCCATTTTACAGACGAGGAAACGGAGGCACATACTGACAGTTAAGTTTGTTGTATTCCTCTCCTCTAACATCCTTCCATCATCCCATCTTGTGGTATTTTGTCCTGCCTTGGAAGCATCCACAATGAAGGGAAGGCGGGCAGGGGCAGTGCTAGCTTCATTTGATACGAGATTGTCAGTATATTTACATCCTGCAGTATGATGTAATGGTTTTTTCTCTCAGGCGGGGAAGAGACTACAACAAACTGAATTACCAGTAATTTAATTCTTAAACCTCTGTATTTGCCCACTGTTCTTCACACAGCTTTGTGAGGAGCTAGGCTACTTTCAGCATTTTTTAATTAAATAAATCATGCTGAGTCTGTTTGGGCATGAATAAAACTCAGTGTGAAAGCTCAGTTCAGGGAGAATTCTTCACAGGAAACGGTGGCACGATTCACATTGCTTCCACCTTGCCGTACCCCACTAGCCTTTAAAGGTGGCTCATGTAGTGAACTGTCAAGGACAGAGCCTCGACTTATGTAAATTGTCATAGCCCCATTGAAGCCAACGGAGCTATGACAGTTTATATCGGCTGAGGATCTGGCCCTCAGTTTGTGAATTCTGAGTTAGTGAGTCACACTGGGATTCCACTCATGAAGAAAGGCCTGAACTGGAGAGAACACAGGAACAGGAGCCAGGGACAACTGTGTGATGACCGTAGCTCTGCCACTGACCGTTCCTGTGGTCTTCAGCAAGTCACACAGCTGCCCTGCTTCAGTTTTGCTACCCGTGAAATGGAATAATAATCTTGACATGCCTCACAGAGGTGTTCTGAGGATCAGTTAGGTAATGTTTGTAAAGCATTTTGAAGTTGCAAAGTGCAATAGACATTCTAAGTATTATTTATTATTTGTTAATAAATGGTTATTTAGCCTTTAACCAGGATGGTGCTCTTGAGCACACACACAGGCCAAATTGCATACTTCAAAAACAAAGCTGGCAAAACATGATCTTTTCTTTCTACCTGGATGTTGTGGTTAACACTCCACGATCCACTCTTTGAATTTGAAGGAAGAGGATTGTCTATGAGTAACCACTAGCAAGTCAGAAAAACTGCCTCTTAAAGAAAAGATCTCTAGTTCTCCTTTGTCTGCAATAAACATCATCTAGCACAGAAATAATCCCTACTTTCATGTCTATTCCCTGAATTAAAATGTGTTGTTTATATTGAAAGTTCAGTTGCATCCATCATTTTCTGGAAAGCTGTAGCATCTAACATAATCACCTGCCTTGCACAAAAGCCATCAATACCCTTTAATATCTTTTCAGTTCTGGTAACTCCTGCCCCCACCCTCCCACCCACCCAAAACCCCAACAATTTAGCAATTTAGAATGCCTAGTCTCTTAGTAAAGCTGAACAAGTTATATTCTTTTTTTCCGGTGCAATGAAGTTAAAAAAAATGTTGTTTCAAGATAACCCTCGGTCAATTGACCTTCATGTACATGTATTAACTTTTTCAGTGCAAGCACAAATGGAAACTTCAACAGGCAGTGTCTGTCCTGTGATTTGATTGAAAACTGTACTTATTTCAGTGCGTCATTCAGTCACAACATGGAGTACTTCTTACTGACCTGTGAAGGTAGGTTTATTTTATTATTAAGGAGAGATTTTAGAGCAGGCAATAACCAAGCTCGGTATGTACCTTCGAACTGCGACCAGCAGCACAAAGGTCTGTTGCCGTCAAATAATCCGTTTTGCTTGATGATTTAAAAAACACATTTAAAGGGGGGGAAAGTCTTAATCCTAATTGAGGGCAATGGTTCTCTCTAATTCAGGCTTCAGTGATTTCCTTGTTCCACTGTAGTGTGTTATATTGTGACATAATGAATTTAGTGACTATGGGTAAAACTTCCAGAAGTGCCCAAATCCCATTTTCTAAAGTGACTTGGGCACTTAAGAGACTAAATTCCATTGATTTTCAATAGATTTAGGCTCCTGATTTCAATGGTAGTTAGGCACCTAACCTGCTTAAGAGCTTTTGAAAAGCCCACTAGAAGCCTCCCTGCATCTTTATGCCCTAATGACCTTTGAAAATCTGGCCTTAAATACTCAAGTTACTTTTAAAAATGGGGCTTAGGCTCCTACATCACTTATGTGCTTTTGAAATTTTACCTAGCCTTTTGAACACAGAGTTTTGAGTATTATTATCAAACATGGGTGAATATAGCACTACAGTTGCGCATGGGGGATTTTCGTTTGGCTTTAATAAAGTTCTGTGTACTCAATACCGTTGAATTACCTTTTTAAAGACATATTAGGAATAAATGCAGAACTCTATAACGTTCTAATGCAGTCACCACTTAGTTCTACCAAATTACATATAAACGTAGGGCCAGATTGCAGGGCCCTTACTCACCTTGGTGAGCAATTACTCACACGAGTAATCCCACTAAAGTGAATGGGGCTGCTCAGTTGAGTAAGTGCTCACCAAAATGAGGAAGGATTTCACGATCTGGCTCCTCACTTTTTACTGTGGTTGCAGAGTAAAAAAGGTTCTTAGTTCTGAGGAGTTTGTAATCCTATAGTAAATACGCAAGGACTAAGGGCCTGGTTTGCAAAACCTCAGGCACCAGTGACCATCATAGTACATGCAAATTGTGTGTGTGTGTGTGTGTGTGTGTGTGTAAATATCCAGTTTGTGGGCACAGTCATGATGTAATTGTCCAAATGCAGTTAGGTGCCTTTTTTTTTTATGTCAGCAAACTCTCAGTCAGGATGTGAATTGCTCCTTGTCTGACTGTAAAGCACTTCTTATGAGCCAAGAATTGCCATGTTATAATCAACTCCAAGGACAAAGAAGAAGTATTGAGGATGCTACATGAGGAAATAACCAGAAGCAATGTGATGAAACTGAGAAAGAGAATAGTCAGAGGGAATATCAGGCAGAACTTCCTGAGAGATATGTCAGGCTGTGGAGTATTCTACCCAGGGAAGTTGTATAGGCCCCATCATTTGGGACATTTGTCACAGGAGACTAGATAAAACATTAGAAAATGCCCTGTAGGGAGCATCTCCGCACTATCGGTGTGGTGAACTAAGTGGCCTCAGGGATAATTTCCACTTGTAATTTCTGTGAATCTATAACAATGGAAGATGTTTACACTGGAGTATAATTGACTGGAAAACGTAGAGTAGTACAGTAAATATTACCATGTTGATCAGGTTTGTCTTTGGACAAGGAAAGCTGTGTACATTTTTTTTAAAGTATCAGTTTCAAGACAGGCTGTCAGTAATTGCTGATAACATTGCCCATTTCCCCTTTTCTAAGAGGCTAAATGTTTTAATACAATTAGAAGCACATGCGAATAACAAGATTATGGTTCTTATCAACCCCTAAGTGTTGATAAATTCCTACTGCATTAGAGCCAATCTACAATATGGCTGCTGTAATTCTTTGAGAGATTTATATAATTTATTAGAATATACGTCCCTACAGTCATAAATTAGCCAAGTACAAAAGATAATCACTTTCAGCTAAACAGCTCTGGACCAGCGCCACAGCTGGTTCAAATCATCATAACTCTATTTACTTCAGTGGACTTGTGCTGATGGACACCCACTGAGGATCTCTCCCTCTGAGTTCTAATTGTACAGTACTATATTCTCAAAATGTAATCTCAGTTTAAATGCAAACGTCAATCCACCCTTAACTATGGGATCACTACTGACATCTCTATAATGAGACAGACTGGGAAAATATATGCATATAAGAAAAGACAGGGGTCCTGATTCGGCTTTCCCATACATCGGTTGTAGATCAATGTCACTCCACTGACGTCAGTGGAGTTATTCCTGGTTCACACTATTGGAAGGGAAAGGCGTATCAGGCCCTTTATTTTCAACCAGCGTACAAGGAAAACATTGTTTTGCAGCAGGTACGGGCAAAATATCAACAATGAGGCTTTGAGCTGTCTAACATATGCTGAATATGTGGAGGCATTTCATAATTTAAGCTTTTTCTTTTGCAGTGTATCCATCTTCATTACACTTCATATTAAGTGGCACAGAGAGCATGTTGGTCTTTATTTGCCTTTCACTCACAGTGGTGAAAATTGAAAATAACTCTCGCAGAAGTCAGTGGAACAACACTAGTGTAAAACTGGTGTCAGTTAGAGGAGAACCAAGCCCCTTCTGTTTTATGAGTTGGAATAATATGAGAATTCTTTTTTCATGGTTCTTTGTCATGCTTAGCATGAATCTGGCCCCGCTTTGGTATCCAAAATGTTTTTTTATTGCTGCTGGATAGCTCAGACCCAGGGGTTTTGGAAGGAACGTCCTGATAAGTAAGTAGCCATACCGCCCTGTGTGACCACATACAAACATAGCCAACACAGACATAAAACTACGGAAATGAGCATGTTGGAGGAGCACTGCCTTTCCCCTAGTAGAGAGCTTTGAGGCTGACTCTGCAGCCAGCCACTTTTGAAGAAGAACGCAAGCGTCTTTCTAATGTCTTTGCCTGTCTACGCTTTCCATGCTCCAGACATTTCCATGTTCCAGTTCTCTGCATTACGCTAGTCACAATATGTTGCACTTGTCTACATATATCTGTGACTAGTGATCAGTGGCTCTGTTGTTCCTTTGCACTACAGTGCAAGGGCTGTTAAAAGTCCGTTGGTGGCGTGCAGGGCTAAGGCAGGCTCCCTGCCTGCCCTGACTCCGCACAGCTCCCGGAAGCAGCTAGCACGTCCCTGCAGCCCCTAGCCACCGGGGCAATAAGGGGGGCTCCGTGCACTGCCCGCTCCCCCAGTGCTGGCTCTGCAGCTCCCATTGGCCGGGAACTGCGGCCAGTGGGAGCTGCGGAGGCAGCACCTGCAGGTGTGGGCAACGTACAGAGCCCCCTGGCCCCTGCACCTAGGAGCCGGATGTGCTGGCTGCTCTGGGGAGTTGCGCACAGCAAGAGCAGGAAGACCCTCCCTTAGTCCCGCTGCGCCACCCAGCGGGAGCCCACACCCCCAACCACCTCCCACACCCAAAGTTCCTGCCCCAGGTTGGAACCCTTTCCCAGAGCCTGTATCCTGCACCCCCAGCCCCCTGCCACACCCAAAGTCCCTCCCAGAGCCCACACCCCCCCCTGCACCCAAACCCCCACCCCAGGTCGAAACTCCCCCCCACATTCCTGGAGCCCGCACCCCCTCCCACACCTCAACCCCAGGCCTGAGCCCCCACCCACACCCAAACTCCCTCCCGGAGCCCACACCCCGCACCCTCACCCACACCCCAACCACCCACCCCAGCTCTGAGCCCCTCTTGCACCCCAAGCAGCTCATCCCCAGCTCCACCTCCAGCCGGACCCCGCACCCTCTCCTGCACCCCATCCACTACCCCAGCCCTGTGCATGCTCCTGCACTCTGAACCCCTCGGCTCCAGCCCTCCTCCACCCCAAATCCCTCATCCCTAGCCCCACCCCAGAGCCTGCACCTGCAACCAGAGCCCTCACCCCCTCCTGCACCCCAGCCCAGAGCCTCTGAACACCTCATTTCTGGCCCCACCCCAGAGCCTGCACCCCCAGCCGGAACCGTCACCCCCTCCCGCACCCCAAACTCCTGCTCCAGCCTAGTGAAACTGAGTGAGGGTGGGGGAAAGTGAGCGACGGAGGGGGGGAATAGAGTGAGTAGGGGCGGGGCCTCAGAGAAGGGTTGGAGAAGGGGCAGGGCCTTTGGGGCAGGGGCCAGGGGAAGTGTGTTCGGTTTTGTGCGATTAGAAAGATGGCAACCCTAGTTCTCCTGTTGGAATAGGTAATCCACCTCCCCGAGAGGTGGCAGCTCTTGCAGGTTGACAGAAGAATTCTCCCATCAGCCTAGTACTGTCTACACAGAGACTTAGATTGGCTTGACAGCGCCACTCCTGGATTTTTCACACCCCAACCGACATAGTTAAACTGACCTAGTTTTCTAGTGTAGACCAGGCCTCAGTCACACTCTCTGACCCCTGTAATGTAAACACACAAATAGTATGGATGAGGGGGAGGGGTTTAAATTGCATTTAAATTGCTCATTGTGGTGATGGTATTTTCTCCCCTAGAATGTGCTGTGAAAACTCAACAGCTGTATAAGTCGGGGAAAGTGCTTGTGTACAATGAAGAAAATGAAAGGCATAAAAATGACAAGGCTTGGCTAAAGAAAGCAAGTTATTTTTGGTCTCTGTAATGGGCTCCATGCTGCAAGGTGCTGAGCCGCCTGACCCCAATCCAGGAGAGACCACTTAAGCACATGCCTTACTTTACTCTCATGAATAGTCGCATGCACCTTGCAGCATCAAGCCCTATCAAAGGATATCCCTGTAGCCACACTCCCTGCCACTGGTCAAAGGATCCTTCCCTCACTCATTACCTTAACCTAACGGCATTGCTAAAGGACCAATGTAATTAAGATTGTGCATGATGCTGGGAGGGAGGGAGGGATGCACAGCCTGTTTTGGTTGCATAGCAAATTGTATACTTCTCCATCAATTTACATCAACAGGCTTGATTCTGGTGTCTTCTCTCCGACAAAAATCCCTTTGAAGGCAATGGGATGTTGCCAAAGTAAGGACAGTGGGATACAGCCCAGTACATTTTGGGAGGCAGGATCTTCCCCACAAAAGGTTAATGTTTGATATTCCAGAAACAAGATTAATTGTGAGGGAGACCTATGGCGCACGCATACATTATTGCCAATTAATACATGATCAAAATTATATGGATGCATGCAGTTCATAAAACACTTAGCAGCCCTCAAATCAAAGCACTCCATAATCATACATTATCATGAAGGAATTCAATAATTTATTTAAGGATGACACAAAGAAAATTGATAGATAGAAGGGTGGGGAAACTAAACACAGGAGAAGCGAAAGCTATTGTATTTTGCTCAGAAATGTTTTTGTGGTTGGTAATCACTCCTTAGCCACTGGAGTACAAAATAGCCTATTATTTATTACGGGTACAATCAGTGGATAGGGAAAAAAAGTCATCTTGCCTTATGAGAGACACAATACCACCTCACCGTGAGCTAGATCGGCCGCTTTATCTGCCTCCATTGGATACCAAATCCATTCTCCTTTCACAGCATTAATATGTTTGTCTGAAATATTTGCCATTAAGTGTGATCTGCTCCAGCTCTTTTGGAAGACACATCTTATATGATTTCTCTGCTCCCCAACGTCTCCTGTGTTGGTATGCTTGAGGGGTAGTTCTTACAGACAGTGCAATGAGAGTGCAGGGAAGAGATGTCAAGAGAAGGTAGACTTGTAGCCAAAAAAAAAAAGCTCTATCTTCTGATTCAGATGTCATCTCTGCCAACACAGCTGTCACTAAATAGCCTTGGCCTTGTTGCTGTAGGTCAGGAATCACACATGAGAGCAGTGATATCATTCCCACTCTTCTTGGCAAATAAATGTTGCAGATGTAGGACCAGATGCTCAGATCCAACCAAGCTGTGCTTGACACAGGAGCTCAAGGGTTGTGGGAAGCCAGGATACAGCTGGGTGCAAATGCACGCTAGCTAATACCTGCTTTTCCTAGCCATGTCCCCTACTCCAGTGGCGAGGACGGGGTAGCATTGAAGCCACAATGGTGACCCCACAATGCTGGAGGATGCCTCTAGACATGAGGAATCCTACTGGGGATGGGGGGCAATAAAGCTGGTGTTAGAGCTCCTTTGTGCTGCCAGATCACACCAATGAACCAGACCCATAAAGCAGAGAACAGGAGATGTAGAAGCAGAGGACAGGGAATGCATTGTAACATATGGGACTCCCTGGAGAGAGCGATTGATACCAGTGTAGAAGCAGCACTCTCAAATTAATGATACCCTGCATCAAATTCCAAATGACCTTGTCTTAATTGATCATGACATTGAGGCATCTGGTACTATGTTCATCATCATAGCTAGATTATTCTAGTTATATAATATTTATATTGTGGTGTGCCCTTAATCCCCAGTCAGAATCAGAGCCTCATTGTGCTAGGTGTCAAACACACCCAAAGGCAGGGTCTCTGCCCTCAAGGGTTTATAATTTCAGCTCTCGTACCTGCACATTTATACATGTTTACTATTCTGTTCAGGGTCTTATACCATGCTAGGGAATGCACTGTGGTATCTAAGCATCTATCAGAGTTCAGTGGAGCTACACATATGCCTAAACTTACTTGTGTATGTAAGTGTTTATAGGATGGGGGTCTAAGAAGGCAGGTACATATATAGGGCTATAGGGAGGAATATAGTCAAATACTGTAAGGGACCTGGGCGCAGGCAGTTTTGCCTAGCAATCACAGCTGGGTTGGGGTCCACATGTCAAGAACAGTAGTTGGTGAGTAGGGGTTGGAAGAATCATTAGAGCCAGGTTCAATAAGCAAGAGTCAGGCATGGGATGGAGGCCAGAGATGAGAAGACGAGGTGAAGTCTGGAGTCACATCAGGCCAGAAGTCTGTGTGGTTGCCTAGACAACATCCTGGGCCTCCTGCCAGGGTTAAATAGTGTGCTTGGCCAATCAGAGTGGTGCAGGGTATTAGCACTCTGAGTCCTTTGGGCAGTACTTCCTGCAGCACCTACTCTCCACAGTTCTCCCTTGCTGTAGTGTTGTGTGGCACAGTGGGGCTATGAGCCATCCTAGGCCCTGCAGATGTGGGTTCTAGTCCACTGGGCCTTACAAAGCCATACAATTTTCATGCGCATTTGCCATTTTAAAAAATGTATAACTAAAATAAATGCAAACTATCCCCTTCAACTCCCTGGAGCCACCCTCAATTAGCTGATTAATGGCAGAAACCATAGGAGAGGCTACACACGTCATCCATGCCGAAGTGGCAAAAGACACGTTCAAGAGTAACAGTAAAAGCTGGAGGTATATCTATGATTGAATGCAGGTTATTGCTATAATGAGTGAAGATGGTAGAGAAAGTAATTGGGAGCCTTTACAGGAGCCTCTTTGGTAGGACAAATGTTAGACAGAGCGGGGAAAGCATAAGACTAATGAGCACCTGTTCAGAACATATAGAAGTTATTGTTTAAACCCTATACAGAATATTTGCCATTTTTATGTTTATTAGAATAAAATCTATGTGCTACAAGCGTAACATTTACAGAGTCTCCTGTAGCTATGAACACTTAAGCTCTTTCAACTGTTTCCTGAGGACTTAATTTATCTTCTTACCTCCCTGTAGGAAGTGCCTAATATGTCATATTTTTAAGGAGCATGCAAACATCTGGAAAGTGGAGCACATAAGTGCAATAGGTACTTGCTGTCTCCATTTTTCAAGTTTATGTCTAAGCATTTGAAAAATGTCTTCGTTATTCTGCATTTATTTTATTTTCTTGGCCATTGTTGGAGTCGTCAAAAGCTTTCACTACCAAGTTGTGCTGACTCAGCTGTTTCAGAACATCCCAATTCCTAGGGCCCAGCTGCACTCGAGTTTTAGCCATGTTGTAACTCAGCAATGTCCAGACCATGTTTTAGCAAGTCTGGGCTTACCTGTGTGGACAGGTCCAAAACCATGCTGTGGAATCATTTGATTACATCCCTAAGCTTTACAACATGTAACGTTGGGTTACAACATGGTTAGTTCCTGTTCACATATGTACTGTAAGACCAAGCTGTATTATAACAAGGTTGGAGCACTATCATGTAATGACATGATCCCTTGACATGATCCATTTTCCATATAGATGAGCTGAAGGGACATTATTAATCATGCTGTGAAGTCAGTTATGTGTTCTGAGGGCAACTTCAGCAAGATATGTCAGCTTTGCATTTACGCTTGTAAGGATCTGTGTGTCCAGGGATCGGAACCTTGGTAGCTACAGTCATGTTAAAACACAATTGTTGCTAGCTGGGTTCTAGCATGGTTTCTCAGAAAAATGTGGACAGAGAATTTTTACTAAGAACTATACTAGGCAACCTCCCTAGTGAAAAGTTGGATTTGGTCAGGAAAGTGGGCAAGTTAGTTGATTATTGTGACAGCATATGCTGCTAACTGAGCGTGCCATATTCTGTGAGATGAACCTAGATAGGATTCTGGTAGGCATTAATGTTGTTTGTATGAATTAGGCTCAGAATATGGCACTGCGCTGTCCAGAGGCTTAAAAGACCAGTGATGGTCAAAGGATACGTGTGAGTAGACACAAAATTCACACCATTGCTTGTACTGTCATATATTCTTTGCCAGATGACATTACTGAAAATCAGCTGGCTTCAACTTTCATTTATATTGACCATTACTATCACATTAAATTGTGTATGTATTTTCAGTAAGTATGCACATTAATATTGAGCCAATAATTATTAATAATTAGGGCCCTACCAAATTCATGGTCAATTTTGGTTAATTTCATGGTCATAAGAACATAAGAACATAAGAAAGGCCGTACCGGGTAAGACCAAAGGTCCATCTAGCCCAGTATCTGTCTACCGACAGTGGCCAATGCCAGGTGAAGAACTCCTTTTGTTTTTTTAAAACCTGCTGCCTATTAATTTTGGTGACCCTCTTTCTTGTATTTATGGAATAAATAAATAACTTTTTTTCCTTATCCACTTTCTCAACACTCATCATTATATATTATATTTGTCCCCTCCCCCTAGTCTCTCTTTTTCCAAACTGAAAGAAGTCCTAGCCTCTTTAATCTTTCCTCATATGGGACCTCTCTAAACCCCCCTATTTTTTAGTTGCTCTTTCTGAACTTTTCTAGTGCTAGAATATCTTTTTTTGAGGTGAGAGACCACATCTGTACACAGTATTGATTGTGTTGGTTGATTGTCTCATCCACCAGGTTTCTGTGATGCCTATATATTATATATATCCTTTATCACAAGGCAAGGCTAGTTCACCCATCTTATTATTTAGACTGGCATTATGTGTGTACAAGCTTAAAAAAAACTTGTCCCTGTTTATTAGCCTGCCTTTTCTGATGTGCCCAGATTCTTTTTATGTGATTGTTTATCATCTGATCCGGGATTTAAAAAATCTTAAATTTCATGATATCAGCTATTTACATCTGAAATTTCATGGTGTTGTAACTATAGGTGTCCTGGCCCAAAAAGGGTTTGGGGGCGGGGGGGGGGGGCACAAGGTTATTGTAGGGGCGGTCGTGGTATTGCCACACTTATTTTTGCACTGCTACTGGCGGCAGCACTGCCTTCAGAGCTGGGCTGGTGGACAGCAGCGGCTGCTGGCTGGGAGCCCAGCTCTGAAGGCAGCACCGCTACCAGCAGCAGTGCGGAAGTAACGATGGCATGGTATGGTCTGGCCTTACTTCTGCACTGCCTTCAAAGCTGGGCACCTGGCTAACAGCTGCCACTCTCTGGCCACCCAGTGCTAAAGACAGCGCAGAAGTAATGGTGGCAATACCATGACCCCCCTACATTAACCTTCTGATCCTCCCCCCCACAGCTCCCTTTTGGGTCAGGACCTTTTTAGGTGTCAGTGTTTTGCTGTCTCTCTATTTAGCAGTTACAGTTTCAGATTTAAGTTAACCAGGCTTGCACGTATTACTAATAAATGATAAATTAAAACCAATAAAGCATTTAGATTTATTGATGAATTTTACTGTAACAAAGCAACATTTTATGTTAAGCTCCTTTTTCTGGATTGAAGCAGATACACCTTATCAGTACATCTTATAATGCTGGGTTTTGCAAGCTTTTTTCCGGAAAGCCAAGTAAACCTCTGAATAATCTGGTTTTTGATATTCAAGTATCTACTCAGAAAAAATATATTAGTTTTAGTGAGTTGCCACCCAGCAAATGCTGAGCTGTAAGATTGTAACAAAAAGTTGCTCAGATGCTTTATCCTGCAAGGGTCCCATCTGAAGTGCTGAGTTCCTTGTTCCCCTTTAACCATTGGAACAATTTATCAAGGATCATGGTGGAGTCCCCATCACTGACCATTTTTAATTCAGATTGGATGTTTTTTTCCTAGATGCTGTGCTCTAGGAATTGTTTGGGGGGGGAGATCTAGACCTTGTTACAGAGGAGGTCAGACCAGATGGTCCCTTCTGGAATCTATACATCTATACATCTTTAAAGATTCTCTACATTTTACGGTTATCAGGCACTTATTCTTTGACCTTGGGCCATTCACTTCACCTTTTGCTTCAGTTTCTCCATCTTTATTTAGGATAATATTTAGCTACCTGTGTCATAGGGATGTGAGGATTAGTTAGTATTTGTAATTCACTTTGAACATCGAAAGGGCTGTGTAAATGCTAAATATTATGATATAATTCCTCTGTATTTCTCTGCATTGTGGATTACCAAGATACAAGTGTGTAGATGGAAGCTTCCTCCATTGTAAAATGAATAATACCTTACCTTTTTATTTTGCTTTTGCAACATTAACTCTCCAACCCTCTCAACATCTAGTTGAAGAAGGTAAGTACTGTAACACCCATTTTACAAACTGGGAAACTGAGGGTATGTCTACCCTATCCGCCGGATCGGCGGGCAGCGATCGATCCAGCAATGGTCAATTTATCGGTCTAGTCTAGACACGATAAATTGATCTCCGAGTGCTCTCCCATCGACTTCTGTACTCCACCACCATGAGAGGCGCAGGCGGAGTCGATGGAGGAGTGGCAGCAGTCAACTCACCCCAGTGAAGACACCACGGTAAGTCGATCTAAGTATGTCGACTTCAGCTATGTTATTGATGTAGCTGAAGTTGCGTAACTTAGATCGATCCCCCCAGTGTAGACCAGGCCTGAGACACCGAACGAGTAAGTGACTTGTACATGGCCAAACACTGAGTTGACTGTCCTGACCCCATTGCCTTGCTCTGATTACTAGACAGCACTCCAAGGAAGATGCACATTGACGTTCTGGATCTGATCAGTTATCTGTCAAGGTCAGTAGCCTGTCACCAGTGGTGGAAGATGCCTAATTACCAGCTTCAAAATTCTTGTAATAATCTGTCCTTAGGGGACATGTCTTCCTAACCCCCTCAGTGGAAGGTTGGTTCATGCCCTGAAGCATGAGAATAATGAAGCTCTTTCTACTCCTTTCCCAGTTCCTTAATCAGATCTTTTAACCTACGCTTCTGGGGCCAGAGCCAGTGTCCATGGAAGTCAATGGAAAGACCTGAGATCAGGCCCTCTGATACCACCTTAGATGCCAAGGTGAAAAGTCTAAGGTTATGTCGACACTGCAATTAAAAACCTGCAGCTGGCCCGTGCCAGCTGACTCGGTCACGTGGGGCTCAGGCTAAGGGGCTATTTAACTGCAGTGTAGACATTAGGGCTTGGGCTACAGAATGGGCTCTAGGACCCTGCAAAGCAGGAGGGTCCCAGAGCTCAGGCTGCAGCCCAAGCCTGAATATCTACAATGCAGTTAAACTGCCCCATAGCCCAAGCCCCACGAGCCTGAGTCAGCTGGCATGGGCCAACCATGGGTCCTAATTGCAGTGTAGACATAAGCTTAGATTGATTTAAGGCTCCTCCGAGTCAGTGGAACCAGTTCTTAATCCAGTATTTTGTATCCAAAACCTAACCGCACTTACTAATGTGTTGTACTAAGCATCCGATAGAAAACTTGTATATCACTGTTTCAGCAATACGGTTCCCTAACGTTAAAATCTGATTGTTTTTAGTAGTTTTTCCTCTAAATCTCAATCTCATTAACATCAATGAGAGTAATGGTGAAAATGCACAGCTTCGGGGGGCGCGGAATATGTTGAGCTTGACATATTTCACACAGCAGCCAAGACTTTAGACAAATTAGAGAAAGCAGTAGGTGGACTGACCTCTTTATCCTCTTCCTGATTTATAATAAAAAGTCGTCTTCATTTTGGAGCATCTGCTGATGCTCTAGATCCCATGCATTCTGAATCTGGACCTGTCCAGTGGGCACAATCACAAAATATGCATAAATTGCTGGACAGACTCTAATTGGGCTTGGCAGAATTCAATTTTTTGAAATAATTTGGCGGATAATATTCATGTTTATTTTCAAGCATTTTTCTATTTTTATCAACTTAAATGGTCACAGTTGTGAGAAATCACGGAGGGTCTGACAATAAGTATTTAATGAGAGTAGATGTTGAGATTTAAAAAGTTAAAGCTTTAAAACCATTAAAACATAAATTTTCAGCCTCACATGTCAAAATATACAAAGTAAATATCCTTAAATCAAACCTTAAGTTCTCAAGCCGCATTTTTCTTACTTTGCCTATCTCGAAAGATTTGTTTGTTGGGTTGTGTGTGTATGGCGAAATCAACGTTTACTCGCATTTACCGATACAACTCTAATCCGGCCAAACCGAGTTCTGAGCTGCACGTGTTCAAAGGCACTTAACTGATGTTTATGAGAGTGAAAGGATGGTTTAGTGGTGAGGGCTCTAGCCTGAGTATTAGGGGACATGGATTAGATTCCTGGCTATGACACAAACTTTCCGTGTGACTCCAAGCAAGTCACTTAGTGCCTCAGTTTCCCATCTGTAAAATGAGGATAATACTTCTCTAGCTCACAGCACTGTTGTGAAGCTAAAATCCATTAATGACTGTGAGGTGCTCAGACACTGTGGTAATGTGGGGCATGTAAGTACCCAGATAGATAAATTATAAAAGAGCAGTTCTGTAAGATTCAATGAGTCTTGAATCCCTTAATTGCACAGAAACGTACCTGATAGAAACCCAGCTATTAACACGCAGCCCAAGATTCCGGTAACAAAAGCAGCGTGCTGGATGATTAGACCATGCAGTGAAGATTTAACGAGGTTCAGTGGTTGCACCCATCTGTTTTTCGCACACAGCACTGTACAGTGTTTTGCCTCAGTAGCAACTCAATAACCATGCTGTAATTACATAGCCAACTTTAATAACTATGGGCCCGATCCTCCAAGATGCTGCATGGTCTTAACTCCCACTGACTTCAGTGGGGGTGGAAGGCACCCAGTATCTCATAAGAGATTCTGAGCACAATGCTGGATTGGATCTGCAGCTTGTATCATCCTAGTAAGTGCCAATAGGTGCCTTCGTGTATGTATGTGAAGTTCAATAGTCTCTTGAGCAGGGAATGAGATTTGAGTCACATGCTAAAATAAAACAATTATGAGAAATATAACAAGTTAATTTAGATTTAACTCTGCTATCTTGCTGTGGTGGCATCATTATTTATGACTTGTCTGTATAGTGTCCAAAGTGTGCTCAGAACTTGACAGAACACATACAAACACAGATGCTTTGCCCTGTAGTGCTTACAGTTTAATTGTAGATATGCCGCAACAAGTGAGGGAAGGATGGGGTGAGAAAGGAAGAAGCAGTACTAAAAACATGCAGTTACTCTCATTTGGCATGTGCAGTTCTTCATTTTTCTCTCTGTGAGTGTCTATGAAATTAGGAGAATTCTCTCCTTTCTTATAGGTTACACAGCAGGTGTGAGCTTTTAGGAAAGATTTGAATAAGGAAAGAGCAGTTGTTTGGCAAACAAGGATTGGGTGATTGTTCCATTTACTGTATCAAGATTAAGCTTTTTGACCCTCTTTTTGTTATTGATGGGCCTGGAAAGTGAAATTTCTCTACATGTGGCAACTTCAGGCCAGGTGTGAGGCACTTCTGTTGGTCAGCGGAGGATGGCTTGTATTGCCGCTGTTTGGGCCAGGCTTTCAATCCAGGACTGTTCACAAGCACTAAATTCACAGAAAAAAAATCCAAATTGAATCCCTTCTTAAACTCACTCAGTTATGTAGAATTTCGACTGTCAGGAAGTATCTATCAGGAACATGGTTTCGTGTCTTCTAGCAACATCATAAAATTACCCCAAGTGGTGATGACAAAGCATTTTGGCGTAAGAATCTGTGAAGCATTTGCTGCTTAGATTCAGGTTAAAGCTTTTTAAATGTTACTGGGCCAGCTATGACATCTGAAGCTTGGGATTCAGGGTGACCTTTGGCAGGGACCATACTTGATGTGGTCTGCACAAGTGTTAACTTGAAATTAAAATAATCACTGAGGCTGAGACAGGAGTTTTATTGACAGCCAATAGCTGACGAATAAAGAACGACAACAGACATGGTTTTGTGTCAACAAAGGTAAAAGGTTGGCTCTCAAATTTAGCAAAAGTAGCTAGAGCCAGACATTTATTTATTTATTTATTTTAATTTATTTATTACTGTAGTTGTTGTATTACAGTCACATCTAGAGACTCCAGTGAGATCAGGACTCCATAGGCTGGCTACATCTATTCTAAGAGATGGAATGCCATTATAAGATTGTAATCTAGACTAGTCTAACTAAGGGCCTGTCTACACGGAGACACTCAGGGGATGCCCGCTCTACAGCGGCACAGCTAGAGCGCTGCATAACATGGCTACACGGGTGCTCTTACAGCTGTGCCACTGTAAGTGTAGACCTGGCCATAGTTAGGTTGACCTAGCCTCTGGTGTAGTTGTGGCTAGATTGGCAAAAGAATTCTTCCATTGACCTAGCTACTGCCTTTTGGAGAAGTGGATTAACTGCATAGTTGGAAAGGCCCATTCCATGGATGTAGGAAGTATCCACACAATGGTAGTCAACTGCAGCACCATACCTGTGCCTAGGGTGACCAGACAGCAAATGTGAAAAATCGGGACAGGGGGTGGGGGGTAATAGGAGCCTATATAAGAAAAAGACCCAAAACCAGGACTGTCCCTATAAAATCGGGACATCTGGTCACCCTACCTGTGCCACTGTGGTGGCTGTCATGTAGACGTGTTCTCAGTGTCCCCACATAGACAAGTCCTAAGGCTGGGAGGAGAAACCAAGGCACAGAGAGGTGAATTGACTAGCCCAAGGTCATGCAGCAGTTCAGTTTCAGAGCTGGGGAGAGCTCAGGTCTTCTCAGCCACAGGCCAGTGCACTTGTCTCTTCTATCCCCATTAAAGTTAAAGAGCATTGCAGGTCGGCATCCTATTTCATGATTCCTAGTGTCTGTCAAGACGCTATATTAATAATTGTGTTGTAGACAGGACATGGGGTAAGATTTTAACCTGCAATCAATTTGTCTTTAAAAATAAATAAATAAATAAACTATGGAATAAAGGGTGTTGGAAATTGAAGTCCTTTACTGAGCTGCAGGTTATGGTTTCAGCAGGAAGCAACAGAGCTGGAGCTTTTCCATGTTTCCTCTGCCAATCAGCCTCCATAATGGTAGTATCAAGACAGTAGCTTAGTCCCCAGGCCTATTCAGTCCATGCAGCCCCTGTGCTGAGATTGCCAGCAGTCAATGCTAACTGTAAGGGGAGGGGATGTGTGGTGCAGTGGCACTTCTGTGGACACCACTAACCAGCTGAAATGGGACTCAGGACACCAGCGTTCTATTCTGGGCTCTGCCACTGGCCTGCTGAATGACCTTGGGCGAGTCACTTTGTCTCTCTGTGGCTCAGTTTCCTTTTCTATGAAACTGGGATGATGATACTGATCTCCTTTGTAAATCATGGCATGATTGCCTGTTCTGTTCATTCCTTGTGAAGCACCTGGCATGTTCTTATCAGATGGCCATGACTTTCACTATGAACCAGAGCAGGAATTCAACCCAATAAACATATTATTCACAACCACGTATATGATTATCATCTGTTTGCCTAGTATCCCCTTGTTTTCTAGCTCACACAGTGCATATAGTAATGAAGCATACCACAACTACATTGAAGTTAAATGTAGTTCAGAACTGCCTTTGGCAGAAGTCTAGAGTGCCATAAGGGGAGGAAAGGTGGTATAAAGATGCCTTTGTATTCTGTCATCCTCGGGTCGATGGCACCAGCCATTTACCTGGGCACATGGGCAGCCCCAGCCATGTCCCCTTTCTTCTGGGGGCTGGGAGAGGGATTTAAAGTAGGCACCATTATTCCACTCTTAGGCCACAGCAGCAAAGCAGACTTAGCCGGCCAAAGAATCTGGCCCATAAAATCTGAGACGGGTGTGTAAAAGTGAAAATAAAATGTGTCTGCAGCTCACATTGAGATGATCTGCAGAACCTTGTGCATGACAAACTAACAGGGATGTTTGTTTCCCATCCTGTAGAATACTAAAGAAGTGCAGCAATAGGATTCTTGGCTGGAAGGATGTGTTGGTTGTTGCCAGCGTATTAGGTCACTGAGTGACTGTTATCTGTTGTGGCCAGAATGGTTTCCTACACAAGGACAATTATGAAGATTCTTCTTTTTTTTTTTTTTGTATACCAGTAGCAGGAGGCTGTAATTAGTGCTTCAAGGCAAATGGTGACCTTTTGGAACTTTTCCTGAGGCTTGTGAAGCTTAAATTAGTTTCTGATGTTTGAAAGCTTGCACGGACTTAATCTCTGGGTCCCATTTATATTATAATTACTGCATGATTCACATTTGCATTCACTTGTCCCTAGTTCCAAAGGACCTGTATCCTTAACCGTTAAGGATGGCTTCGTGTCTCCAAGCTCCTTTGTGTATGGCTCTGTGTCAAAACTCCTTTGGGTGAAGGAAATAAGCAGTGTGCCCTCCTTCTCTTTCAGTGTAGCATTGCTTCAAAATATAAGGCTGATATGAAAGTCTCTTTCACACAAGCAGAAGCCCTCCTAGGAGCTTTTCCTCCAGGAAAAAAAAAATGGATAGTATTAGCTTGTTTGGTTTTGTCAGTCATTTACAACATAGTTAATAAAGTAGTCTGAACTTAATTAAAATTGTCACTTTTGTGGATGTTCAAATTACATTTCCGCTTCCTTTGATCAGGTTTTCATTTATCTGTTATAAAATATTTCATTGTAGTATTATGTATGCATCATTAATTTTGCGTAAATTACCCTTAATTGCTCTCTGTCAGGGATAAAAAGTGAATAGGAAATGATGCATAGGAGTGTTTAATAAAAAAAGAAAGAATGAACACAAATAGCTCCATATAGTTTCCAGTGTAATAAAACCAGAGCATTTATGGGATGAGAAATGAAAATCCCATCACTCCCAGGTTCTGAAAATCACTCCATTCTGAAAATGGTGCAGTTACTCATTTTACATAGTTTGATCCTGTTTTGTTCTTTAGTTTTGCTTTGTAAATATGAGCTACCTCAAAGCGCCCAAACATTGTTTGTTTATAGCCAGGAATCCTCATTGCTTGGTTGCGCTGTACTGTTTTTATATATTTAAACTCCACTCCAGGGACATAAATGACCATAACAACAGGATCCCCATGATGCTTCAAATAATGAATCTTCACAAAACAGGTAGTGGCATCCTGCACTCTGAAAATTATTTTCAGCTATATGAGCGACCTGGGATGAGCTCATTGTTCTTGAGTGTACAGTACATATGTTACTAAAGCTTGCTCTAAGGAAAACTGCTTCATTCACCTGGCTCACCTATTAGGTTTATTGTTGGCTTTATTTCTGGTTGCGAGATACACGTTTAGCACCTTATTAATGCAGTCAAGGACATATTAAATCCCGGGAATCCATCTGAGGAAAAATAGATTAAGATATAAACCTGAAAAGCAAGGTTTATAACTTTTCAAGTAAGAATGATATCCAGCATTGGATAACTAGCTAGGAAGCGATTATTTTGTTGTAGGAGAAATTTTCTTATGGAAGAGAATAACTTAAGATGGTTCTTTAAATCAGCTATGCTAGTTAATTGCAAGAATCTGGCAAGCTAAATAGAGGCAAGTGCGCATGCAACTGTACATTTAGGGGTATATCTCTCTCCTTTGCACCTGCATTTGTTTCATTAGTGCTACTAAGTTACATACGTGCTTTGAAAAAAGAATATCTCCTGTATGATATGATCACGAGGAAACACCCTTTCCCCCTCATGAACTTGATTGTACATTATATACCCAGGCATGTACCTGTGAGAAATGTTCCATTGCAAATGGTATTTTTCTTAATATTAGCCTATTGAATGCTATAACAAACTCCAGTATATGTGAGAAATACACCCAAATGGTAACCTGTGCTCCAAACTGACTCCTGAGCTTGGGGAAAGCTTGGTTTAAAACTCCTTGCACAAACCTAACTTGATAAAGGACCCAAAGCAGATCATGTCTGATTCTGAACTTGGGGAAAGTTTGGATCACAGTCTGAACTTCACAGCTCAGGCCCAGCTCCCAAGCCTGGGTTGGAACCACAATACTGGATCCAAATGTTTTATTTTATTTTGGGGAGAAGGGTTTTTAGGATCCAGCTGTGAATGACACAGCTCACTCCCCCTCTCTAATATTTACACATCTGAGGCCTCAGTAATGGTGGAAGTGTAGCTCTGTGCCCTCTGCACCATGCCAGATGGGTCTGAGCTGCAGATTATTCACATTCCTCCTTTACAGCCACCGACCAATTTTAAAACCGTGGCCACAGGTCACTTGATAGGCAAGAGATCTCAGATCAGTGTGTGGCTGGAGAGGAGAAAGAGCCATCCAAGTTGCTCCTGAGGGCACTAATATCATCACAAGCACCTGCCCAGCCATTTTCCTGCAGCAAAACTGTCTCCTCACAAAATTTCACAGGTTATCTTTGAAACTGGCTTATTTTCCAAAAAACCTTGATTTTTTTCAAACTGCCCTGATCCCACAAATGCTTATTCACGTCAGTAATCGCTCAGTGAGCTTAACGCGGATATTCATAGATGTAACATTACTGAGTGCTTACAGGATCCAGGGCCAATACTTGTTTAATTTTTCCTCACTCAGTTGCCCTCCAGACTCTTCTTCATCAGGACAGGTAGGTGTGTCTGTACTTCAGGCACGTAAGCACAATATCTCCATATAGTAGTACAGGAGCCTGCAGCACCATCAATGTTGTACGAACGCCTCTCTGTATGTTACACAAAAACAAGACAGGAGTGATGATTATTTTTCCAGACTAGACACATATAAGGAAGTAAAGATTAAAAAATGACATGTCTTGGGAGAGGGTGAATAGCAGCATAAATCTCAGTTTGATGTTTGTGATAACAAGGTTGCACAACAAAACATCAGGAAAATTTGTCTGTGGCAGTGACTAAGCAATACTCTGGATGGGACAAAGATTTTAATTATAAGCAGTGGCTCAGAAGACTCCCCATGCCTTTATTTATTAGTATGATAATATCACCCGATGTATGAACTTTATGCATTATGTATAAATAATTCATGAATTAGCAAATAAAGAGATCTGGAATCTATACGCGGAGATGGCGGATGCCAATTATCTCACTTCTGCAGAGCCAGACCCTCTCGGTTCACATTGTTTGCAGCTGCTCTTTTAAATCATTCATCAGCGCTTAAGAGATATGCTGGTGGTGCTGGCAGAGACAATTTGAATTTTCATTGTTTACACACTGTGAATTTAGCTTCTGGTCTGAAATTATCTGCCACACTGAAGCCTCTGAGAGACTACAGATGAAAAGAATAGGACAAGCAGCATCTCTTACTTTTTAATATATATATATATTCTTGATTATTTTCCTTTTGCAATTTTGTATCTTTTTTGTGGTTGCTGTTTAATTTTAATTTTTAATTGTCACGTTTTTTCCATGCTGCTCAGAGCATGGAAGAATCACAAACATTTTCAGAACTCTCTCACAAGTTTTCTGTATGAACGCATGACAAACGTTTTGCTCATGGAGCTGTCAAGTGATAGAATGTGAGTTTTCAGTTTTTAATTTAGCAATTTATTCTTTGCCACCTAAACACCTAGGATTGTCTCTTGCTGTCTGTTTTTAAGCTGAATTTCCCATTGAAAATAATGATAAAAGATGTTTAAGAAATGATGTGCCATGACCACTGATCTTTTTCTTGTCAAATTACTCAGTTATTCTGTTGATACATATTTTCAGAGAATTGCCAGTACTGTATTCATGCTAAATTTATAACATAAGTACATCAATACTGGGTCAGACCAATGGTCCTTCTAGCCCAGTATCCTGCCTTCTGACAGTGGCCCAGATGCTACAGGGGGAATGGACAGAACTGGCCAAATTCGAGTGATCCATCCCCTGTCGTCCAGTCCCAGCTTCTGGCATTCAGCAGTTTAGGGATATCTGGAGCATGGAGTTGCATCCTTGACCATCCTAGCTAATGGCCATTGATGGACCTATCCTCCATGAACATATCCAAGTCTTTTTTGAACCTTGTTATACTTTTCACCTTCACAACATCCCCTGACAACGAGTTCCACGGGTTGATTCTGCGTTCTGTAAAGAAGTCCTTCCTTTCGTTTGGTTTAAAACTGCTCTCTGATTAATTTGCCCTTGTCATTATGGTGACGTGGCTTAATGTTACTTCCAGCATGGATAATGACTGTGATTGCGTTTGCATGAAAGGCTATGTGAGAGAGCCAAATTATTAGCTTTATTAATTGAAATCCTGTGGATTGATACAGGATCATTAACTACAGTACCATCTAGGAACACCCGGCATATTACATTTCATGTGTATGTTCCCCAGTGGAAATCTTCAGGCCTGATTCCCCTCTCACCTACGCTAAATGTAAATCAGGAATTGAGATGTCAATGACTCTGGCGTCAGTGGGGTTACATTGATGTAAAACTGGAGCCACTCAGAGGAGAAACAGACTGTTTATACGACAAACCCATGACACTAAAAGGGTGTCATCAGGAGGAGGGAGAAAACTTGTTCACCTTAGCCTCTAAGGATAGAACAAGAAGCAATGGGCTTAAACTGCAGCAAGGGAGGTTTAGGTTGGACATTAGGAAAAAGTTCCTAACCGTCGGGGTGGTTAAACACTGGAATAAATTGCCTAGGGAGGTTGTGGAATCTCCATCTCTGGAGATATTTAAGAGTAGTTAGATAAATGTCTATCCGGGATGGTCTAGACAGTATTTGGTCCTGCCATGAGGACAGGGAACTGGACTCGATGACCTCTCGAGGTCCCTTCCAGTCCTAGAATCTATGAATCTATGAATATTGGCTTCCTTTTGATACTGGTGGGGAAGCACACTCTGCAGATTGATAATTGCATCTTTCTCACCCCCTTTCAGTCACCGGGCACTCCCAATCCCTGCAATTTCCTACTGCCTGCAATGGTGTTTGGCTTTTCATGGGCTATGCAGAGAGTGGGCGGCTCCATTCTGGCCCACAATAAGAAGTTTGATATAGTCTCGGGCTATTTTGGCTTAATTCTGATCTTCTTTACACTGCTTTTACCCGGATGGAATTCCATTGATTTACATGAATTTGCTACTCTTGATTTTGGACTCGATCCTGTGAAGTGCTGAGTGCTTTCAACTCACTCTGAAGACAATGGGTGGGTACTAAAGGGCTCAGTACCTCTCAGGATCGGACTGTCACAGGTGCTAGGCTCTCATGCAGTGAAGCACTAAAGTACCTGCTTAACTTTAAGCACATGCCAAAGGCCATCTCTGTTTGGCAAAATACTTTAAGAAGTGCTTACTTTAAGCATATGCTTAAATCTTATTGGGATTTAGACATATACTTAAGTGCTTTGCTGATTCAGGGCCTAACTGAAAGCAGAACCAGGCCCTGGTATAGCAGGGAGAAGGGGGGAACATGCCCATACATCGATACTTATTTTTAAAAAATTAATAAATAAGTGGACTATGTCAGGACTCGGGAGTCCCAATCAAACTTCCATTTGAAAGGGCTCCAGAGAGAGAGAGAGAGAGAGAGAGAAAGTACTGTGCAAACTGTGCCCTCGCTCTGTTTCTGTCATCTCTGAATATTTCATCGAACAAATTAGATTTTGCTATTAGATCTGTAAATGACAGCGGATGGCATTTGCCAGATGGTGTGTGTATTGTAACTGTCACATCATTATAGGTTTAAAATTGAAGTATGGGAAGTCGGCTAATGAACATACACTATATAATTTCCAGAATTCAACTCCGCAACGATAGACATTAGCCACTTAGCACATTGTGTGTGGTAAAAAACAGTGACGTTTAACAAATGTCCACATTTTTAACTAGGCTAATCTCTAAACTGGTTTGTTCAACTTAGTTTAGAAGTCAACACTGAACAACATTATTTACTTTGTGTCTAAAATTATCGACTTTTTGTCCTTGAAGACTTACACCTTGGCCATAACTAACATATGTAATTATCAGGAATACTTCACTAAATTGCCAGGAATAAACTCTCAAATTAACTGAATGACTCTATTCAATATGCTATGTCTACAATTTTTCCGCTCGTAAAGAAAAAAATTAATAACTCTAATTCTTTAGGGTTGTGGATATATTTATTTCAAATACCTTTATTTGATATTACCGTAAAATGAGAGCCTGGGTGGGCGCTTTGCTTAGCTTTATAAAATTTGTTTGGGAGGAGGGCAGCAGAGTGAGAGAACACCCGAATAAAATAATACATAATATCTGTATTGTTGTTAAACTACATAACTAGATTGTTTCTGTTTATTTATTGACTTCCCACAGTATTGCCAATGCTAGCACAAAGAGGTACAGAAAGAGAAATCAGAATATACATCATGTTTCTCACTTGCATTCTCTCCTTTGTAGAAGGGATATCTTTATTAGTAAGAGACTGAGCCAGCTTCCACTGAAGCGAATTGAAAGACTCCCATTGTCCTCAATGGAAACTTGATCAGGCCCCACTTGAATAGTAGTTTACCTTATTTTCACTCTAAAGCCTTGGTTCAGTGATTGAGGGAGAAGCTTTATAAATCAATATGTTTAGTATGTCATTGTATATCAGTAGCTGAAAAGCTGCACCACCCTTTTCAGTAATATTTAGCACTGTGTTTGAAATTGACTTTCTGTTCAGCTTACTACCTACAAAACAAAATGACTAGTCTCTCTCCATGCTCTGTGATGATTCAGTTTCATTCTGAAACCATTTAGCAAACAAAGAATGAAGGAATCACTTAGTTAATGAAGCAAATTCACTGTTAACAGGGACTGAAAATCAGACCAGCCATATCAGTCAAACTGTACAATGAATAAACCTACTCTGCTTTCATTCATATCAGTGCTGCACAAATGGCAAACCTGTCTGAAATGAAGAATGATATAAATTTGGCAACAGTATGTTTTCTCTATATCAGATCCTGATCTCATTTACACCAGTGTTATTGACATCAGAATCTGATCCACTTAATTTGATTAATTCCTTGTGTTCTCTATGAAGAAAAGAAATACAACACTTTTGTGCTATTTTGTCCCTTTCTGCAATACATACAGTGCTGTAGTCCTCAAGAACATTAAATCTAGTATTTTCTGTGTCAAATGGCACATCATAGCCCATGTATTTTTATATTGCATGTGAAGAATTAGTGATAATCAGAAAACGATAAGTATTTTGCATGAAAATTTCAGAACAAAAAGTAAAAAATAGTTTTGTTTGGTTTTTCAAAATTTCTCGTAGACTAGGTCTACACTTTTGCTGGGAGAATAATGTTGGTTAGGGTGCAGGATTTTTGGTTTTTTTAAGGACATAGCTGTAGCCCTTGTGTAGATGCAGAAGTGCTGGCATAAAAGTGCTTTTTTCCTGTATAACTTATATTGATTACCAAACCAGTATAAGCTATACTGGCAAAAGCTCTTTTCTGCTAGGATATGCTGCACCTACACGAGGAGGGTCTGCCAGCATGGCGGTACCAATATAGTTATACTGGTAAATCTTTTCTAGCATAGACCTGACCACAGAAATTTTCCAGTTTTTCAGTGAAAAACTAAAAATGTTTGGTTTTCTGTTCCTGATCATTTTTTGTTTAGAAATGATTGTGGGTGCTTGAAGTTTTTGGGCACTGAATTGAGACACCTTAAAAGGGAAAGATTCTTCAAGGGCAGATGCTGAGCACCATCTGAAAGTCAGGCCCCTCTGAAGGGCATTAAGTTGGCCACCCAAAATAATTTAGTCCCTTTTGAAAATCTTAGCCTGTCGGCTGGAACTCACCATCCTCTCCCCACAGTAGGGGATTAAGAAGCTGGGCAACTCTGCAAGGTCTCCCTCATGGAGTTTCTCCCACATTATGTCCTTAGCAGTGGGCAGGGTTTTCCCCCTGTATGGAACACGCTACACTTCTATCCCAAGCACAAAGGGATCCTGAGTGATCTGCAGGAGACAAGACCCCTGTGTCTCCATAGCAGCTCTGGGTCCCGAGCAACCTATCCCAGGATATTTCCTGGCAGCTGAATTCCAGTAGAGCCATTCTACCAAGGGCCTCCTCTGGCCACAGCTGCCCCTGGAACACTCCAATGTAGGGAAAACAAAGAAACAATGGTGCTGCTGAATGGATTTTTTGTTGTTGTTTTTTAATCTTGGACATGTACTTCAGGGCTTGATCCTGCAAAGTGCTGATCACCTTGCAAATTGAAGGTCAGTTAATTTCAGTGGGACTGCTTATGTGCTTAAAACTAATCCCATCCCTAGGTGCATTGCTGGGTGGATGCCAGAGGTTTCAGCACTTATCAGGATCAAGCCCTTAGCTGTAGGATTGTTAAAGCGTATCTCCAGTTCACTTTCCACATGCTGACAGGCCATGCAACTCAGAGTGTGCAGTGCTATGCAGATCACTTAACATTTGAAATTGTCAGCACAAGGGGAAGTGCAGAAATGAGCCCCTTCCAGTGCCACCTTAAAGACAGTGGTGGGATAAGGTTTCTGACAAGCCCTCTGCTGGGTTTCCCTACACAGCCAGATTTAAACATTGCAACCTCAGCAGGGTGCACAGCCACATAGCATGCATGATTCGAATTGGAAATATACACCGTACTGCTTCTAGCAAAACCCTGCCACTAAGATTCGAGCCTGCACCAGCTGCAGGGAAGGGAGCAGTACTGACCACGAACCTGGCACTGGAGCCAGAGCCACAGAAAGGTTCAGGATGAAAGGTGCTGCCAGGAGCACCTTACTGTCTTACCATAAAGCTAGCGTGTATTGTACTGCCAACCATAGCGTGCATATAGGGTGGCTGGGAGGCTGGCCAGCTCCCCTTGCTGCTGTGATCCACGCCTTGTTATTGTTCCCTCTTCCTTTTGCCTGGGTGCAATAATGGGAGAAGACAAGGAACATAAGCTAGCCACTATCTCTGGGGTTAGGAAGAAACAGTTTATCCATTATGGGGTTTCTTCCTCATCAACACTGCTAGTGACAAGATTTGGGGTTTGTTGGACTGCTGGTATGAACTGGTATGGTGGTTCCCACCTTTCTGCCCCATCCCTGCCGCTCCTCAATACATCTTTCCACATGACTCTCCCAGCAGCGAAGGGCAGGATTTAGACTTTACTGCCAGTTGTCCTGCAGAGTGGCGGTCAACTTCTCTGAGAAAATCACTCCCTGCAGCTGGCAGGTGTTGGTACAGCACCTAAGGACACTGGTTGTGGTCTTTTGGTGCTACCTCAATATAAATATTAAATAATACTCATCCTCTTTACATACTGGCTGATATCCCATTGCACAGTAGCTATGCACCACAGTTCTAGGGTGAACCTGTGACCTTTTGTACTATTGGAACCTACCTGGTGTTTGATTTAAAAAAACATACAGCATCTATGTAACAGCAACTATTAACCAGGGCACATAAAATGTAAATGTTTTGTGCAATGATGTTTGTGTGTCATTAGACTAAATTAAAAAGCAAATGATTTAATTGTGTTTGTGCTAATTAAAATATTTACAGATTAGAGAGAGCTGCATTTATTGTCCCATTGGGAAAGGGCCTTGAAACCTCACATGTCTTGGAGTCTACAGTGCTGTCATTTAGTCATAGACTGCTATGTATACCTGGGTGATTTGCTTTTTAGATTACTCTTCCGTGACACATAATTCTCAGGAGCCTCCAGCTTCAAGGCATTCAAAAACAGGTTTATATGTACACATATATGTGTGTGTGTTTTAACCAAATGTCTTTCTTTCCTCTTCTTTTCAAGGGCCAAGAGTTCCAATTGTGACTGTTCACAACACGACAGATAAACAAAGTAAGTACTGGGCTGTATTTGGTAAGTCAGTCAGGCAACGTAATAAAATACAGTCATTCTCCATTATTTTCAACAGGGAGTACGCAGACTTTGCCTATATGTGGGCCACACAGACATCTTAGCTGGAGCTGAAGGGTTGAAACTCACGTCTATTATACCGAGCAGATTGCAAGGCAGGTGGTGTGCCTTGAGTAAAGCTCATTGTTCTAGATGCACAATGTGCACGTTTTAATGTTACCTTGTCCTCCCCTGCTGTGTGTTTCATCTGCCTGTTGCAGGTTTTTGGAACCTAGACTGAAAAGGGCTGACTTTCAGTAGGGGTTTGTACAGCCCCTAGAACAAGGGAGCCCTGGTTGCCGAGAGGAGCCCTAGGCACTATATATAGCAATACTAACAGACTGCTGTGGAAGTGTAGCCTGCAGAGACCACAAGTTGCATCAGACAGGGCTTATCTTTACTGTGAATGTGGCCCAAAGCTTGAGCAGCTGTAGCTCCCAGCCAGATGGAGCAACTCCTCCTGGAACTGTAGTCTCCAGGGGTCACACGGCCATAGTAAAACTAAGCGCAACCACACCTGAGCTTCACGGGCAGTTCTTACTCCACATGAGCAAACTAACCAGGTTTTGGTGCACCATATCTAATGGCTATTGGATTTGTTATTCTGCTGGTTGTCAACTTTCAAGTAGTCATGAATAGTTGTAAGAATTACTAAGGGGAATGATTTTCAAAGGCACAAAGGGCAGTTTGGGGCCCAACTCCTACTTGAAGCCAATGGGAGTTGGGACCCTAACTTCCATTTGTGCCTTTGAGAATCTCCTCCTGCGTTATTTATTCAAGTGGCATGTAGGTGGTTAACATTGTAGCTAAGTACTTACTTGGCCTCCATTACTGAGCACCTCACCACCATTAATGTATTTATCCTCACATCATCCCTGTGCGGTAGGGCACTGCCATTATCCCCATTTTACAGAGGGGGAACTGAGGCACAGAGAGGCTAAGTGACTTGCCCAGGTCACACAGAAAGTCTGCAGTGGAGCAAGGAACTGTACCCAGGTCTCCTGCATGCGAGGCTGTCACTCAAACCATTGCAGCTTAATTTCTGAAAGTTGCCTTCAGATAAATATTTCTAGAAATGTTATGTATATGTTCACTGATGAAGAACGAATTGGAAATACCAGTCATCATTAATATTGTAGAGTTGCAGTAATCTGATACTACATCATCATGGAAAAGACATGTTTAACAACCAATTGATGGAGTGATAAAAGCCTTTACAATGGGTACCTACCAAGTGTGTAGGGGGTTCGGGGGAGGAGGGGGGGGATTATCTAATGATTTGAGCACCCGGACTTGGACTATGGAGTTCTGGATTCTGTTCGCAACTCTGCCATTAACTTATTCTTTATTTGTGGTAGTGCCTCGGAGCTCTAGTCATGAATCAGGACTCCATGGTACAAACACACAACAAAAAGTCCCTGCCGCCAGGAGCTTACAGTCTGGGTGTAAGACAAGAGAAAACAGATAGATACAGAGTACAAGGAGCAATGAGACAATTTGTCTAAGGTTATTTCTACATTTACAGTTGTGTGCAGAGTACATACACTGCACACTCCCCCCCCTAAATAGCCATGTAGATAGTGACTCACTGGTTAGACAAGTCATGACACACCTGAACCGTAGCACATACACCCTACGCAGCTCTTTACTTGCTCAAGCAGTTCCCCATCCACACTTGCTATTTTTTAGCAGTGTAGTGTCTTGCTGCTGGAGCCTTTCCACATGCCCAAGCCCTTCCCTGCTGTGTGTAACTACATCCTGGAGTGTAGCTGCAGCCGGCTTTTCCCTGCAGTGTCTAGCTACATCCTGGAGTGCAGCTGCTTTTCACTGCGGTGTCTAGCTACATCCTGGAGTGCAGCTGCTTTTCACTGTGGTGTGTAGCTACGTACTGGAATGTAGATGCACCCTGCTTTTCACTGCGGTGTGTAACTATATGCGCCCTACACCCTGCCACTAGTGTAGACAAGACCTAAATAGACAAGACAGATATAGGGTGGGGGTAGAAACCACAACGAGAGTGAACCATGTGATGGCAGCAAATGTCATGTTAATTCCATGAATTTTCTTGGGGTGCTTACTTAGGAGGGGATCTACTAAATGGGAAGGAGGTGAGGGTGACAGGGCAGAGGAGGACAGGGTAGCAGGTGCAGGTGTGGCAGAGTAAGGTAAGCTGTGTGACCTTAGGCTTTCTGTTTTAGTCTCTCTTTGCCTCTGTTTCCCTATCTGTGAAGTGGAGATAGTAATGCTTGCCTGCCTCAGAGGCTGTAGTAGTGAGAGTGGGCTAGATTCTACCATTATTTACGCCAATCTGAATCTGGAGTAACATTATTTACAGGGTGCAACACCAGAGCAGCTCCCAGCACCCAGAGTGTACCAGTGAACCTGGCCCACAAATACAGCTGCTGCATGAGGCTGAGTCCCCTCATTTCCCATTGAAGGCTGTGGGAGCTGAATCTGTCCATGGCAAGAGAGTGGGTCAGGCCCAAGGAGTGCAGGGGCAGAGTGGGTGCAGAAATCCAACAGCTGGACGTCACAAAAGAAATTATTTATGTTCCATCTTTCCAAATCATTTCTTTTGTGAGCGTGGCCTGACCCACTCTCTTGCCATGGACAGATTCAGCTCCCACAGCCTTCAATGGGAAACGAGGGTGCTCAGCCTCATGCAGCAGCTGTATTTGTGGGCCAGGTTCACTGGCACACTCTGGGTGCTGGGAGCTGCTCTGGTGTTGCACCCTGTAAATAACATTACTCCAGATTCAGATTGGCGTAAATAATGGTGTTCAGTGGGACGGAAGTGGGCGGTTGTTCCAAGCATAGAGAGGAACCTGGAAGAAACGGTGAAGCCGAGGGTTTTGTTATCAAATGACAAGCCTAGACGTGAGCAATCTTAGGGTATGTCTACACTTTGAGTTGGGGGTGTGATGCCCAGCTCGAGGAGACAAACCTGCACTCGCTCTGCTCAAGCTAGTGTAGCCAGGGTGATGCAAGCGGTGGGTGAGGCTAGCTAACCCCTCCCACCATTCCCTCTGCTGTGGCTGCACTCTGTTTTTACTGCACTAGCTTGATCAGAGCTAATGTGGGTATGTTCCCTTGATCATACTCCTCCAGCTCAAAGTGTAGATACATCCTAACATTGTCTTTATGGACCTGATTCTGAACTCTTTGCTCAGGTAAATCTCCCACTGAAAACAGGATCAGGCCTGATGCAGTATCATGATATGTAAAGAAAAACACAAGGCTCCCATCTGTTGTTTAAATGTTGTGTGGGTGATATCATTCTTCCTGCTCTCTCAGTGCGCTTTGCTGATGATGTGCCATTGAACTATTTCTCCCCACACCCCACCAAAAGAGTCTTGTACATAAGCAGAGCTGGCAGGGCACAGCCACAGATGTGGATCTGCATTATTTAAAATCTCTTCCTGTAAGAATGCAGTTGTGACTGGGTAAAGTTATGACTAGAGAAGGCATGTAGTTTAGATTCATATGGGTGTTTGGGGGAAAAACACAAATAAAATCAAGGTTTGCCTGTCATATGGTTTAACGGAAATATAAGAGGGTGAATCAGAGTGGGAAATGTCCAATTTTATGTATATTGTAACTTTTGTTGTTAAGCCATAAGCACTGAGTAGAATAGTGTGCTTCATTTGGGAGATTGCCAAGGAAGATATATTGTACACTGTAACAGGGTCCTATGCCTTCTGAGAGCCACCACATGGCCTGCCTCAGTTTCCCCTCTTGTTTTCTCAAATAACTCAGACTTCTCTCTGTTCAGTAATACCCCTCCTTTGGGCCTGCTTTTACTGGCAAAAAAGCTAAAAACAACAC
The DNA here is from genome assembly GCF_016161935.1 of Mauremys reevesii. NCBI lineage: Eukaryota > Metazoa > Chordata > Testudines > Geoemydidae > Mauremys > Mauremys reevesii. The sequence goes on from NC_052624.1 coordinate 18,245,844, forward strand.
AAAAAGCCTTCTCTCCCCCCCCCTTCTTAAACTGGGCACAACTCTTCCTTTCTGGGGTACTGTCTCAAAACTCCCCTGCTGTCTCCTGACCCTCCCTGCAAAGAACCTGAGCCCAGGGCTTCCTGCCTGGAAACTTACCTCATGTCTCAGGGATTTCCCTGCTTTAGCAGGCCACTGCAGTTACAAGGAGGCTATGTGAGCTCGTCATTAATGAGTAATAGTATTGCTGATCTCACCCTCATGCCTACCATGTAGTTTTTATGCAACTCGTACAGTACTGTTAGGTCACTGTTAAGCCTAGGCCAGTTTTTCGTTTTGTTTCTTACAGAAGAGGTAAGGGGTGGACCACTTCTAGGAGAGGGGGAATCTTCTGGAATAAGCTTCTTTATTTTACATTTTAAGTAACTGAGAAAATGGCCTGCTTTGTATCTGCTTATTTTATGTTTCTATCATTGTCAATGAGGCTAAGCACATGACTAACGCAGTCCAGATTTGGCCCTGATTTGGGACTTTTGCATAGAGTGAGTTAATTTTTGGACGTTCATGAGTCTTTTTTTGGCTGTTTTTTTTCTCTCCATTTTCTTTTTATGTAGATATTTTGATTTTCCCATGGCTATAGATGTGACTGATTGCATATAACAGCATATACCTTATAGTGCTCTCATGATATTGAAAACAGGATCATAAATGACTATTTTGTGTATAGTGTGAGAGCTATCATGGAATGTAACAAGCAAATAAAATACTTGACAGAAGTGGCATAAAACACACTGAGAATGTTGCTGTATATTGAAAGTTATAGGTGTATAGTATTTATTGCATAGGTAATTAGATAGAGGCATGCACAAAACTCATCCTGTTTGCTAGAATGCGTGATTTCTACATTTGATTAGCATTTTCCCTGGTTCTTCATTTTCTACCATTTTGTTGCTTCTAAATAAAGGAGACAATTATGACAGTTGAATTTACTCATTAATTTGAGGCCATTACTCGATAAAGGGAGTCTGTCTCCGTATTCTGCAATAATCTGATAACAATGAGTCACGCCGAATATTATAGAGTGCTTACATTTAATTAAGCATTGACCATTTGTACTTCACAGACGAGGGTTCCCTGTAGTCCTAAAGCAGAAAAGAAAGTCCTTTAGGAGATGTGCCAATCTTTTCTTATTTCCTTCGCTCTGTTCCTGCCTTTCTCTGGATGCAATTATATGAACAAATAAAATGGGTTTACTGAACTCCCCTGTGTGGCAGACCTCTTTCTGCTGATAAAGCTAGTTGTGTGGGCCATAATTAAACAAGAATCCTAATATTTAACTAAACTTAATAGTCTGTTGCTTTGGAGCTTTTGTGGGAGTTATGAATTCAATAGAGATGATCCAGGCTTTTCAGAAACATGTTGAATAGTCATTGAACCATTATAGCCACTTGCTGAAAGAGCTGTGAAATGTATTAACTGGTAACGGCATGTTTTTGTGCTGTGCCTGCTTTTCTATTCACTGGAGATGGGCATGACTAAATGTGATTCAGAACATGATTATGAACTACCTACAGTATTATATTTTCAGGAAGGCCTGAGGGAAAAGTATCCATAGGCATAAGTGTCATTAAAGTGCAGTTATAGTCAATAAAATGTGTAATTGGTGTTGGGGGGTTCCACATTATATTTTACTCAGTGTCTTCCAGATCAAATAGACCATATTTATTATCATTTCATAGGGAAAAAAATTTCTGGCTGAGACACAGCTTAAAGAAGACAAAGTGTTTGTGGGGTCCAGATTTCAAGAGGGATGGGGTCAGAAGGATGGGCCTCTGCTGGAGAAGGTCCTTGTATGTCGAAGCTGAGCCCTCAGTACACACAGATGAGGTTCATGAATCAAGGCTGCCTCAGCCAGACTCTGGCTATGAGAATCAAAAGGCACTGATCCTTGTCAGAACCCACTGTATCAAGGAAAGGAGGGAAGGTATCAACTGGCTCCCTGCACCCAGGACACAGAAAAGTTACCCTGTGCCAGGATATTAGGGTCCAGGCATGTGGTGCAGAATCTGGGAATCTGGGAGTTACAGCTGGACTTGAAGAGATTGACAGAAGGAGGCTAGCGGGCAGGCGAGTACTTGGTTGAAGGCCTGCTGGTGCAGGGACCACTCCTCTGACAGAGTCATTTCTGGCACAGCCAGTCCATTGGAAGATTCAGAGAGCTGGGTACATGCAGGGCTTTGAAGGACCCCAGAGGAAGAGGACATTGGATTTTCCCTGGAATGGAACATTCTAGTCCCGCCTTGATGATTCAGGTTGGCCACTGTAGTTGTGTTGTCCAATGTGATCAGGATTTGGCTGAGGAAGGAACTGGAGACACAATCTCCAACAGCCTTGTGCTCCAGGGAGTTGCTGTGGCACTTTGTTTCCAATGGCCTGACTCTTATGAGTTGTTAGATGCTAGAGGTCTTGAAGAAGGGCAAGGCCTCTCCAGCCTTTACTTGCTGAAGGGAATGAATTAGGCCTTTTCTGTCGAGAGGGAAGAGAACAAGTCTTGCCAGAAAGGCTAAGAATGGAACCTGGCCTGCAGCAAAGCCATGCATGATCAGATACAGTTGCTCCATGCTGGGTTGTGTCTCCTGGCCTCCTCTCCACGTAGCACCACATTGCTGCTGAGAACCCTCAGAGCTCTTCAGCCAAGCAGCAGCTCCAGGTCCATTGTTAAGCTGTTTTGGAGAGAAGTCGCTCAGCTGTGGCCTCCTGCCTGGAAGGGAGAGGCCAGCTGGAGATGAACCACCCCATGAGGGCTAGAGAGTTTGGCTCCAGAGCAGGAGAGAGGTTGCTGCTCAGCGGGAAGCAGCTCAGCTGCTCAGCGTTCAGGTACAGCCTGGGCAGAAGGGAAGGGAGTGCCACCTGGAGACCAGCTGATCAGGAGACGGGAACAGCTCAGCAGGGGGCAGTGGAACAGCCGAGAGGAAGATGTCACCCTAGGCAACTGCGTGATATCCCTAAAAGATAGTGCCAGTCCTGGCACCAAGCACCCATGAATCCAATCAAAGTGGGACCCACATGGGCTCAGCCCTCAAGTTGAGTTGGGAATCCAGAAACTGGGACACTCAAGTTTGGTGAAAGACTTGAAAATGTAGGGCTTAGGCCTTCACCACTAGATTCCTCCATACCACAAGCGCTGTCTGTCTGTGTTGTCTCTGTGCATGGCTGGCTGGCTGGCTGATACAGAGCATAGTGCTGGTCCAAGGGAGATGTTTAGAATGTGAACCAACTCTGCTGCAGTTTGCAGAGCTGTGTGGTAGACAATGAATGATGTTCTGTTTAGAGCTTTCATTGACTCTTAATTGTTTCATATTGATTCCACATGCCTGGAGAACTCTCAAACAGAATATCTTCCCCTAGAGTGAAAATCTCAACGAATATACGTCTGCGCCAAAAAAATCCTCTTCTCCCATTCCGTTTGAACTGCAGAGTGAGCTCTTAAAATGCATCGACTCCACTTTAATCTTCTATTGCTTTGTCTGAGGCGAAAACACTGTTACAGCATCTAGACTTAGAAGGCTAGATCCTCAGCTGGTGTAAATCCACTTTGTTCTATTGATTCCAGTGGATGCCAGTTGATACCACCTCTTGATCTGGGGCAAAGGTGTTTTTTTTTTCCCCTCTGGGATAATAGAGCCCATAATAATTCTTTGGATCTGGAGCATATTTCAGAAATATTGCAAGGTAACTACTACATTTTAGCTGTGCATCTCTCATCATAGACTTCAGAGGGGACAGAGTGTCTAGAAGGAAACTATTTGTTTTAAAAATATTAGGGGCCTGGGTAAAATGTTAAGTTGTCCGTGAATAACTCCAAAGGGTTTGTGTGGTTTTTGTCCTTATTCTTTCAGAAATCTTTGAGCTGGAGGTAAATGAAAATGTGCAGCTGACTGTAAATGATAGGCAAATGCCTAAAGTGGAGTACATGGAAATCAAGATAGATGATTACAGTAAGTATCTCTTTTCGCCTTATGCTATTATTGTTGTGAAATAATCATCTCAACTGGATTGGTGGGAGGAAAAATTATTGTGGCTCTCTGTGACATCGTCCAATTTGGGAAGCACTTAGCTGGGAAATGCTACATAGAAGGAAGTTATTCTGGAGACAAGAGTTGATGAGGATGGAGGAGACAGAAAGAGAAAAGGATAAAAATTAGCTTTTATATAAAAAAAATAATTGACACTAGGAGATGACATGAGGTGGATCACCTGTTCACTACAGGGCGTGTTTGCTGTAACATTACTGGTTTATTAGTTAAAACAGGTTTGAAATGGAATATTGTATGTGCTTACTAGCTACAACTGTGGCAATCTCTCAGTACAAAGCAGTAAATTGGTGATTACTGCTTGATTCACTGCAATCAGGAGACATGCATGTAAGAGATTTTCAGTATCAGTGATCTAAAATTTTTCATGAAACCCACATAATTTGATAGAGGTTGGAAAAAACAGCTGTACAAGAAAAGGAAAGACAAAAGCAAAGGAAGATCTTATTTGCAGCAGGGAAGAATGAAACTTGGAGCAGTTGAAAAATGCAGCTAGTTCTTTTTTGTGCCACTCCTTAATTAAATATTCTCTCCGCAGCTGTGTGCAAAAGAGGTGAGACAAAAGGAAGCGGATGGGGACAGAGATACAAACAAACAAACATAATATAGACAAAGTTAGGGCCAAATAGTTCAGATATTTTCCACCAGCCTCCTTAACTGCGCCTGCAACATTTTTAAGAGTGTCAGTTTTGTTACATGGAAACTCCATATTTGAAATCCCAAAATATGTAATGGCTCACACAGATCCTAATTTCTGCATGGCATTTGTGTGGCTATACTTGACAATTTGGAAGCAGTTAAGGAAATAGGGCTGAAAACATGTTCCTTGACATTTTCCCTGTGATGGGATTGGTCATGGTGGAGATTTCCTTCAAATGCAGAGTACTGTAATAGAAAACATCCGTTCAGATACGACATAGAATGCCACTTACACAGAAAGGAATGAGAGATACTGTGTTACTGCGTAATCTGGACCAGTGAGTGGTGTTATAAAACATGAGGCCAAAAGCTATTTGAACACTGCAGTAATTACCTAAAATGCTCTGCCTCGAACATTGATATCATGAAGAGAAATTGATGCATAGAAATAAGGAAAACAGAGCTGTGCATTTCCTGAACATTATGGGCAAAGACAGAACATCTGTGACAGCCTATCATTAAGATCCAACTCTATCCAGGCCACATGAGCCATTTCATAATTATATTTTGAATTTACTATAAATAACTCAAGAACTGTTCCTAAAGTTATTAACTGCAGTTGTTGGTGAAAGTATCTTCTGCTGATCTTAACTAGCCTGTTTTTTGTATGTAATAAATACAAGCTGGCTGTATTTTTTCATGTGCCTTCACCATGTATCCAAGATCTGCCCTAAAGGCGACCCAGTAACTGGAGCAGTGTGTGCCATGTTTTATGTATATTTAAAGTCAAATGGCTGTCTCTCTGACTGTCCCTGGGCCATTGATCCAATCTGCAGTCCATTAGCATTCAGATGGAATAAGTAATTAGACTGAGTGTCAGAAAATGATTGCAAAACAAACCACTTAAACCTAGTGGTTAATCTGTATATTAATTGTATTGAAAGTCCTGCTAATACTGATTTAATTGCCATGACTTTGGTAATCTGGATTATAGTTAATATTTTAAAAACAAATGCTGTCTCATTAATGCAGAAAGCATTTGTGTGGGAGCACTTTCATATACCGGTTGGTGTCAAGAAGAGCATCTCAAAGTACTAAAATGAAGTTTTGGGGGTTACCATAGCCCAGCTGGGGCCTAACTCAGATGTCACATACACAGTTTTTATACCAGTGTAACTCTGTCGACTTGGAGTTACTCCTGATTTGTATTATACCAGAAGAAGTGAGATCAAAATCAGGCCCCTGGAATTTAAGATTAAGAGGCAAGTCCATCCCTTAACTGTCTTGAAGCCCCTAAAGCAGAAAAATTCTGCCTGTCACATCATCAACCATGTTTTAATTGGCAACTGTACCTTACATTCCTGTTGTCTTAAGCTATTGTTACCCTCCCTTTCTCTGCCTCCCCAAAATAGTGATTCTTGGCAGTGTCACTCATCCAGCTGCCTAAAGGGAAAATAATAGCTATTGCCAGATGTTAATTGCCTGTTGTGTAAGTGATGCATGACTAAATAGCTCACTGTAGGTTTAGATTTCTTGTCACCTCAGCTATTACGGTCTGGATCTTATCCTTGATTACATCTGTGTTTTTAGGGTTTTATTTACCAGAGGATCTTATGAAATGCTGCTTTATTTCTGTTGATAAGTGGCCACAACATTGTAAAAATCTGTGATAGTTATCTCAACATTCCCATATTAAATCCTTGTTGTTGTTTGTTACTTTTGCCTAGAATTGCCAATGCAAATCTTAAAGCCAGCAACCTTTGCGGACACCATACACTATCCTTTGCTACTGGTTGTGTAAGTTTTCTTATTTTTATTTGTAATCTGTCATTCTTATTTTTACTTGTAAACACCTAAAAGCAACCGAGATCAGTGCCACAGTGGGCTAGGTGCTATACAAACGGAGGATAAAAGATGATCTATGCACTGAAGAACTTACAATCCAAGGCTCCTGTTCTGTGAAGAATTACACACATGCTTAATTATACACACTCTACGTATTGCCACTGACTTAAGGGAAAACATACTGCATTCTTAAGAGATCTCTTACACCTAGTGTGTGGTACCAACCACACACAATACTCCCTTCACACTATGCCAACTTCTTTAGGGCTCGTTTACTTTGGCAATGTTACACTGATGCTTTAACGTGGCTTGTGTCGTCGCTCTAAAAAAACCCACGTCCATGAGGGGCATAGTTACCAGCACTGGGAACGTGGCTCCCAGCGCTGGTGCACTGTCTACACTGGTCCTTTTCAGCGCTGAAACTTGCTGCAATCAGGGGGGTGTTTTTTCACATCCCTGAGCAAGAAAGTTGCAGTGCTGTAAAGCACCAATGTAGACAAGCCCTTAGACTGAGGGTCCATCTACAAAGCAAGTAGGATTTCACGGCCGCAAGTCTCAGAACCTAGGGCTACAGACGTTGCTACAGCCCTATAAATAGCTGGGAAGACATTCAGGCTCCATCTGTAGCTATTTTTAGTGCACAGCGTGAGCCCAAGTCTAGACCTAGGCTCTGAGACTGGCTGCCGTGGGGTCCGACTGGCTGTGTAGACACACCCTAAAGACCTTCATAGTTAAAGCTAGAGTGATAGCAGACCCAAACCCATTGGGATCATGCTATTTCAGGATGATAAAGGAGATGTCTTATGAAAGAACTGCTCTAGGGTGACCAGATGTCCCGATTTTATAGGGACAGTCCCGATTTTTGGGTCTTTTTCTTATATAGGCTCCTATTACCCCCCCAGCCCCGTCCTGATTTTTCACATTTGCTGTCTGGTCACCCTAAACTGCTCAAACAAAACAAAAAAACAGCAATTTTAAAAAAATTCACATCCTGCTCCCTTTTGGGTGAAGCTCAGGGGACAAGCTACAGAGTTTCCAGACTGCTACAGGAATATGGAACTTCCTTAAAGAGCTTCAAATAGATTTTTCACTGAACAATTTGCGTCCTCTCTCCACCACAAATAACAGTGCTGGCTCCACTCCACTCTTCCAAATTGGCTATTATCTCTCTCAAACCCGGCTACAAACACTGTAAATTGCCTTGGGCAAAAATGGACAAGGCCTTAATGAAAATTCACTTTAAACCTAGCAGAGAGTTGTGAAATCAGCTTTTCTCAATATTGCAACTATTACGAGGGATCATTTTTATTTAACGTAAACCCACTGCACACCCCTCCCTCCCCTGGCTCCTCAATAATGTAAAGCAGGGGATGGATGTCTTAGCAGGACTGGGTGAGCCCACGCACATTAGAATACTACATTCGGGTATGGGTTGTCTTCAGGGGTGAAAGTAACTTACAGGACTTATTGGTACTGCCGGAGTCCTGAGGGGGCGTGGCCGCATCCAGAAGGGGTGGGGCCTCTCAAGATTCAAAGGCCCTGGGGCACCGGCTGTGGCTGGAAGCCCCAGGGCCTTTAAATCAACCTGGGGCTCCCAGCTGCAGAGGTGGCTGGGGACTCTGGGGCAAATTAAAGGGCCCGGGGCTCTGGCCACTGCGGAGCCCCGAGCCCTTTAACACCGCCCTCGCCCCCCCCCCCCCCCCGCAGCTCCGGCGGCTGGGCTGGGGCCAGGATTTAAAGGGCTCTGGGCTCCCTGCAGCTGCGGGAGCTCTGAGACCTTTAAATCCCAGCCCCAGCGCAGCTGCCGGAACTGCAGGGGTGGATTTAAACTGCTCTGGACTCCCCGCAGCCATGGGAGCTCCGAGCCCTTTAAATCCCGGCCCCAGCCCGGCTGCCGGAGCTGCGGGGGGGAATTTAAAGGGCTCTGGGCTCCCTGCAGCCATGGGAGCTCCGAGCCCTTTAAATCCCGGCCCCAACCCGGCTGCTGGAGCTGCAGGGGGGAATTTAAAGGGCTCTGGGCTCCCCTTTAAATCCCCGCCACGGAAGCTGGTGCGGTCCGGCACGGTGTACTGGCTCTTGTTGGTACACCATACCGGATGGTACCGGCTTACTTTCACCTCTGGGTGTCTTCCTGTTAAACTGTGGCAGCCACTGGTGGGGAATAGTGACATGTTTACTTTTTAATGGGCTAGTATAGCCTTTGCAAAAGCTTAAACCTATAGTTATTCTGCCCTGTGTTCCTAGAAATAGCAGTGAATAACCAGCCACCCCCCTCCAAATGGTGCCTTCCTCATAGCAGCACCAAACTATTAATGCCGTCTAGCCCAACAACTGGACTGTCCTTTACAGCTTGTCCAGTGAGTCATTAAGGCCCAGATCCTCAAAGATTTTCAGGCACCTAACTCCCATTGATTTCAAGCAGGGATGCACTTTGCCGAGAAAAAGGAGTCTGATATCGGAATGAAGGAGGCAAAGATGCATTGCGAATGAATTCCAAAACACCATCCTGCAGTTTCTTTCAACAAAGGACAAAAACACTGCAATAAACAGGCTGCCACATCACAAAATTACTTCAGCGAAAACGTACTTCATTATACAAGTGCTTGAGGAAGATTGGTACTCATCAAGCTAACGACACTTGATTAGGCTGCCTCTGAAAGTGGATGCTCCTGGGCCTTTGTGGAGCAAATGCAAATAACTAAAGTCATACGCATGTTAAAAAATTGAAATGTTTTCTGGTCTCTGGAAGCCCATAAAAAGAACTGAAGTAGGTGGAAATGCTAGTATCCCTAATCATTTAGAACTAACTCTACAAAATCTCCTGTCTCTTGCTCACCCTATTTCTGTGGCTGCATTGTAATTTCTGCTCTGTACAGAGAGTTTGAGAAGCTCAGCTCAGCGCTGTTTGCAGTGTTTGTGTGCTCATGTGTGTTTCTTGTGATCATTTAGGACTAAGTGCCCCCAAAGAGCATGCAATCTATGGCCTTGATCCTTCAAAGAGATCTGTATTGGTGGGACCCGATTTGCGGGTGGGAGTGGGAGAAATCTGCTTACACAGTTCTCTTCCAGGACCAGGATTTCCAGGAAAGGGAGCTCTGTTCGGCTGATCAACCTGCCCACCCACTGCAACCAGAGCTGAACTGTTATTAAAGTCAATTGTTTTATCACCAGTTTGTTTTTTAATTTGCCTTTCCCTTGTATCTATTTTAAGAAATAGTGACACCAAGTGACTGACCGTCACATCTGTAGCCACTATCCAACACTCCTGCAGGAGAGGGGAGGTTTATGATGGGTGACAAGAGTCTAACAACTCAACAGGCTTTTCTGCAGTGCTCCCGGGCTAGGCCCTCCCAGTTAACCTCTGCCAGGAACCCCACAGGAGTTCAGTCCCTACACACTGGAGGGATGAGAGAGAGAGAAAGAAATATAGGTTAGGGCCAGCTCCTCAAGTGATGTATAATGGCATAACTCCATTAACCTCAGTGGAGCTACGCCACTTTGGCCAAGTTGAGGATCTGGCCTATTTATGTGTATGCTTCCTAGTTTCACAAAATGCTCCAATATCATGGTGGTGGTTGCCATATAAGAATCTAAATAGCTAGCTGGGAAACCCTTCCTGCAGCTTCCTTGCCTGCCTCCAAAACCATTCCACACACCAGACCTCCCTGCGACAGTGCTGTATGAAGACGGATATCATGGCTTTCTCGTTAAAATCGATGTCACCTTATAACCTATGTAGCATCAGTGCTAGCTGGTCTGCAAATTCCCCTTTAAAAGGAGAGACTATTGTCACTTTTAAAAGAGATTATGTGGCATGAAAGGTCTCTAGTCTTGGGCAGCCTTGACATTGTTCCGTTGAGCATGAGTAAGATGCATTGAGTTTGTCTGTTTTTGTTTCAGTGACGGAACACCTGGTAGCCAGAGTGTAACAGAAAAGTTTGAAGTGAATTGGGAAAGTGTGCTGGTCAGCTCACACAATGCAATTGTGATGAAGTTTGATGGCCGGGGCAGTGGATTCCAAGGCACTAAGTTGTTACATGAAGTTAAAAGAAGATTGGCCCTTTTGGAGGAGAAGGATCAGTTGGAAGCTGTCCGGTGAATGACACTGTCCTTACAGAAATGAATTGCATTTATAATTGAAATGTATTCTCAAAGGCTCCTCAGCTGTATCTGGACACTAGAAAATACTCTAAGGCCCTGATCCTGCAACGAGAACTGCGTCGGTGGGACCTCACTGAAGTCAACAGGGATCTGTGAGGGTGGGGGTGGGAAAGGTCTGCTCACACAGTTCTCTTCCAGGATCAGGGTCTCCCTGAGAGGGAGCCCTGTTCATCTGAGCACCCTCCCTAGGTGCTGCAACCAGAGCAGAACTGTTGTTAAAGTCAATCATTTTATCTCTCTAGGTACCACTCAGCGATGCATCTCCTCCTATTTGAATACTGTTGTGTAAACAATTGAATAAAGTACAAATACAGTCCTGTATATTTCAATATGGGGAGTAAAATGTCAGCTAAATAATGATTCCATATATAAGCAAAACAAAATTTCTGATGTTAACATTAATAGAGACGGAGCTAAAGGGCTTACCTTTTAAAAGTTCAAAGGTCTGCTTTTAAATATTTGGGGGAGGGAGAGGAAGAGGAATCTTTAAAAAAAAAATGGTTGGGTTCAGTTGAAGGCCCATTCAGTTGTTAAGAAAAGGAATTGCTGGAGTCCCGTGAGGTCTTCCACAGAGGTGTTGCAAAAGCACCAGAGTAATGCATGCCATGTGACTACAGCAATAGCCTAATATATAGGAATGGTGGTTCCATGCCATTATGAAGCTAGTTCGATTGATAAAAATATATAATTGGTCTCTAAGGAAGTGGGCACGTATATGGATGATGCTAATGTTTGTTATAATAAATAAACAAACAGCCTTTGTTAAGGCTAATAATCTAGCATCAAAATGGTGGATTAAGATGTTTAAGGACTGATGGAAAGATTATTTTAATTAATATTTTGGGGACTGTATTAAAGATGACTATGAATGTTTCTGAAAAACAAACAAAAAATTTTGTCTTACATTTTTAGTCTTACAAATAACTTACAGTGATGTACTTGCTTATAATTACTTTTTTGCTGCACAGGTAGAGACTTTGGCTAATTTAAATAGCTTCATTTAACAATGTTTAAATAACTTCCCCCTGCTTATATTCAAGTCCAATCCACTTACTTTACTGGGGGGAAAAATTCCCTACTGCTAGCACTGTAGAGCCGCTACAGATACAGATACAGTTAGCTGGATTCTGTGCTTCCCTGTCCATCAGCAACATTCTGATTTCAGATTCTGTGCCACTGGGGATAAATACCAGAAGGCGCAGAAAGAATACTGCTTGATTTTTCATGCCTGGATTAATTTTGCAGTGCTAGCAGAGGGGGGGGGGGGAAATCCATCTTCTGACTTGTAAAGTGAAGATATTTTTGATATAAAGATATTTTTTATATGGAAGTCATTGCAAGTCATTGCAAGTTACTGTTCTAAGTATGTCACACCTTAAGAATGACATCGGAACCATGTATAAGTAAGAATTTTGCCATTGGTTCTACAGGTAAGATGTTGTGCTTCCATGAACCAATCAAAATTAACGGAAATTAAGGTGTACCTGGTACATTTTGGCTCACAGAAGGTGTGTTCTGCATGATGTACCTGGAATGTTCCAAATCAGGCAAGGGGTTAAAAGAGCAAGAACAAATCAAACAGAAAGTTACATGAAAGCAGTAGCCATCAGCGTGAGTTTGGATTAGCCTATATAATTCGCTTGTGGCTTGGGTAATACAACCATCCTAAACTCATGCTGATACAATCTTCAAGCCACACAATGCCATCATGTATTCCGTGTATCTAACACGGTCCTCCTTGACCTTAACTATTTCTCATCTGTTTCATATTTTAGGATAATGTTGAAAGAACATTATATTGATAAAATGCGAGTTGCTGTATTTGGGAAGGTAAAATTTTCCTGTGATCCCTACCCTCTGTTATTGTATGCTGATGTGTTTAAGCACTTGTGCTTAATCTTGATTTATTGAGTGTACCTGTCATGGTGGTTTTGTTTTTTGAGACAGGCTGCTTCTTGCTTAGAGATTCTAAAGATGAGAGCTTCCATTTTATCAGCCATTTAGCAATGTTTCCTTTGAAATTATCTTGAAAAAGAAAAACATCTATTATTTCTGAGGAAAAAATGCAGTCAGATATGAGAAGGAGCTTGTTAGAAGAAATTATTCTTGCTATCGGTATAGAGGTACAGTGGGTGAATAAGCAGCAAAGAATCCTGTGGCACCTTATAGACTAACAGACGTTTTGCAGCATGAGCTTTCGTGGGTGAATACCCACTTCGTCGGATGCAAGTATTCACCCACGAAAGCTCATGCTGCAAAACGTCTGTTAGTCTATAAGGTGCCACAGGATTCTTTGCTGCTTTTACAGATCCAGACTAACACGGCTACCCCTCTGATACTTGAGTGGGTGAATAATGCTGAACGGATAATAGAATCCCTGTCTCAGAGATTGCTTACCAGTTCATAGCAGCCATTGACATGCTAATAACAGTTTTACTATTAGCACTATTTCTGAAGGCAGTGAGGAAAGGAGATGGGTTCTTGGAATGATACCAGTTCATTCAGACCTGATGGAAAACATACTAAGGTTGACAATATAGAATGAATGTAGCATTGTAGCTTTGAAAACTCAGACCTTACACCCAAAAAATGGGAGTTTTGCCCAAGCAGGGACTGCCGGTTCAGGGTCTAAGTGTAAGCAGTTTGAGTCTGACTGTATGTCTGTTTCAGATGAGACACATCCAGAATCTTTGCTCGCACATTGGGCATTGCAGTAACCAAATTCCATACCAGTGACTGATGGTTTTTAGAGGATGCTGCAGTTTTACAGACTCTGCAACAGAGCAAGATGCGAATACAGGGCCCAGTCCTGGACACAGACACATACAGTTATTTTGAAGACACAAGTGGTCCTCATGGTCCAGATCATTCCTCTCCTTGGGAAGAGCACACAGTAGGAGGTTCTGGGGGAAGTGAGAATTGCCAACAGGAGCTAGGGGACATAGGCTATGGGACACACTCTTGAACTTGGCGGTTCCCCAAAGATCCAGAGATGACTTGGCCATCTGTATGGACTCCCCTGTACCTCTGCACTATCAGGGACTCCCATGGCCACTGCTTTCCTTAGAGACCCTGACTGAGTTATCTTTCCCTCGCATACACTCTTCTCACCCTGGTCTGATGACCCTCCACACCTCGTCCTGCACAGAGATCAGACTGCAGAGGTGTCTGATATCTTTATACAAGGGAGAGGGTCCCCTCCTGTGTACACATTTGCAGGCGGACACTCTCGGCTTATAACCTTTAGCCAGTGCTTAGAATACTCACCCAGGATGTGGGAGATCCAGGCTCAAATCCCACTTCCTCTGACTGGCATGGAGCAAGGATTTGAATCTAGGGCTCCCGCCTCTCAGGTGAGTGCCCTCATCAGTGGGGATTTGAGGTATGCTGGAGTGGGTCTCATTCAGTCGCTCCTGCTGAAGCTGTTCCACTTTGTATGAAATACTTAGTAGTCATAGGCCAGAAAGCGTGAGAATGACTGTACAGCCCAGAAGTTAGGGCATCCCCCTGGGCCGTGGGAGACCCGAATTCCAGTCCCTCTTCCAGTGCCTATGTAACTGTTTATACAAGTGAACAGTTTCCGTAGGAGAGATTGAGAGAGATCCTCTCCAGAAAACCACACAGTCCAGTGGTTAGGATGTCTCCACCATCTCTGTTCTGGGTGAGGCCCGCAGGCGAGATAGGTGGGGGAACACCTAGTTTGAGGCTCCTGCTTGGGTAACAGGACTGAGGCAGCTGTGCACATGCCCAGCAGCAGAAATGTAGGTGCCATGGGACTTTACCAGTGGCAACTCATGGGCCTCAGGACGTAGGCACCTGCAGGGTTAGGCAGCAGCTGAGCAAGGTTTGAAGATCTAAATTTTGGCCATAGGTGCCTAAATCCCTTAGTGGATCTAGCCCAAAGTTATTTAAGTGCATAAATGGTTGCAGGATCAGGCCCATAGTTAGGACCCAGACTTCCACTGCTTACGTGTGCAAAACTCCCATTGAGGTAAATGGGAAGATTTTCCTGTGTAGAGCCTGCAAGAATCCGGCTTTAGGACCTGGCTAGTGTAGTAACTCTTTGTGGGGCTGTGGCACTGGTTTAGAACCCTGTTTCCCATTCATTAGACTGTGTATTGAAAACACCACTGCCCCACATGCACATAGGTATACGTAATGCTGGCAGGCTTTTCAGAACGCACCTGACTGTGCCCCAGTGCGTCTCAAATTAGCTACCAGCCCGTTACATTGGGAAGCAGAGTTGAATGAGTTTTAATCTAATGAACACTCTACTCTGCTGTACCTCGGCCTGGTGGGATTTTGTGTCATCTAATGGCGAGGAGGAGTTTGTGTGA
This sequence comes from Mauremys reevesii, assembly GCF_016161935.1. Lineage (NCBI taxonomy): Eukaryota > Metazoa > Chordata > Testudines > Geoemydidae > Mauremys > Mauremys reevesii. Next base: position 18,260,899 of record NC_052624.1, read on the forward strand.
ACTTAACACCCAGGCTAAGGCATTACCTTGTATTAGTTGGGCTCAATTTACAGCTAATCCCCACAGAGCCACAGCCATGTCTCAGGGAATGTCTGTACTGCAGTCAATGATGTGCCGGCAGCTCATGTAGACATACTCAACCTTGCTGTGATCTAGACAGCTAAAATAGCAGTGCAGCTCCAGCAGCATGGACCAGGTGGGGTTGTACAACCCATGCTTCAGCCCGTGTTAGCAAGCTATCTAGATTAAAGTGAGCTCAGGTATGTCTACGCATGCTGCAATCACACCTCAGACATATCCCAGATTATAAGCATTCTAGGCAGGGAGCCATTTTTGCATTCTCACTAACACGTGTGTCTGTCTGTACTCTAGGATTACGGGGGCTACCTGAGCGCTTTTATTCTCCCAGCTGGTGAAGAGAATCAAGTATTCACGTGCGGAGCTGCTCTTTCTCCATTGACAGACTTGAAATTATACGGTAAATGCCACTCTCCGGAGGCCACAAAATGCCAGCTCCCAGCCATCAGTGACATTCCCACCCTCCCCTTACTAGGTCTCCCTTCTCTTTGTTTCTTAAAACCTGGCTTCTGCCTCTCCCAGTGTCTTTGGTGTTTGTCTATTTCGAGCCAGACTGTAAGCCCTTTATTTCCATTAGTGAGCTGGCCCCTTCACTTCCATGGGATGAGTCCCCTGCATAAGTAAGTAAGAGCTCCACAATGCGGCCTCAGACAATAGGCTCCTTAAGGTAGGGACCCTGTGACTTTCTGTATCTTATGCCATGCTGAGCACACATGAAATAAAGAGTAACAATGGTAATGACTGCAAAGTGCGGCCATCCACATCGCCACTTCCTACCCCAGTAATTCTAGCTCACCCATAATAGCATAGATAGAATCATAGAATCGTATGATTGGAAGGGACTTTGAAAGGTCAACTAGTCCAGTCCCCTGCACTCATGGCAGGACTAAGTATTATCTCGACCAGGGATCGGCAACCTTTGGGCACGTGGCCCATCAGGGAAATCCACTGGTGGGCCGGGACGGTTTGTTTAGCTGCATCGTACACAGATTCAGCCGATCGCAGCTCCCCCTGGCCACGGTTCGCCGTTCCAGGCCGATGGGGGCTGCAGGAAGTGGCAGCCAGCACCTCCCTTGGCCGAGGCTGCTTCCCGCAGCCCCCAATGGCCTGGAACGGTGAACCGCAGCCAGTGGGAGCTGTGGTCAGCCAAACCTGCAGACACTGCAGGTAAAGAAACCATCCCGGCTCACTAGCGCATTTCCCTGATGGACCGCATGCCAAAGGTTGCCGATCTCTGATCTAGACCATCCCTGACAGGTGTTTGTCTAACCTGCTCTTAAAAATCTCTAATGATGGAGATTCCACAACCTCCCTAGGCAATTTATTCCTGTGCTTAACCACCCTGACAGTTAGGAAGTTTTTCCTTATGTCCAACTCAAACCTCCCTTGCTGAAATTTAAACCCATTGCTTCTTGTCCTGTCCTCAGAGGTTAAGAACAACATCTTTTCTCACTCCTCTTTAACGGTTATCATATCCCCTCTCAGTCTTCTCTTCTCCAGACTAAACAAACCCAATTATTTTAATTTTCCCTCATAGGTCATGTTTTCTAGATATTTAATCATTTTTCTTGCTCTTCTCTGGACTTTCTCCAATTTGTCCAGAACAGGACACGATACTCCAGCTGAGCCTAATCAGCACTGAGTAGAGCAGAAAAATTATGTCTCATGTCTTGCTTACAACTCTCCTGCTAATACATCCCAGGATGACGTTTGCTGTTTTGGCAACAGTGTTACACTGTTGACTCATATTTAGCTTGTGATCCACTGTGACCCCCAGATCCTTTTCTGTAGTTCTCCTTCCTAGGCAGTCATTTCCCATGTTGTATGTGTGCCACTGATTGTTGCTTCCTAAGTGGAGTACTTTGCATTTGTACTTATTGAATTTCATCCTATTTATTTCAGACCTTTTCTCCAGTTAGTCCAGAACATTTTGAATTTTAATCCTATGCTCCAAAGCACTTACAACCCCTCCCAGCTTAGTATCATCCACAAACTTTATGAGTGTTCTCTCTATGCCATTATCGAAATCATTGATGATGCTATTGAATAGAACCGGATGCAGAACTGATCCCTGCCAGATCCCACTTGATATGGCCTTCCAGCTGGACTGTGAACCACTGATAACTACTCCCTGAGAATGATTTTCCAACCAGTTATGCACCCACCTTATAGTAGCTCCATCTAGGTTGTATTTCCCTAATTTGTTTATGAGGTTGTGCGAGAGTATCATAAGCCTTACTAAAGTCAAGATATACCACATCTACCACTTTCCCTCCTCCAGAAGGCTTGTTACCCTGTCAGAGAAAGCTCTTAGGTTGGTTTGACACGATTTGTTCTTCACAAATCCACGCTGAGTGTTACTTATCACCTTACAAATGTGTGATGAACAAATACATACAAATGTGTGATGAACACAACCCAGACACTTATCAAAAAGGTTTGTTCAGTACTAGGAAGGACTGGTGCTTGCAGTCCAAACGGCCCCACCCTGTTTAACGTTATACATTCTGGCTAGGTTTTAAAGCCGCCTGCGTCAGCTCGTGCATGCAAATGGACACATTTGCCTAGGTTGCAGACTCACCTTCTGATGGAGCTTTGTGAGCTTGATAAATGGTTTGGTCACCTGTTAAATGAAGGGTTTTGAATAAGGTCTAACTAGAGACTCACCAGCCCAGTTCTGTGCATGGGCAGACTCCTGCGCCCGCCCAGCGCCGCACTGGGGAGCCCCACAGGACCTTGCTCATGTGGAGGGCCTTGGAGGATCTGGGCTTTATTCATTGAGTCTCACACCTGCTAGGTCTGCAAATTCTCACTGTTGCCTGTATCAGCCCATTGGAAACTCAAACTTGAAATCATCTTCCAAAGGCCAAATATTCCCATCACCATTTGCAAAGGGCTGCTCCCATTCAGCCAAGGAGAAACTGATTTAAGGTCACCTTCTCGCCTCTCCCATCAAAGGACACCTCTAAGGGGAAGCTATTCCATTCCCACCCAGTAGACTTATATAGGGATTTTCCTCCTAGCTGCTGGAAGGCACAGCAGCCTGCTTGCCTCCCCTCCATTTCTCTCCTTGGTCGGCTACTCAGTGGGACTGATACTCTTTCACTTTGTGCTGCTGTAAATCAGGAGTAGCTCCATTAAAATTAAGGTGCTACTCCTGCGTTAGGGCCCCTGCAGCTTCCACTGAGGCCAATGAGAACATTCCAATTGACTTCAGCTGGAGTTGGATCAGCCATTGGGTGAGAGCGGAACAGAAAGTATATAACTTGTAACTCAATATATTTCAGTTGCATTCAGAAATCAATAGCAGAGCCCCCCTGTGACTAATGTAATGGCTCTGTATATACATTGATGGCAAAAGGCCATGTAGCACAGTGGAGCATGGAAAATGTGTTTTGACTATTCTTTTATTATAATTAAGTTTTCTCTGTCAATGTTATTACAGACAGAGTCATTAATTCTGACCAGGCTTCTAAAACGAAACAAAAACAAGAGAGTCTAAAACATTTCTCATTTAATGAAAGCTGAGCCAGAAAACGTGGCTTTTATTTTTAGAACGGACTGCACTGGAGTCAAAACTGACCAATATGTTTTTTTTATTTCTTTTCAAGCTTCTGCCTTTTCTGAAAGGTATTTGGGACTACATGGCATTGATAACAGAGCATATGAGGTAACTGCATGGAGTTGAGAACGGAGCTCTGAGTCAGTGTACACACTTTCATGACAAAACGTTAAACTTTTCTTTAACTTTTTAACCCTGTCTTCTTATGTGCAATTTTCCGGGGGGGGGGGGGGGGGGAGGGGGGGGAAGGAATAACAAAACCAAGGCCTGAGAGTAGTAAAAAGGTCTTTGTTTGAAAGTTATTTTGGCTTTAAGTTTGCAGACTGATTAGCTGTTTTGGTTTCCTTGAATTTAGTGGTAAAGTAATTAATAGCCTTGTCATTCGTTAATCCTCAGGCTACCCCTCTAAAGTAGGTAGGTATTATAAGCTCCATTTTACAGGTGGGAAATCTGAGGCAGAGAGGTTGAGTGACTTGTCCATGGCCATAGGATGAGTCAGTACCAAAGCTCTGGTTAGAACTCTGTTCTGGTGCTCAGCCCATTAGATCATGCGTTTAAACTACAGTCCATTTAAAGTCCCTTTAACATTTCACCAAGGACGAGCTGCTGATGGTGGTAAGCACAGAATGGGTATTTCCGAATTCTGAAGCTTGAGTGGCTGGTAAGCATAATTCTGGGCTTGAGTCTAGCAGGGTTTGAAATACAGATAGCTCATTAGTTAGGGTGTTATTGTTCAGGGTGCGAGGGAGGCTCAATGGGTGTAAATGCTTCAGCGACTCTGAGGAAATAGAAAAGAGTAGCTACATGGAGGGAAAGGGTCACCGGGCTGTGTCTGTAAAGTGCTGAAAAATTGGTGCTAAGCTTGCACACAGCCCAATGAAATGGATTTTGCACAGGCATTCACCACTGGGGTTTGAAATAATTGCCTACTTCACAACAAAGAGAAATCAACCAGAGCCCCTGTGCTCCTCCTTAAGAGGTAGGGCTCGTGGGTAGGTGATCCATATAGTGAATTTACTGGCCCTCTGAAATTTCACACGCATAGTTAGGCCATGGTAGATTTTTTTTATTCTAGAAAGTTGAAGGAAAATGAAAGGGGTTCCAAAGCAATCAGTGTTCTCATTTGGATGTAGTGCAAAATAGCTTGGCTGTATGTTTCAGAAGGTTGGTTTGGGTAAGTACTGGTACTTTTGACTAGCTTGGGGAGGATACCATTTAACTGTTAAACGTCATTGACGGCATCTGTGAAACATCCCAATGTTCTAAGTGTGGCCTGCTGTGCCAGACACTGATGTAACGTGTGCTTCCTAAACACCACAACTGGACCATGCACTCACTAGGAATCAAGGAGCATAAGACTGCCATTTCCTGAGCCCTGGAACTGTGATGTGGAATTTATAAAGGCCGCATGGCCCAAGGCCTGATGCAGACTTTACAAGCCATATTATTCTCCTGCAGGCAATGTTATAACAGAGGGAGCAGCATGCAGGAACTAGATGAGAATGAAGAGACAAAGAGTCTGGGTGGAGGGATGTTCCCTGCTGGGTTTTTTTCACCTGTGTATGCTTACATTCGGGTTTCCTTTTGTTCCCCTTCCCCCCCCCCCCCCCGCCCATGTCTGCTTGATAACTCCATTTACTGCTTAAATGCAAAATAAACCAAACACACATTCCTTTGTTTAGGACAGATTTGTTTGCTGACTTCTGCCTGGGCAGGGATATGGGGAGCATGTGCTAATAATATCAGAATCTTATAACTTAATTATAACTTATGTTGCTATACATATTTCACCATGACAATGCTGACAAGCAATTTATGAGTTTTCAAATGATACCTCACAAGGCATACTTTGTACAAAGATTATTATACTCATGTGTAAGGTGTGAATGCAGGGGTGCATCCATCACACCCGCCATCTACTGTTGGGGCAGGATTGGTCACGAAGGGCAGGAAAAGGTTAGAGAAATGGACAGCATAATTTTTCCTCTATTCTGTTGCTGTAATGATTCAAGCCGCCAAGAGGAAGAGGTTGGAATGATACCAGCTTGTTATTCTGGTGATCAAATATAAAACAGAGTTAAGTGCTACTTTGCTATGTATACAGAAATCACTAATTTCTGGCATGATGCTTAATCTTACCTGCAATTTTTATCTTCACAGATCACCAAATTAGCACACAGAGTCTCATTACTGAAAGATCAAAAGTTTTTGATCATTCATGCCACATCTGATGGTAAGTAAACTCACTATTTTAGTGCGATACATTGTGTACTTTATGAGACTCTTTGATTTTTTTCTTAATTAAATTTGTCACTTTTATGCATTTATTGATACTAATCTGATTTTACAGAAAAAATCCATTTCCAGCATACTGCAGACCTTATTACACACCTAATTAGGGCAAAGGCTAATTACAGCTTGCAGGTACAGTATATGTGTGTTTCCATTTTTCATACTTAAATAGTCACTTGCACTTTGAACAGAGAACAGATGTTATGAAGTAAGCTTTAAAAAAGCCCTCACTGTATATACAATACAATATAAAAATACAAATAGAACAGTAATACTAAGTTATATGTATATTATATAGTTTCTCTCTCACACTCTCTCTCTCTCTCTCTCTCACACACACACACACACACACACACACACACACACACACACACACACACATATTATATCATTATATAGATTTGGCCCAGTACTGCACAGTTGTTAGCACTCAATGCAGAGGTGAAAGTAAGCTGGTACGGTACGGTGCGGTACGCCGTGCCAGACTGGACCGGCTTCCCTGGCGGTGATGTAAAGGGCCCAGGGCTCCAGCCTCTGGCCCTTTAAATCACCACTGGAGCCCAGCTACTGGAGCCCCAGGGCTCGGGCAACCAGGCTTGGGCGGGGATAGAAAGAGCCCAGAGCTCTGTCCGCTGCGGGGAGCCCCGGGCCACTTAAATCACTGCCAGAGTGCCGGCAGCCGCTATCCCAGGGCAGCGGTGGCAGAGCTCCGGCGGTGATTTAAAGGGTCAAGGGCTCCGGCCGCTGCGGGGAGCCCCAGGCCTTTTAAAGCGCCGCCAGAACCCCGAGCTCTGGAAGTGCTTTAAAAGGCCTGGGGCTCCCCACAGCGGCTGGAGCTCCAGGCTCCTTAAATCCCTGCCCGAGCCCTGCCGCTGCTACCCCCGCAGTGGCAGGGCTCTGGCAGCACTTTAAAGGTTCCGGGGCTCCCTTCAGTGGCAGAGCCCCGGGTCCTTTAAATCACCACTGGAGCCCTGGGGTGGCGGCGGCAGGGCTCCTGCTGTGATTCAAAGGGCCCAGAGCTCCGCGGTGGCTGGAGCCCCAGGCCCTTTAATTCGCCCCTGAGCCCTGGGGCTCCCAGGCGCCTCTGCAGCTGGGAGCTCCAGAGTGATTTAAAGGCTCTGGGGCTCCCAGCCACAGCCGGAGCCCCAGGGCCTTTAAATATTGAAAGGCCCCACCTCTCCTGTTTGAGGCCACACCTCTTCCGTTTGAGGCCATGCCCCACTCAGGACTCCGGCGTACCGGTAAGTCCTTTAAGTTACTTTCACCCCTGGCTCAATGCATATGTTCTTAGGCTGGGATTCTCAAAGGAATTTGGAATTCAACTCCTGTTGACTTTCAGTGAGAACTAGGAGCACAGCTCCACATTCCCCTTTGAAAATTACAGCTTTAGAAGTCTGTTATAATCAACTAGCATTCATATAACATGTAAAAAAGTTGCCTGTTAGATCTAAATTAAAAGCATAGTTGAGATTATGTGGGACATTTCCTTTAGAGAGTTATCAGTGTTCCTTCTAACAAAAAATAAATTCCTTTTTCAACAAGTTTGCATTCAACTTTTTAAGTAATAAAACTATTTTAATTCACATTGCAAGGAGTAGATCCTAAGGCCTTGTCTACATAGGACTACACTCATTTAGTTCAACTGGAGGATACCCCTGTGTGGTTATCTTAAGGGCAGGTCTACATTACAAAGTTCTGTCAGCATAGCTGTGTCGGTCAGGAATGTGAAAAAACCACCACCACCACCTCCAACCGGCATAGTTATGCTGGCAACACTCCCAGTTCATGTCCTTCAGGGAGCTAGTGGTACAATGCTGACAGAAAAACTCCTTCTGTCAGCATAAGCTGCATCTACACCAGGGGGCTCTGCTGGTATAGGTATTACCTGGAAAGCATTTGTACTGTAGCTAAGGCCTATTTAGGTCTAACTTAAACCTGATCAGAATCTACTTTTAAATTGAAATCAGAGTGTCCACACAGACATTGGCACCGATTTAACTACATTTGTTTAAATTCAGCCTGTTAGTTTAGCCAGTGCAAGACAAGCCCTAAGTACTCTATGATAGTGTTTGTATTGATGTTTATTAGTTAGAGCTGGGCCTGAGCTGCAGAGGGCAGCTCTGGATGGATCCCAGGTGTTCAGATCTGGGACTGCAGTTCGGGCCCATCTCTAACCTGAACGGAAAGCTACTCACGGTCTCCTGGGTTCCTTTGCAGATATACCCCGATGAAAGCCATTACTTTAACAGTGCAGCGCTTGAGCAACACTTGTACAAGTCCCTTGTCAATTTCTTTGTGGACTGTTTCAAAGTTCAGGACAAACTCCCCATAGTCACACTGAAAGAGGACGAGGAGGAGGATTAACCCTTTTGGTTCGTGCGAAGCACAAGGCCGTTCTTTATAACAATATGCAACTGAATCATTTTCCTGGAGAAAGAAATGTTATGTTGTTAGCATGTATTTAAATGAAACTGAAAGCAGCTCGCCTGCTTTACGGACAGCAACTCCTTCCTGAATGGAAGAACATTAAGCATGATGAACTCAGCAGAAACTGCTGTCTGACATGAATCTGTCACAGACATCACCGTCTTATTTGCCACAGAATCACTTCTGGAGTAAAAGGATCTCAAGAAATTGGACTTGAAGGACCACCCCAAGAAACTACCTTGAGGACTAAAAGGTTAAATGGCCCTTTTGCATTCAAGAAATGAAGCTGTAGTAATGAAATACATCATCTCTATTAGGGTTACCATAGTTAGCATCCTGTTGTGTCAGATAAAACTTAATAAATGGAAAAGATTATAGCACAATTATTTTAAAGGTACTGATTCATACATATTTGCCTGCTCTCCCCCATGTTTAGAAGATTCATCACTGCAATGGGACATATAGATTCTAATTATACAAAGTATCACTGTAGTTACACTGGTGTTTAATTAGCCTCATGTAATTAATTACTATTTTATATTGTTTTTACCTGTTCCTCTTTACATTTGATCTCATGCTCACCTTATCAGCTTCACAACTTGTCATAGATGTGGAAGAAAACATGCATTGAACTAACTAGACCAGTTGCTGGGTCATGACCCTAGATGTGGTCAGAAAAGGCAATCGGGGAAGGGGGGGGTGCAAGATGTTAATTTTTTATTACAGTGTAAAGCAAAGAAAATCTTGTTCCCTCCTTCCCTGCATGTGCTTATCCTTCAATTATTCTCTGTTAACCTCTCCAAGCACACACATAAATGAATTATTTTGGGGCAGTTCAATGGCTTGTGTTACACAGGAGGTCAGACTCGATGATCACAGTGGTCCCTTCTGCTCTTGGGATCTATGAATTTAGGCTTATAATTTTTACTCTTCCAAAGTAAATGTAAGGGGGTTGCAAACATTTGTTACTTTTAATAAGCGGTCAGAAAAGATTGTGAACTGCTGATCTACACTCTGGTAGAGAGAGTTTGCACCAGATACTTTGCTGATCGTCTTGTGAAGCATTAAAAAAGAAAATCAATGTGGATAGATTTATTTCACATGCTGTCTGCAGCTTAGTTTTGATTTTGGATTCCAAGGCAATGATTATCACATTCCACTTTTAGTGATGTCTTCTGTTTGCAGGAGGTTTGTAAAATCAGAGCATCTAAAATCATACTGGTCTTTGCAGGGGTGGAAAATAATGTTTAAAAACCCATGTGAAAATCTTTCAAATCTCAAAAATCATTCCTTCACCTCCAGTTACCATATCATAAAGATTTTTGGCTAGTGTTGCTCCTTGTAAGATATTCTGACCAAATGTACAGCCGGTATTAATATTGTATATTTCATTTTGTTGTATATAAAGGAATGTAAGTCAGTTATTTGTCAGGTCTCCAATCCAATATTAGTCTTGTGTTGAGCATGCATGCTATAACCTTCCTTTGCTGATCAGGACTCTTTAGACGTACTAGCTTGGAAATATATCAATTAATGTAATTTCTTTTCTTGTTTTGACAACTTGAATGTCAGCGCAGGTTTCTACATTTTTACACAGTACTGTGGGTAAACTCACATCCTGACAGCAATGATGATGTATCCATTGTGTTCCTTAATGTGTCAAGTTTTTTTTTTATTTTAATCTCTAAGCTTTGACTGCTGGTTGTAATTAGATCATCCTGGACACAATGTTGGTAAATCACAGAAACAATGTAGTTTGGTTTGGGGGATTTTCTTTAATTTACAGTGCATTGACATTTTACGAACAGGAACTACAGTATAAAGCTGCTTTACTCGGCAGGATGCCAAATAGACAATACGAATGCTGTGTGCCCAGGTTTTACTACACTAAATGGGCTCAAAAGTCTGAAATGAACTGGATTGGAAAACGTCAAATCTGCTCTGTCCGCAAACTTTTGTAGGAGGACATTTAGGATGTCCCCATGGTAGTGTTCGTGCATCCATGAAATAAAACATTATTTTACCACCCTGCTTGCTACTTTTTGTTTTTTAGTTAGGTACTTCAATAATAGTTACGATACGTGTGATTTCTAACTGAGTTGGAACCCAAGCCCCAGCCGAACAGATGCCATATATAGCATCTCAAAGCCACTTACTGCACACCTCACCCTAAGGAGTGATTGCTGTTTCTGAGGAAGACATGAAGTCCTGCAGAATGTGTTCAGTCCAAAAGAACCTCCTAATGTGAGGGCCTCTGTTAGTCAACCATCTTTTATGGCAACTGTGCCCTTCGATGTACATTCTCTTTCTCTCACAGGAGAGTCATCAGTGTCCTTTCTACCATCCACCCCCATTCACCTTGGTGCCACCCCAATTCTTGCCTGCCTGCGGCTGAATGGCCGGGACATAGGCCAGTATTCTCAACTAGGGAAGCTTGGCCAAATGGACTTTTAAGATCAAGTACAGCAAGTTGCAGCGGAGACCATAAAAGAGGTTTAACTCTATTGCCGTCTCTCCCCATCTCTTCTGCTGGAAGAACGACGGTTTTCAGGTTAAAGTGAAAGGAATGGGAGTGAGAATGTGCTGTTCCAACACTGATTTCCTGTGTGATTATGGGCAAGTTACCTGTGGGTGTGGGTGTCTATCAGTAAAAGGGGAATAATGCCCATCTCTACATGGCATGGAGCTCCTTGGTTACTAGGGAAGGGCTACTTTCTCTTCACATCTTATATGTAGCTTCTCTCAAATTGGAAAAGAATCCTTTATTGTTCTAAACCAGGGGTAGGCAACCTATGGCACATGTGCTGAAGGCGGCACTCAAGCTGATTTTCAGTGGCACTCACACTGCCCAGGTCCTGGCCACTGGTCCAGGGGGCTCTGCATTTTAATTTAATTTTAAATGAAGCTTCTTAAACATTTTAAAAACCTTATTTACTTTACATACAACCATAGTTTAGTTATATATTATAGACTTATAGAAAGCGACCTTCTACAAACGTTAAAATGTATGACTGGCACGCGAAACCTTAAATTAGAGTGAATAAATGAAGACTCGGCACCCCATTTCTGAAAGGTTGCCGACCCCTGTTCTAAACGCTGGTGTAAATTGGAGAGTTTTTTCCCATTACAAGCCTTGGTTACCTTCCCACCCCCTTACATACACGCAAATGTCACACGCTACCCTCCACCGCAGGCTGCTACTTCAAGGGGAGTTGGAAATCTGCACGCCCAGAACTCATTATTCCACCAGAAGCAGCAAAGAATCCTGTGGCACCTTATAGACTAACAGACGTTTTGCAGCATGAGCTTTCGTGGGTGAATACCCACTTCTTCGGATGCAAGGGGTAGCCATGTTAGGCTGGTTGCATCCGAAGAAGTGGGTATTCACCCACGAAAGCTCATGCTGCAAAACGTCTGTTAGTCTATAAGGTGCCACAGGATTCTTTGCTGCTTCTACAGAACCAGCCTAACATGGCTACCCCTCTGATACTATTCCACCAGAGGATTTTTTTCCTATTATCCCTTTAAAAGCTTAGGGTTGGGTGCTTGCTCCTCCAATAAATAATAAGGGATGGAAGGCACATTTTGCAATAGCATCTTGCTGATTGTTTAGGTCACATGGCCTAAGCTCAGAATGATGTGACATTTATCTGATTCAGTGTGCTGGACCCTATCGCTGAAGGAGTCTAACAAGCAGATTTTACAATCAACCAAGGTAATGGTGAACAAAGTCATTTTAACCTCGGCTACCAGCAATTCAGGCATCAAGATTTGTCATTGCTATGGGCCTAAGGAGTCCAGTTATCCAAAGTATTGCTGTAGTTACACTACAGTTTAATTAACCGTATGTAATTAATTACTATTGCATTGGGTGATCCAAGTGAGCTCTTACCTTCAATTTGATGGCGTGTTTGTCTGGCTGGAACACAATAACTTTTGAACATTGCCTCTGATCAATTCCAAAAAATTCAAGGCATGGACTGAGCAGAACCCTACTGATGTTGAGGAACTAGGACACAGTGCCCCTGCAGCTGGTGAGCAAACCCAGCAGTTTCAAACACTTTTGTAACTGTCTATAGATAAAAGAAAGGTTGCTGGCAGCCATTAACATCTTCCAGGATATCCCTCACTCCCTTCCCTGCCCCCATAGCTCAGCTGTATTCATCCTCTCATGTTGACTCCCCAAATGACTTACCTCCCAGACAGAAAGAATAGGGGGGACATACAGAGCCCCTCCATTGGTGGGAGAGAATGGAGGACCCTGTCATGGAGGAATGGGGGAGACATACAGGCATCCTTGCGAAAGGAAGAGATGGGGGTTAGGGAACATGGATACTCAGCTGTGATGTGGCACAGGGAAACAACAGGGCAAGCACACAGCCATTGGTGGGGGTGAGACTAGAAGGACACAATGAGACCTTAGCCTGAGCAGGGTTGTGGCTTTGTGCCAAGTCTCTGAACTAGAGATAGGAACAGAGATTTTGTGACGGGAAATCAGGCCTCACCAACCTATTAGAAATCTTTGAGGGTGGGGAGGTTAGCAAACATGGACAAGGGTGACCCAGTGGCTACAGAATCTGTACTGGGACCAGTTCTGGTCAACATTCGGAAATGAGCTAGACATGGTGGGTAAACAGTGCAATGGCAAAGTTTGCAGCTGATACTAGATTACTCAGTCCAAAACTCACTGGAGAAAGTTACAAAGGGGCTCTCAGAAAACTCGGTGACTGGGCAACAAAATGGCAAATGAAATTGAGTGTTGGCAAGTGCAAAGTAATGCACATTGGAAAACAAAATCCCACCTATACATACAAAATGATGGGGTCAAAATTAGCTGGTACCACTCCAGAAAGTGATCTTGGCGTTATTACAGCTAGTTTGCTGAAAACAGCTGCTCAGTGTGCAGCGGCCATCAAAAAAAGCTGGCAATGTTAGGCGCTATTATGAAAGGGCTGAAAATGGCATAATGCCACTATATAAATCCATGGTATGTCCACACCTTGACTACTGCATCCAGTTCTGGTCATCCCATCCCAATACAAAGATATATTAGCATTAGAAAAAGGACAGCGCAGGGCAACAAATATGATTATGGGTATGGAACAGCTGCCATACGTGAGGAGAGTAAAAAGACTGGGACCTTTCAGTTTTGAAATGAGAGGACTAAGGGGGCATATGATAGAGAGCTATAAAATCATGACTGATGGGGCAAAAGTTGAGGGAACTGTTATGTACGGCTTCACGTAGCACATGAACTGGGGGGGGGGGGTCACCCAGTGAAATTAATAGGCAACAGGTTTAAAGCAACCAAGAGGAAGTACCTCTTCATACCATGCACCGTCAATGTGTGGAACTCATTGCCAGGGGATGCTGTGAAGGCCAAAGATATAACTGAGTTCAACAATGAGTTAGAGAAGTTAATGGTGGACAGGTCCCTCAACAGCTATTACCCAAGATGGTCAGGGCACTCGTTGTAGACTGTGCTAAGGCCCCCCCACCCCAGCAGCAGACCCTGTTGTGGCAGCCCAGCCAAGCAGTGGACAGCAAAGCAAGTGTGACACCGCCGCAGCAGAGGCAGCACATCACCCTCATCCACAGGCTGGCCTGGGGCCTCTGACCCAAACAGGAACTACAGCCCAAGCGGTACAGTGTGATGCAATGCTGCTGACAATACTAGCGGCAGGCTGGCTTAGTGGCTAGAGCTCTAGAGTGGGACTCACGCTGCAGCCCTGGGGGAGGGGGGCTTCCTCACTCTGCCACTGCTTGCTGGGTGACTTCGGCCACTTCTCTATGGCTCAGTTTCCCAGCTGTAAAATGGGGCTAATGCGACTGCCCTTCTCTGTAAAGCACTTTAATAATAATAAGCCAGAGATTTCAAAGCACAACTGGACTGTACCCTCACAGCAGGCCAGAAACTGCCTCCGTGCTGTTCGGGGGGAGGGGGTGTTAGAAATAACAAGCGGGAGGAACCACATGGCCTCAGTTTCCTATTTTAGTAATTGGATGGGGTTTAAACTCATTTTTCTCAACAAACATCCTTCCCCCTTTCCTGCTCACATCCCTCTATGACCCGGACACGTCCAGCCTGGCGCATCAATATGTTCTCTGGTCCTCGGCCTCACCTCTCACAAGTACTAGTAAAGCTGGACAGCACGCCCATGGCCCCCTTGCAGGCATTGGCAATAAACACCAAGGCCAAAACTGATAAACTGCTCCAGCAATAGCCACTTCATTCCTTGGGAGCTGCTTGTGGTTTGTAGTTAGTCCCGCTGTGGCTGATTGCAAGGCCCAATGAGTCCTTGTCTAGTGTAGCCCCCCCCCCGCAGTATGGCAGCGTCAAAGATGCAGTTCAATGCTTTTTGGCCCCTCCCCAGTTTGCTTTGCCACCCAGCAGTTTTATTTAGTTGTGTGTGTTTGGCTGCACTGCTACAGAGCAGGACTGGTCAAAGCGGACACGGGGGCTGGATACAGTCTTTGGACCCATAAACCGGCTCTTGCACAGGTCAAGGCCTTGATGGTTACAGTGAGTCTGGCCATTCAGTGGCCTGCCAGCCACACAGCACCAAGCACAGCTGTGGCTTGGGCACATTGAGGGCCCTGGATTAGCTTGCACCTGGCCCAGGCTCACGCTGTGGCTACATGGTACAGTAAAGCCCCACTGGCACAGGCATTTGGTCAAAGGGCAGGACTAGTAAGGATAACACCCCCCCCCCCCCACCGCCCCGACCCCCCTTCCCTCCCCCCCACCCCCGATCCTGACTTCAGCCAACACACTATTGAAAAGTAGAGGAACTTACTGCCACATGGCACAGCGGGCAAGGCCTTGTAGTCTAGGCCTCAGTCTCTCACCATTCAATCAGCACAAACTAGCCTGGGCCTGATCCTGTGTCTATGCAAGTCAGGCTGGCTGCGGAGGTGCGAGCCTGGGGCACCATAGGGGACGCTGTGTGAAGGCTGGTACAGGGGGGGGTTCGCTAGGGCTGAGCTACCTGGGGCCTAGCTGCAGAGTTGGGGGCCAGGTAGGACCTAGGAAGGGAGGCACAGAGTTGCATTGGGCTTACAGCACAGTGCAGCTTAAAACCCCATACATACAGTTTCTTCAGTCCTGCTCTTCCCCCCCCCCCGCCCCGCCCGGCCACTTCACCACCTTCATTCATTCAGTCCCTCCCGCCCCACTGACTCCCTCCATGCAGCCCACTCCCCACATGCATGATGCTGCTCTGCTCACCCTGTGCCACATGCCTGTTCACATGGGGGCTGAAGGTGAGGCCCCGGGTGGGAGGGGGAGCGGGAGGGGCAGGGACAAAGGGGACCGAGGGAGCGCTGAGATGACAGAGCCCACTAGTGCGCTCAATAGTGTCAATTACCCCCCCAGCAAGAGGCATAGGGGCCAGCTTCCTCTGCTCCCAGGCTGTGTGTGACCCACCGCCGCAGGCCCTGCCCCCCCAACATCCCTTCCCTCAACCCCCTACCCTCTGCTCACTTGGCACATTTGCTAGGCAAGCGAGACACCAGCAGCGAACACGTGTTTGCACTGAAGTCTGCTTCTAGCTGTTAAAGCCTAGAACCAGTCTTCACCGTGGGGGCTGGGGGGGGGGGCGCTATGGGGTGGGGCAGCGCTATCAGGCACTGCCAAGCTAGTGGAAAGTAGACTAGCAGTCATGCTAAGGTTAGGTCTGCCCTTGGCGCTGGCGGCGGAGCGGGGGAGGGGGCGATTACCAAGCTGACTAGCTGTACCCACACTAGCGCAAGGCGAACCCCTGTGCTAAAATGGGTAGTGTAGCCAGGGTAGCACAGGCAGTGACAAGCAGTGGCACAGGCTACCTGCCCTGAGTACACCCTTTCCCAGGCCCTATGGGAACGTACACTGGGCCCTATGGGCACGTAACCTGGGAAAAATTACACACCACCCCTGGGCACCTCTGAGAGGCAATACTGCCCCTCTCACAAGCACAGAGTCCAAATGTGGAAAAGACACTTTTAGTGAAAGGAGGGACGTCACCCAACATTAATTAGGGGAAATGCCGCAAGCAGGATTCATAAACCTAAAAATGTGAGCAGGACACTCACCCCAGAGTGTGTGGGGCAGTGCCTTCTGCCTCTTGTTCTTGAGTTCTACACTCAACAGTTCTTTTTCTGTGCCTCCCTCTGCTCCTTCACCCTACCCCACTCACAGGGGTTGTCCTTGGTCAGTGAGAACCCAGGGTTTAGAGGTCCATCTTTTTGTGAGTTCACCTCCCACCCAGCAAAGAAGGCCTTGCTTACTCCACCATCTGAGCTCTTGCTTTTCTTGGATGCTCTGCCAGCTGCAGTTCCTCTCACAGAATATCAGGGTTGGAAGGGACCTCAGGAGGTCATCTAGTCCAACCCGCTGCTCAAAGCAGGAGCAATCCCCAGACCAATTTTTGCCCCAGATCCCTAAATGGTCCCCTCAAGGATTGAGCTCACAACTCTGGGTTTAGCAGGCCAATGCTCAAACCACTGAGCTATTCCTCCCCACACTAGCCATGGTTCCACTCCACTGGGTGACCCACCAGCCGCTCATTCTGTTCGCTGCTTCACCAGCCACTCACCCGGCAGCCGACTGTCAGTCACCTTCTGCTGCCACCTGCCTCTCTGCTGTGATTTCTGAACACCAGTCTCTTAGTAATTGCCAGCTCTGTTCAGAAACTGCCCCAGCGCAAGTGATTTTGGCGCTCAGTGATTTTTTAGCTGGTAGGAGGCTGGGCAGAAACACAGTCCCCACCACAGCTGATTTCAGCTCTGATTGAGCATTTAAAATAACAGAGAGGCTCCTGATGAAGCCTAGCTAGCTCTTTCTTTGAACAGTGGGGAGGAACAGGTTAAAACCAGACCAGGAACCCTTGAAGAGAGGCCACATCTTCTGTCTAGGACACCTGTGCCCACCCTTCTTATTTTCACAGGGCTCTGGCATTGAAGCCCCTGGCTTAACGAGGTCCTTTCAGCTGTGGGTGACCCCCTCATTTGGGGCAGGTTAAGCACAGTTTTGTTCCCCTTTATTCATACAGTAATAAGCCCTAGGGTGGACACAATTGTACCAGCATAACTGTGCCTTATAATAGCATTGCTTATTTGCCTTACTATACAGGAATGAGCTATCCTGGCGTATGCACCTTTAGACACACAAGCTCTCACACAGCCAGCACACTTAGGTCCCTTCTGCACTACATCTAGCCATGGTAACAAGCCGTATATTAAAATAATGGGTTCTGCTAATGCGGTTGTTGTGGTTTCTGCCGGTGGCTGGGAAAGGGCAGCAAATGTTTCAGACATTTATGAAAAGAACATTTAACAAAGTTCCGTCCTGTGTCCATCAATCAGCATGACCAGGTTAGCAGAAACTATTTCAGTAAAATATTCCTTTTTGGGCACAGCTGCATATTGGAGTCAGGGCCAGATACAGCTGTGACTGGAGACAGAGGAGACTGTACACTGTGGAATAACAAAACACAAGAACAAACCATGCTCCCATGAACTTTAAACTTTAATGAGGTATATAAATTAAAACGAGAAAAGGTGTCTCTTTTTGGTACAGCAAGCATTATCCAAATTGCGCTCTGTGTACTGAGATCTATTCCTTCGGACTCACTGGTACAAACACACAGGGCGTACGTTTCTCATGTTCGTAGCAGCTGTTGTCAAAATCCTGAAATGTAATTTGTGCTGAGCAGCCGCAGGTAATTTGAACTGACATGCAATTTGTCTGGAGGATTGGCAGCTGGATTGCACAAGCAGTAAAATACCTACTACCCACTGCCTCCTTTAGGACGATGTTCTAAGAGTATAAACTGCTCATCTGCAAAAACAATCCAAAACAAAATACCAACAAGATAACTCCTCTGCTATGGAGTCAATAAACCCTCAAACTCCCACAGAAACTAGCACACCAGACCCAGGAGCCCAGCAAAGCAGCTCTCTTAGCATCCAGCCACTTTGTGTCTACGAGGGACTGTGCATGTTTACCACAGCTCATAAGAAATCTTCTCTGACATAGGGCTCTCCAACGGCTACTTAATACCACCCTTCAGCTCATCCATTTGTCAGTCAAACACCTCCTCTGTGATGATGAATTGGCATCCAACCTGTTACACCCATTGGATCCATTTGCAGCTTTAAAAAAGGGTTTCCCATTGTAAAGCTCCAAATTTCAAAGACATTTGGCTTTTGAGACCCTGAGTGCTGTCAGGGAGACGGTGTTGTGTTTAATGTCTACAGTCCTCGCATACAAGCCAGCCAAGCTACTGAGCTGGGGCAGCCACCTGTAATGAGTTTCCAAGAGTATCCCTCTGAATGGGATAGTTCTCTATCAGATATACATTATTACAGTCATTAGCTCTTGTCCCAGTGTTTATCAGATCATAATTGCCTTCTATCTTACAACTCCCTTCTCAACGGCTCCACACCATACAGTGTGGTGTGAGAAAGGCTCTGGAATGTACCACCCCACAATCAATGATTACTGCAGGCGTTGTGGAAATAACATATGGCTCCCTTTACCTCCTAATGACCCTTTGTGGTTTATGAGGGCACTGCTAGCACTAATATTAACGAGTTATGCAGATTGCAGACTTTGCCTGTGTCTTGCACACTTCATTACTATTAGTAGTCGCACCTACAGACTCTGACTGTGCTCAGGACACTATTGCAGTAGGTGCTGTACATACATCTAGTAGAAGTCCCAGCCACAAAGAGTTTGCCATCTAGATAGACGAGACAGAGACTATATCGAAGGGAAACAGCAGTACAGACAGGAAACAACCTGGCCTAGGCGAGGAATAGAACCGTGGTCTCTTACCACTCCCGCCAGTGCCCACTTTGACTGGACCACACTGTCTCTACTTTGAAGAGTAACTCACCATTCACTTCTCTTTGAGAGCCACAGCATTGACCCCTGCTGCATGGAGATACTGTTGCTTCTGTGTCTTCAGCTACAGTAATCTGTAAAAGCACAGAAAAAGCTGACCTCTGTGTCCAAAGCATGAGCTCTGTTTGCTAAGCCATCATGTCAGGACAGGTTTTGAGTTGTGGCAATTGCACTGCTTGTAGCTTTTAGAGGTGCTTGGCGCAGTAGGAAATACACACATACAGAGATCAGTTGAGAGTAACAAAAGATAAGGAAAGGTGCGTGGTGTTTTTACCACACCCTCCACCCATAAACACTAATGGGAAAGTGTCTTTTGACTGAGAATTGGAAAACCTTATGAACTATAGGGGAGTTAGCCTTGCCTAGCAGGAAAGGGATGGGCTAAATGCCCTAATCAGCTCTCTAAGTGCTCAGATTATATAATTCCAAGGAAACTGAGCTGGAATAACCTTCTCTGTAGCCACTAGTGGCAGAATGTAAATGCTTTATTGTCACGCAGCTCATGCCAACAGCAGACAAAAACTCAACTCATACTTCTCCGACAGCGTCTCCTACCTCTGTTCCAATAAGTAATATGCTGAGTCACGTCCCAGAGCAGTGCACTTTCAATACATGAATCCCCCCTTATTTTTAAAGCACAATATCCATCATTTCGCCATTCTGCCCCTCCAAAACAAACTCACCCTCTCCAAAGTACTTAATTGAAGCGAGATCTGTGGCACCAGTATTTGCTTTCCAATGTCCATAGGTTTTGACATGTTGGTAGATGCCGTAGCCATGTGTACTTTAAAGATAGGTTCAAGGCTACATCTGCCTTTCTGGACAAATGTTAACTGTTATATGATACCTACAGTTAGTGAAGAAGTACAAGGCAATCATTCCCCAGTGAACCGAGAGTAGGGACTGGGACATAGGAACCTAGGTTCCATTCCTACCTCTGCCACCGGCCTGCTGGGTCACTGAACTTCTGCAAGTCACTATGCAGCTCTGTGAGTCAGTTTTCCCATCTGTAAAATGGGGATAATGATATTTGCCTCCTTTCTAAAATGCCTTTAGCTCTATGGATCAAATCTGCTCTAGAACAGTAAGAATACCTAGATCTTATAGTAGAGAGACAAGGGAGGTGAGGCCATATCTTTTACTGGACCAACTTCTGTTGGTGAGAGGGACAAGCTTTCGAGCTTACAGAGAGCTCTTCATAGCTCTTATATAGCATTTTTCATCAGTCGTTCTCAAAGGGTTTTGCAATGGAGGCAAATATCATTATCCCCATTTTACAGATGGGGAATCTGAGGTACAGAGAGAGGCAAAGTGACTTGCCCAAGGTCACCCATCAGGCCAATAGCCAAGTCAGGTATAGAACCCAGGTGTCCTGAGTCTTAGTCTAGAACTCCATCCACTAAGAGATAGGTATTATTGTTAAATACGCTAGGGGGAAATCAAAATGAAAGTTCAGGTAAACAATTTAAAAAAAAAAGGTTTCTGTGTCTACTGCATTCTAAGAAGTCAGGTTAATGCCTTAGGACACATTGTTTGGGTGAGGGCTTTGGAGCTGTGCTCCGGCTCCGCTCCAGCTCCAGGCAAAAACCTGCAGCTCCACTGCTCCAGAGCTGCTCCGTGCTCCAGCTCCAGGCTCTGCTCCAAAGCCCTGGTTTGGGCAACTCCTTTGAAAGACAGAGACATAGGAGAGTCTATCTAAGAGTGAGTGTTTTACCAATAAATAAATATTAATTACAAGTCAATATTAAAGTGAACAAAATCCCCAGCTTTGTTACAAAGTCCTTGTCATAACGATAACCAAAGAATTCAAACGTTTGCTATTCTATATTGATTCGTTACACTTTTACACAGGCAGGAAAGCTTCTGGATGGTAGGATGCCATCTGCTGCTTCAAAATGTTATTTTCTTGTTTCCTGTTCCTTACAGGATCATTCCGGCATGTGACTTGTGCCTATTTGGGGGGACAATTTTGTATTGAACTGAGTTTATTTGCATGTTGGTTAATGAAATGGAATCTGCCCAGAGAAAAAAACATTGACTAAAAAGTTTTAAGATAGAGCAAGCCTGGTTTGGGTAATGAATGAGAAGAAGAGGAGGAGTTATAGAATAAATGAGGCATCTCAGAGAACACATACAGCATTTGCACTATATCATGCTTTGAAAACAATATTGGAGTTTGTGTAATTTTCAATTTAATCCTGGGATTTGGCTATAAATGCAATTCTCTTCTATTAAAACAATATCTATTCCCATGAGCCAGCGCAACAGCCTGTAATCTTGAAATATAGACGCAGCTTGTCATTTTAAAGTCTGCAGAGTGAAGAACAAATTAAAATATTCTGTCAGATCTTAGGAACTGGAGTTTAAACCTTCAAGCAAGGTCTATTAAATCCAGTAATAGACACCAGGCATACTCAACACCACAATGGAAGTAAAATGAAGTGAATGGTATATCATAGTCGCTGAAACTCTGGCAGTAATAAGCATCACACTGGGTTCACTGCACTGGCTAATGCATAATTTATCTGGCTTCATAAATATCAAAACACACCACAGCTGTTAGTACTTCAGCGCAAAACTGGCAAATATTCTTTCAATAATTCAGTAGCTCATCTTAGGGAATCAGTTGACTCCTCCAAAGTTGCATTTTTAGAAAGTATCAATTACTCAAGCGTTGCAAGGACGTGATGCCACACCAGCTCTAGCATTGCCTCGTGGAAGGTACAGTGACGAGAGTTCGAAAATTGCTTCTCCTTGCAAAAAAATAATCCTGCTGAGTGGGCTCACAAAAGTCTGCACAAATCCTGGTTGCAATGCACTGGCACAGCCCAGAGGAGCCCTCTCCGGGACAGTTTCTAGGGAAGTTTTTAAAAGGATTGCTCCTGTAAGGCCTAGCTTTAAAGAAGCTGCTATAGCATCACTAACCAAAAGGGGGCTGAATTATTCACCAAACACTGTATTTTTCAAAAAGAGAGGGGAGAGGTTAACAGGACTTTGGGGAAGGCAATAATTTAAAGTTAAATATCCAGAAGATATCGACTGAACTGTTTTAAACAAACACACAAGTATTCAAAAGTCCATGGTTAGTTATGCCCGTGCAACCTTATTATTGAAACAGTAGTTGTGGCCAACCAGGGTGCTCCTGAGAATAATTCCATCCCCTTAGGGAAGATATTTAAATGCCACAATGATTGCGGCCATAGAAGTTCCTAAAACAGGGACTGGCAATAATGACTGATTGGTTATCTGAGGTCAGGGTTTTGGTTATAGTATCACACAGTGACCAACATACAAACACCAGTTCCAGGGGATTTGGACATTTCCGATAATTCATTGGGTCAGTAAAGTATATCCCCATTTTTTATTTTACTATCCACTATTCTTTTAAAATATGATGGTCTGTCAGGGAACATGTATTTAAATTTCTCTGTATAATATAGTCCACACGTTAGACTCAGTACACAAAACCAAATGTAAAACATATGCAAAAAACAGGTCAGATTAATCCATTGCCAACAAAAATGACTAGACCTGATTGATTTTTTGTCAAAGAAAGTTTTTTGTACTTTTGGCCTTCACAACATCCCCTGGCACCAAGTTCCACAGATTGCCAGTGTGTTGCGTGAAGAAATACTTATGTTTGTTTTAAACTTGTTGCCTAGTAATTACATTAGGTGACTGCTAGTTCTTGTATTATTTGGAGGTACTTCCTTAGAGGTGCAACTGCGACAGCATGAGTGGCAGGAAGAGCTGCCTGCCCTATGACCCTGTCAGGGAGCCTAGGGTCCCCAGGCAGCTAACCTCTCCCACCACTCATGCTGCAATGGCTACACTGATATTTTTAGCATGCTTGGGTACGTCTTCTCTAGCTGGAAATTATACCTTACAGCGCCAGCATAGACATACCCTTAGAACAGAGCGCTCATGATGAAGCAAGTACTGTTGTATCTGCTGCGGGATCTATGCACTCAGGATACACATCAAATTCATTTCCTTCAGTGATCCTTTCGCTCCTTTACTATCTCCCTCTTTGTTTAGTCTTGAAAAATATTTAGGAATAAATAGGAAACAGACACTAACTCCTCAGTTACGGAATTTGCTATAAAAAAAAGATGTCTGTATATCTCTCAACAGACAATAGATAAGGTGCTGGGAGATGGTGATCAAGAATACACAGTATTGTTCTTGGACTTTGTGGGACCAATGCAACCTCTTGTTGTGCACTGCAAATGGCTCTATGTGTGTGCTTTCCCACTACTTAAAGCAACAGAGCACACTGCCTTGCATATAATGGTAATGCAGTGTAATAGACTGGGTTTTTATAAAGACTTTAAACTAAACGGGATACTCCATAGGCAAACCCCCGCAATGAGTAAAGTGCAAAGTCTCACTGCAACAACTGCACAGCTGTTCAGGATGGACAGATCAGCCCACATAGAATAAGAACTAGACCAGACCTTTAGCTAAGTCTAACCAATCTGAGGATCTGGAGCTAAACTTTGTGGCTTAAGCCCATTTTGTTCCTAGAGTCCTGATCGTGGTCCAGCCCCTAATGTTTGGCTATCTGCATCAGTGCTGCTAATACAGAAATCGCAACAGTGATATGTTGTTCTGCCCACTCCAGTGCTCCAAGACCTCTTGTTCACTCTCCCAAGGCCTGGTCATGCATCACTGGGAGGTTTGCCATGCCTCAGTGGGAACAGGAGCAGATTCCTGGAACTATGATGCACCCATGGCTGAGCAGTTCCCTCTGTCTCCTAGCCCATCTCATATTTTTTTGGCAAGTGACAGTTTTCTGGTACCATGACCTTTGCGAGAAAAATAATGTCCTATAGTTCAATTAAGAGCTTTGCTCAAAGAAAGCTGGGCATTTTCCTGCAGGAATGGAAAGGACAAGTCAGCAGGGAGACAGACACCTGCTGCTAGGCACAGCTCTTGCAAGACATGGCATGAAATTTCCAGGCAGATATTCCCCGTTGGGGATCTCAAAGCCCAATCCCAGACCTGTATCCCTTCCCCTAGAGAATAAACCACTCAGCCTAGTTAGTGGTATCTCCAACAACAAGGCAACAGGTGGTCACCTAAGACGCTGAGTTTATCAGGAAATCTGACATTATCAGGGAGAAATGTTAGTCTTAAATTCGTGCCAAAGAGGACAAAAGAAAAGAAGAAGAAAATAGTAGAATAGTCTGATATACAATTACGGAATATGGGCATAAGTGAGACTTGAGTGCTTTTCAGGTGTGAATTTCCCCTGAATTTTATCTCCTTTGGTAGGTTAACAAATAATTTCTGAATCAATCCCAGGTTTTTTTAATGTATTTGTTCACTGTGAATATTCACTAAATATTGTGGGGGGAAATTCTTACTATGTGGATTGTAAACGCTTTGAGTTAGGGACTGTCTTCTTGTTCTGCACTTATGGCCCAATGGGGCTCTGATCCCTGCCTGGGGTCACCAGGTGCTACTACAGTACAACCATTAATAATGTTGGTTGCTCAAACTATTCACTTGGGTTACATTTTCCATTCACTATTCACGTTCTGCAGTTGCTCATCTGAATCACATGATATTTACTCTGATCCCTGATTGGATGGTAAAACTTTCAGAAATGGAAATAAAATAAATTATGAATAAAGTTAATTCAGCCTGAATTTCTGGAGGAATAATCATTTGTGCTAAAATACTGGCCACTTTCTGGAATCATGAACATTTTCACAAAGAACTGGAGATTATGAAAATACTCACAAATAAGGACTGAATCATAGATGGCTTAAGGGGCATGTAAGTGGAGGACGGGCCTTGCGTAGAAGCGAATTTCACCCAGAATGAACACTCATCGTTTGAATGGCTATGCTTTGTAGTACAGATGTTGTCCTGATTTCCAGTAACTCCTCACTTAACGTTGTAGTTCTGTTCCTGAAAAATGCAACTTTAAGTGAAACAATGTTAAGCGAATCCAATTTCCCCATAAGAATTAATGTAAATGGGGGGGGGGGGTTAGGTTCCAGGGAAATTTTTTTCACCAGACAAAAAACTATATATTATATAGATATACACACAGTATATGTTTTAAACAAACAATTTAATACTGTTCACAGATAGGATGATTGTGAAGCTTGGTTGAGGTGGTGAAGTTCGAGGGAGGGATATTTCCCAAGGAACGCCTTGCTGCTAAATCAGTGGTTCTCAAACTTTTGTACTGGTGACCCCTTTCACACAGCAAGGCTAAGAGTGCGACTCTCCCATATAAATTAAAAATACTGTTTTATATATTTAACACCATTATAAATGCTGGAGGCAAAGCTGGGTTTGGGGTGGAGGCTGACAGCTTGCGACTCCCCCATGTAATAACCTCATGACCCCCTGAGGGGTCCCGACCCCCAGTTTGAGAACCCCTGTGCTAAATGATGAACTAGCATTCTGCTGAGCCCTCAAGGGTTAACACATTGTTTGTTGTTAATGTAGCCTCTCACTCTACAAGACAGCAGGAATGGAGGGGAGGGGAGACAGCATGGCAGACAGAGACAGACACACACCTTGTGTGTGGGAGAAAGAGAGATGCACACTGCCCCTTTAAGTAAGCTGACTCACTCTTCAGTGCATTGTCTTTTTAAGTGGATCAGGAAGTTGAGACAGCAGCTGCTGCCCCAGGCTCTCTGTCTCTCTCTGTCTGTGTCCCCTCCCTGCTCTATATGGAGAAGAAGGGGTAAGCAGGTGTAGAAGCAGGGGGCAGGGGGACACCCTGACATTAGAGCAAGCAGGAGGCTAAGGGAGCAGCTCCAAGGCAGAGGGCAGGAGCAGCACATGGCAGTGCGGGGAGGGACAGCTGCAGTTGCTAGCCTGCTGGGTGGCTGCAGCACAGGGAACTTAGGGGAGCGGGGAGCTGATAGGGGGAGCTGATGAGGGGCTGCCGGTCCCCCCTTGTTCCAAGCCCTCACCAGCTAGCTGCAACGGGCTGCTCTTTCTGCAGGCAGTGGACAAAGTAGGTGGCTGCCAAAGGACATTAGACGGGAGCATCGCACAACTTTAAACGAGCATGTTCCCTAACTGATCAGCAACGTAACAACGTTAACCGGGACGACTTTACGTGAGGAGTTACTGTATTGTCCTAAAAACTTCTTGAAGTTGTTTACTTCAAGACCAGCTACCAGGAAACATGCTTTTCCCTTTACCTCATTTATTTGTAACCTTTTCTATCCAATGCTGTCATGTTACAAAACAGAAGAGTGTTCCCTGCTAACCATAAAGCAGGGGGTGATCGTAGCTCCGCCCCTGAACTCTATTTGTTCTGCTATTGTATTTACAATATTCTCTGCATTGTTCTGCTCTAACACTGACTTTCTCCAGCTCCTCTTTCAGACTAACAGGAACAGTTCTGCGCTCAGAGACGTATTTGGAGACATGTTTGTATTTCAAAGAAGTGAAAAATATATTGTGCAGCATCTTCCAAATGGCATTTTCAATCCATTTAAATTCACACTGTGACACTTCCAGACTCCACGCTTCAAACAGGCCTGCTCTAACAGTCCCCCTTGTGCCTGAGTCCAGCAGGTGTCCTTCACCAATGTGCATACAGTCATGACAAGCATTAATAGAATATGACATAATGCTGAGCAAAGGACTAAAATGCTGAGATAATGGGAGGCTATTAATGCACAGAGCTGTGTTTTGCTATGGTCAAGGAGCTTCATTTCCAGAATGATTACAACTCTCGGCCCTTCATGCTGCGAGTGTCTTTTCACTGAGGGTGAATTTTGCATGAGGTGCACTGTTCACCCACTGAGCTTTTCAGCTTGGGAATGCCCTTTTGGTGCCGAGTTTACAAAGGGTTAAGACAATTGCAGGTCTAGGGGTAGCTTCCTATTTTCTTAGCCAGAGGCACATTGGAGGGGAAGAAGGACAGTGAAAGAGCCAGCCAGAATTCCTCCTAGGCTCTCTCGGGGGGGGCATGCTGCAGTGGTGGCTAGACCCCCCCTTGCATGAGGTTCGGTATGAGCCCAATGATCAGCTACTGGCCAGTGAAGAGGAATAGAATTGTGGTCCCATTCTCAGCATTCCTCATTCCCTTTAGGGCAACTAGCACTAGCAGCACTGTTAGCAGGGAGCGGCCGTGTGCTCCTGAACGGGATTGTGCCAGACCAGTGCAAAATGGTGCCAGGGAGGAGAGGTGCCATGTTCCTCCTGGTACACCTATGTACAGACAGGTACAATCCGATCCACAACTAGAGGTGAGCCTGACTATATCCAAACGGCCCTGAATTTGAGTGGGCTGGGGGAGCTAGATACAAATACTTGAAGCCCACATTCACTTAAGGAGGCAGAAATCAGGGCAGTCTCAGCTGTCAACTTTCAATGCAATTTAACATTCTTTTAATTTTTTAAAAAGAAAATAATTGTATATATATTATATATACATACATACATATACCTTAAATAATAATGTTGCCCCTTCTTTCCACTTAGCAAGCAGTAGCAAATGTCTGGGGCCTTGCAGGCTGGCTGCCCAGTGGACAAAGGGGAAAAACAATCAAACAGTGAAACAAATTTTAAGTGTCACAGACAGCATGCCGGGAAATCCCTACTGTCAGATATCTCAGCCCAACATCAGGGCCCAGTTGCCAGGGAGAATCTGCATTAAGAATTGACACCACTCAGAGACCCAGGCTGAGAGCAAACTCTGCTGCTGCTCACACAGTTCCCTCTCCCCAAAACTCTGCAGAACAAAATTAACACCACACCGCATGTCTCCCCAAGACTGAACATTTGTTCCCATGCTAAGAAAAAGAACTTGGAAGATCATATTTAACACCACCATCTGTTGGCACCTGCCATAATAGTTACGAAGTACAAAGTTCAAATCCAAAATTCACACCATCAGGTGCTATCAGGTTAGCACTGCAATGCAGCATCACATAGCACTAAGCAATCCATTTACATGAGGATTCTCAGCCTCCTTTTCAGTGTGACGGAATAGCAAGTCCAGTGCATGTGCAGGGGTTAGAGCTGTGCTCAGAGAGCACCGTTTATAATCGTGATGGGGAATGCACTCTACTAGTAAAGCTACTTCCTAAAAATGACAAGGACTAGCAATCTACATGCTTCTAGGCAGCATCTGAACATATGGCAATTGCTGTGCTTCTGCTAAACTCCACAGCCCTTTCATCCTGCAGGGTTCCATAATTACCAGTTTCTTTGTATATGCGTCAGACCACCTTAACTTCAGCAAGATACACAAGGAAAGCTAGCAGGCAAGCAGGCAGACATCTGCTATGGCCCATAGCCCAGTGGCTGTCTGCACACTGTCAGCTGGAGTAGATAAACACTAGCTTATTTAAGAGCATTGCAAAACCTTCCATTGTCGATGGAGTCCATTTGCTTAAATGCTAGGCTGATTTGAGTTATTTTCAGGAGATTTCCCTGGCTACTTGCTGTGGAGACAAATGGAGGTCAGTAATTCCAGGCTCATACGAGGGCTATTGCTTGCTTTCTTAAAGTCTTTTTTCCAAATTCATAAGCTTTTTTCAACAAAAAATATTTGGTGTAATAGGGGAAATAAAATATGTGGATTCAGACAATTTCTTTTAAAAGAACAACAACAACATATTCTGCACTGACTTACCCTCAGGGTATTGAAGGGTCACCAGATTCACAAACTATAAATCGGTGCAGAATTTGGCCCTAGATGTATGTTTTGTCAGAACGAGCTAATGTCACAACTTTGTATAGACCAGCTCATAAAACTAACCCTAGCCCATCATCTTGGTGCTCTGCTCACCCACAGTCAGTGGTTCGTGTGGAGAGGTTTATAGTCTATCTCGGGAGTGGCGCACGGGCTGCTGTTTGAGCACCTTAACCTACACCTTCTGGGTTATATTTGTAGAACCTAGAGCACCCTTGAGCACTGCCAAGTGCTAAAGCCAGGCCCCCCAAGCCCCATCCACTTGGAGCACAGGAGCCTCCTCGAGCTCAGGGGACTTAGGCACAACCAAACAGCAGCTTTGAAAATCCCCATGGCACCCAGTGCCTCAGATGTTATAACAATGGGGGCCACGATTGACACCATCATGACCTTTGAAAACGTAGGCCTAGATTTAGGTATTTGGGGTTATCTAGAGGACAGAGCAGCTCATTTCTTCTTATAAGAAACATGCCTGAGATCTGTTTAGCCTTCTGGGGCCATTTCATCCCTGGGTTAATTCCCCAAGGAGTCCTGTTATTGAGTATGCTTAAAATGTCTTCTAAGGAGCTAGAAGGTAGACAGCTGAACAGTGTCCCTGTAAATCACAACACACTGTGAAGAGGAATGGAGCGAGTCATGGTGTTTTACCTTTGCCTGTTGCTGGGTCCTTCTCTCTATATTTGTCACTAGTTAACCCTATAGCAGCTCCATTGATGAAAACTTTGATGAAAACTTCGCAAACATTTGTTGCTGTTTTTCAGTCCAGGTTAGGTTTTAAAAATGGGAAATTTCAATGAAAAATGTCCTCCCCCAAAATGTCAATTTGTTTTAATGAAAATAGGGTCTTTTATTATTTTTTTTTTCATTTTTCCACTCACTGTAACCCCAGGGCTTTAAATTAACCCCTCTCGCAATTAACATCAGCACTCTATGGTTTACACAGTGAGGGACAGCGAAAGCAGGGCTCCCCTGCACTTCAGTTCAGGGTGCCTGAGAAATCCAGAGTAGATCTGGCGGAAATAAGTCCAGATGCTTGGATAAGATGATGGACAACAGGAACTTTGAGATGGGGGCTGGAGATTCCCACCAAGGACTTTGAGGCACTGTAAGTGATTTTGGGGACCTCTGTTTTCAAGTGCTTAACTTGAGATGCCTAAAAGGGGCATGATTTTCAGCACTTCCTGAAGCCAGGCTGCTTTAAACTGTCAAGCTGGGCATCCAAAATCACTAGTCATCGTTGCTGAATATTTAGGCAATGGTTTTTTAATGGTCTGATTTTGCTCACAGCACAGCACTGGTGGAGCATTAAATACAGAGCAAACAAATTACATATTAGTTGGGCTTTTGGTCTAATAAATGACCTTTTTACTTTAAATTTTGGTAATGCCATGTACAATAATCATTAGGACTGTAGCCATCAGTCTTTTGTCTCTATGCATCTCTCTTTGGAACTGTATCTAAGGCAGGGGGCTCAAGCTCACGGTCTGCGGGCCAGAACCTCTCCAATGTGGCCCACGGAGCTCCAGAAGTTTTGGGGCCGGGTCTCCCCCTTGGCCCCCTTGGCCAAGGCCCCGGCAGCACAGCGGAGCTGACCGACGTCTGCCTGTTCACTCCATGCGTCTGCTGGCCCCTCCCTGTGGCCCCAGGGCGGGGCAGGGCTGTGCCTCCACGTGCCCCAAGTGCCACTGTGGCCAATGGGAAGCTACGGAGGTGGTGCCGAGGGGCAGCAGCGCGCGAAGGCCACCTGGCCCGCCCCGCCTTGAAGCCCCAGGTAAGCACCGCACCCCCCGACCCCCTCCCAGAGCCTGCACCCCCTCCTGCCCCAAACTCCCTCCCAGAGACTGCACCCCTCCCCACACGCACCCTAGCTGCCAAACTCCATCCCAGAGCCTGCACCCCTCCCCACACACCCCCAGCCCCCAAACTCCCTCCCAGAGACTGCACCCTCCCCACACACCCCTAGCCCTCAAACTCCCTCCCAGAGCCTGCACCCTCCCCACACACCCCAGCCCCCAAACTCCCTCCCAGAGCCTGCACCCCTCCCCACACACCCCTAGCCCTCAAACTCCCTCCCAGAGCCTGCACCCCAACCCCCACACCCCCAGCCCCCAAACTCCCTCCCAGAGCATGCAACCTCACCCCCTTCTGCTGCACCCCACCCCGTGCCCCAGCCCAGAGCCTGCACCCAGCATCCAAACTCCATCCCAGACACTGCACCCCCGACCTCCTCCCCCACCCAAACTCCCTCCCAGAGCCCAACCTCTCACCCTTCTGCACCCAAATTCCCCACCAAAGCCTGCACCCCAACCCCCTATCCCAGACCTCCTCCCCCACCCAAATTCCCTCCCAGAGTCTTAGGCAGGTGCGGGGGTGGAGTTTTGGGGGCAGGTTCTGGGCAGCATAAGTGACATTATTGGCCCGCTGGGAGGATTTGAGGACTGGCACTGGCCCTAAGGTAAATTGAGTTTGAGACTAAGGTCAACTACAAATGCTCATTCTTCCACTGGGGATAAAAGTTTACATTTAAACTTGGGATTTTTAATGTTCTTGTTTCTTACTGTTTGGCTGTCTCAAAGACTGAAGAATTACTCTGCAATTGAAATTGGGTAAACTGGAGCCTCTAATCATGGAGTCATTTCATGGTCTCATTTCTTCTAGCCTGCCAATTTACCATTGATTGCCATGGGATGCACAACAAATCATTTGCAATAGGAGTTCAGAATTGCATTTTGTCTGGAATAAACCTTGACTGGTTGCATTGTGCTCGTAACTGATCAGCATTGCCCTGCCTCATCTTTTCCTTGCTGAAAGCAGTTAATCATGTCTTCACCGTTTAAACCTGGAGCCCTTAGAGTGCCCTTTTTGCTGAGCTGCTGGGATCAAAAGCATGAACACTCCAGGCAATCAAAAGTCTGTGGGCTCAGCTACACTTCAGCTACATGGATGCAGGTGCTATTAGCTTTGTGGGAATAGCACGCACCCCTCCCAATGTAACTGAATGCAGAGCGGAGCTCTATATGGGCTAATTTAGGGCACTGCTCTGAACTCCGTACTTGGGCAAAACTCCAGCTAGATTCAATGGGAGTTCCTCATCAGTAAAGGGCTCATAGATGACCCCTCAGACTAATATTAGGGGCTGTTCTTCCTTCTTCAGGCTCTTTCTTAGGGCCCAATCCTGTGAGTTTCTGAGTACCCCCAGCTGCCATTAACAACATATATTCGTAGGGTGTAATAAAGCCCCATCCAAAGACATCAATTTGCCATGCTCTATATAGTCAGTTCATAATCTTTTCTAGTGTGTCAGTGCACCAGGCACCTAATTATTTTTGTTACTCTGAATTACATCCACTTTGTCAATGTCTTCTTGGTAAAGAGGAGCTCAGATTTGGTACAGGTGATGTCACATGTGACCCATACAGAGAAAGCACTATATCTCTCTGGGCCAGGAACCGATGGGGATATCTTATCAGCCTACAGCTGTACTGGCTTTTTGGGGAGAGGTGGGAGGGAGGGTGTGCCATTACTCATTGTAGAAGCACACATGGAAAGGGTGAAAGAAGGTTGTGAGAAAGGGTGATTTTGAGATTAGGGCATTGGAGTAAGACTCAGGCAGTGGTGAGCTGGAGCAGGTTCCCACAGGTTCCCAAGAACCGGTTGCTAAAATTAGACCTTCATGGAGAACCGGTTGTTAAAGGGCCAGGGGGTGGGCAAAGAACTCCAGTCCGTGGGCTGGACCATCCTGTTGCTCCCAGGATTCCCAGCTGCGGAGGCTGAGGCTCCCCCGGCCCTTCCCCTGAGCTGCAGCGTGGCCAGCCACCGGCATCAGCTGGGCAGCTCAGCTGAGCTCCTGAGTTGCTTTGAGCTGCCAGCAAGGTAAGGGGGAGGGAGCTGAAAGCTCTAGGGCTGCTGGGGGGCAAGTGGGGCAAGTTGCCCCAGGCCCTGCAGGGGCCTCCGGCCCCACAAGTATGTCTCCGCCTGCCCCGGCCCCTCCCCCGCTCCCCCCCTTAAATCAGAACTTTTTATAGGGAACCGGTTGTTAAAATTTTGGCAGCTCATCACTGGACTCAGGAGATCTGCATTCAGTGCCCACCTCTACCACAAACATCTTTGCCCAGATTTTGGCAAGTCACTTGATTTTGCTGTGCCTCATCAGTAAAAATAATATAGTAATACTTTCTTCATTCCATAGTCTAGAGGACTAGAGTGTCACACACTTTGCCACTCTAAGCACTGTGTGTTATCTGACTTTTTAAGTACAAATGGCTTTTCAGGTCTAAGGACCCTCTAAGAAGATATCGGGGGAAGGTGGCAGAATCTGAGCATAGCTGCCCCCAGAAACTGAGAACTTAGATATGGAAGCTGAGGCTGGAAGAGTTGGGACAGTAATGCATTCTCCGGGAGAACAGAATGGTTACAGTCTGCCCCAGGTAACAGACTCCACAGACACAACAGATATTCGTTAAGAGCACATGGAGGAAAGCAGTTCCTCCTTCTTTGCTGAGAAAACACTGGGCAGAGAGCGAAAGCTCCAGTGTATCTGTTAGGGGCGTCTTGCCCATCTACTCAGAGTTTAACTGATATTTGGTGCTGGGAAGAAATTCCCCCACCCCAACCCCGGTCAGATTGGCAGAGACCCCTGGAGGGGTTTTGCCTTCCTCTTCAGGGTGTGGCACGCATCACTTGAGGGTTTGAAATAGAGTAATTGGTGGATTCTCTGCAACTTGAAGTCTTTAAATCAAGATTTGAGGACTTCAGTAACTCAGCCAGAGGTGTGTTGGGCCTATTACTGGAGTGGCTGGGAGACGTTCTGTGGCTTGCAATGTGCAGGATGTCAGACTAAATGATCATGATGGGCCCTTCTGGCTTTAAAGTCAATGAGATTAGGATGGGAGTAAAATTGATTGGGATTGTGAGGTGAAATGTCCTGACAGAAAAACACTATGTTAATATTACACTCCTGTGGTTGTGCTCGAAGGCGTTAATGGCTGCCATCAATCAGAGACCTGGTTAAAGCTGATGGGTTTGCCACTCCATTTCCACTATTCTCCCCCAATGTCAGGGCTCTGCATGCCCCCCATTCCCTTCCTCCCATATCTGGATCCCCCATTCTCTTCCCGTGTAGGCCAGGGGATCTATGCAGGAGTGGTAGAAGCTCCTTAAAAATGGGGGTCCCCAGTGCCCGAACCATGGCCCCATCCCCCAAGCCACCCCTTTGCCCCGAGGTCCCACTCTCACGCTGCCTCTTCCTCCTCCAGTACCCACCCCCCGCTCACTCCTCCCCCTCCCTGCCATCGCTCGCCCTTACAGCCAGAAAAAAGGGATGGGGCCATGTCCCCCTTCCCTCCCGTTCCGGCGCCCTGGCTCTGTGTGTCTCTCTTTTTTCTCCATCTCCGAAGTCCCTTTCTTCCCCCTGTATGGGAAGAGAGGGACAGACAGATGGTGCCCTCTGAGTGTCTTTCCTTCCTCCAACCTTGGAGCAGGCTTTGGGGAGGCAACACACTGGGAAGGAGGAAGGAATGAAACCTCCCTCACTGCCCTCTACCTCTGCCTTCCCCTGCTGCCTGGTGGGTGGCTCTCCGCAGGCAGATCAAGGAGTAACTGTTTAAGTGTGAATGGCTTTTCTAATTTTACAGTTTTTACCAAAATCAACAGGATTTTGCTGATTGATGCCTAGAACAGTCGTGAAAATTTTGCAACTGCTCAGATGTGGTATTTATAAGTTTTCACGTTACATCAAGTCAAACAAATTCCTAGATTTCAAGGCCAACAGGAACCATTGTCTGACCTTCTGTATAACACAGCCCATAGGATTAATTAATTCCTATTTGAACAGACAGAAGTGCTGAATGTAGGGAGCTAGCCAAAACTCAGGATTTTCAGCTTGTGAGAAATTTAGAGATTTCACAGTTTCAGTTTTGATCCAAACTGGACCAAAACCAAATGTTTCAAAATATCTTGCAAACTGGCAATCTGGGAACAAATTTCTTTCGGAAGACTGACACATGGTGTTTCCTAAATGAAATATGCGTCCCAGGCCCTGCAGTTGCTAACCGAAGATGACATTCTTGTCAGTTTTATTCTTTCTATTAGACTTTTTGACAGCCTCCGGGCTTCAGGCAGTCTTCATGGCAGGGCTGCCATGGACCCCGGAAACCCGGGCTCCCCAAAAGCCTGCCAGGAGAGCTGGCAGGGAGCCAGGCAGTTTTCTGTCTGAACCCTGCCTGTGAGTCAATGAAAGTTCGTCAAACCCGGCTCACTTTCGCAAGACATTTCAGGTTCAACAAACCAGCATTTTCTGACGAAACTCCGAGAGCCCCTCTATACAATATTGTAATACAAATACTAATAGAACTTGTTACCTTGTAACATCTTTTTCTGTATTATCAGCACCAAGTTTCTCTCGGCACTGAATATCAGTTTAGTTTTTGCCCCATTCAGCTATACTCTTCCCCACATTTGTTACCTTGCATTTTTCCAAGGTGAATCTCATTTCCCACCTAGGTTTCTAACCTTCTTCCCCTGTCCTTCATGACATTTTCAGCTCCTCTCAATTTATTATCATCTGCTAATTTCATTAATTTGCTGTTGTGCCCCTTCTTCCAGAACATTCACGTGCATACAGTAATGGAGACTCGCTTCAGATCAGGTCTCCCGGGTGAAATAATGTGAAAAAAGATTGGCTTGAACACCAGTCTTTGTGCTACCTTATTACATACCTTTCCCCCCAGTTCAATACACTGCAGTTTATCAGGATGTATATATGTGTGTGTCTTTCAACTGGTTTTCAATCCATCTGACAGTTTTCTATTAGAATTTATTTCAGGTGTAAGAGTTTTTTGATGCTCTATCACAGGGGTCAGCAATGTTTCAGAAGTGCTGTGCCGAGTCTTCATTTATTCACGCTAATTTAAGGTTTTGTGTGCCAGTAATACATTTTAATATTTGTAGAAGCTCTCTTTCTATGTCTTTAATATATAACTAAACTATTGTTGTCTGTAAAGTAAATAAGGTTGTTAAAATGTTTAAGAAGCTTCATTTAAAATAAATGAAAATGCAGAGCCCCCTGGACTAGTGGCCAGGACCTGGGCAGTGTGAGTGCCACTGAAAATCAGCTCACGTGCCGCCTTCGGCACACGTGCCATAGGTTGCCTACCCCTGCTCTATCAGCTACTTTACTAGCAGCCCAATATACTGCATACAGGGGCGGCTGTAGCCATTTCGCCACCCCAAGCATGGCGGCATGCCGCGGGGGGCGCTCTGCCGGTCGCCGGTCCCACGGCTCTGGTGGACCTCCCGCAGACGTGCCTGTGGATGCTCCACCGGAGCCGCAGGACCAGCGGACCCTCCGCAGGCACGCCTGCAGGAGGTCCACCGGAGCCGCCTGCCACCCTCCCGGAGACCGGCAGAGTGCCCCCCGCGGCATGCCGCCCCAAGCACGCGCTTGGCATGCTGGGGCCTGGAGCCGCCCCTGACTGCATAACATCCACATCCCTTTCAATCACTAAGACATTAATCCTGCAAACACTTTGGCACATAATTCAAACTGATAAAGTTACTTTGTAATTCTGTTTAAAAACTGGGCAACATCTTAACCTTACTGAATGGAACTTTGCCATTGACATCAAGGGGGCCAAGATTTTACCCAGTGTTTAAACAGGGTCCTGCCTATTATAGAAACAAACCAGCTGTGAGTCTGGACTCCTTGTCCCTAAAAGATTTTGGCATGGGCCTGTCTCAGATGGTTATAAGAATAGTTCTCCTTCCAACACTGGCATCCAATTCCATTACTGTGTGAAGGACATTTGTGACACAACCAAAGGAAAAAAAACTCACACGTGGAGATATAATCCTGCTTAATACACTTATGAAATGAGAATGTTATTAAGGTAGAGAGGAATTAATCCATGATGCTGATGCTGTGCCTAGCTGAAGAGGTGCCTAGCTCAGAGAGTGCTAATTAAGAGAAGCACTTTCCGCATAAGAGAGCTCTTTTGCTGCAGAGGAAATAAAAAATTTCTGCTCATTTTAATCAGACATTGACAGATTGCATTAATCAGGTGCAACAACATTTCGGCATTGTCTTCATGCTATAAACCTGCAGCTCACTCTGTCTTATTTGCTGAATATCCTTAACACTCACTTTGGGGCATGATCCAAAGCCCAGTGAAGTCAGCAGAAAGGCTCCCACTGACTTCAATGGGTTTTGGATTAGGCCTTTGTTGAACAAAGAAAACAGCTGCATTTCTGTCCCAAACCCTAAAGCAGTAGTTCTCAAATAGAGGTACATGTAGCCCTGGGATATGCAGAGGTTTTCCAGAGGGTACATCAACTCATCTAGATATTTGCTAGTTTTATAACAGGCTACGTAAAAAGCACTAGCAAAGTCAGTACAAACTAAAATTTCATACAATGACTCGTTTATACTGCTCTATATACTATACGCTGAAATGTAAGTGGAGCATTTATATTCCAATTGATTTATTTTATAATGGCATAGTGAAAAATGAGACAGGCAGCAATTTTTCAGTAACAGTGCGCTGTGACACTTTGGTATTTTTCTGTCTGATTTTGGTAAGCAAGTCGTTTTCAAGTGAGGTGAAGCTTGGCGGTACGCAAGACAAATCAGAGCCCTGGAAGGGGTACGGCAGTCTGGAAAGGTTGAGAGCCCCTGTGGGCTCCACAAAGCTCTGAAGCATTTGCATGATTTGTAGGCAGGCAAAGTTCTAAAAGTTCGTCAAAGGCTGGATCCCACTTCCACTGAAAGCAGAGTTTTGCCGTTGACCAGAGTGGGAACATGAGCCGACTGCAAAAATGGGGTTTTTATAAATTCCAAAATTTGCCCCACCACCTCCACATGACAGCCCCCTTCGTATTCTTGATGCTTCTCCCTACAGCTCCATGAAAGGGATAACATTTCCCTTTTCTCCTGACTTCATAGTACAAGTGTAGCGACGGAGAGAAGTGCCATTGCCTCAGGAGATTTATTTAGCCTTTTCCAGCACTGATTTGGAACTCCGGGTGCTTCACAAATATTAAAGCCAAAATAATTTTACACACATTTATCCCAACATCGCTAGGTAAATCCAGCACAGCACTGAGCCAGAGCCTGAGCTGGTGTAAATCCATGGAACTAAAGCATTATATGTCAGCTTAGGAGCAAGCCTATGGTCTACAATGGACAATGACTTTGGGGATCTCTATATATACTGAGCTAGTAGCATTTTTGTCTCTTTCTCTCACCCCACCATCCCCCCCCAAAATCATGCTTTTTAACATTTAAGTCTATGAATGGTATGAGAGAGATGCTTTCTAAAGTACTTCTCTGGCCACCAGCACTATAGTAGCTGAGCACTTCAGTCTTTACCCTCACAGCACCCTCGTGAAGTAGAACAGGGCTATTATCCCCATTTTACAGATGGAGAACTGAGGCACAGAGAGACTAAGTGACTTGCCCAAAGTCACACAGGAAGTCTGGGGTGGAGAGGGGAGTGAAGCTAGTGCCCTAACTGCTGGACCAACCTTCCTCTCCGTAACAACACTCGTTCATAATCATAATATCATATCAACACCATAATCACACTGCACGGCTGCCCAAGGCGTAGTGGGATTCGCATTGCCAAAGCCTTTGTGAAGGGATTCAGAGAAACTGAACAGCTCAGAAACTCATTTGCCCAGAAGAATTTAGATAATGTATAGCTGGGTTGAAGGGTTTCCCCGCAAAGAGCACCCTGCAGTTTCTGATTTTCAGGGAGCCTAGCAGTGTCTCATGGCTTATTGTTTTGCTTTCCTGCCCTACCATACCCTGCAAACAAAACAAGTTATCTACTAAGCCCGCTCCATGGAAGAAGGCAGCAAGCAGAGAGGGAGGCAAACTCACCTGGAGGGGGGTTGTAGAAGTGGGAGGATTCAGCCCCATGATATGCTCCTTCCTGCCTCTCAGATCATATAGAAGCCCCCCGGCCTATGCCTTCTGGGATGAGGGCTCCCAGGGGTATAGGGAGCTGAGGATGGATCTCTCTGCAGCATGCCAGAGAGATCCCTCTCTCTATAATAGACACCCAGATCCCTCTCCCTACAATAGTCCAAGCAAACATGAATGCTCCTGCCAGGAGCCATTAGCTTCCCTGTAGTCACCTCCATCGTTACTGCTGCACAGGGAGGCAACCAGCTTATTAAGGAGGGAGGGTCGCCATCAGGGCAGCACAAAGAGATTCCAAGATCCATCATCGTCATCCATCCCTCGATACAAGGATGATATCCATAGGGGGGTGGGAGTCATTGATGAGACTTAAGATGGTTAAGAAGTTCAATCCGTGCTCTCCAGGTTTTTCCACATATGTGACAGCCTGGAGCACAACTGCTGGCCGGGATGCTGAACACTTTCCTTCCTCCTCCTCAGCCTCTCGAGCAAGGCAATTCTCCTCAAAATGGGCTGAGGCATGATGTATGATGCAATGCCATGGCAGTCTATTGCCAGCCTGCTCTTCTCAATTCGTGGGATCAATGCCTCCTTTTCAGGGTGTCCTTGTATCGTTTCTTCTGTCCCTCCGCGGATCCTCTTACCACGACAAAGTTGAGAAAAGAGGACTTGCTTCAGAAGACGAGTATTAGCCATCCGCCCACCATGGCCAGCCCAGCAAAAGTGATGTGTCATAATCTTTGCCTCAACACCAGTGATGATAGCTGCAGAGGGAATGCTGGCATTAGTGCAACGGTCTTCCCATTTGATATGGAAAACCTTCCTAAGGCAGCGTAGTGGAGGCAGCTGCGTGCCCTGCTCCTGCTGGCCGTTGCCACCTCACTGCACTCTGTATCTTGTGGACTGAGGAGCTGCAGCATCTCTCACTTGGTTGCACACACACTGACACAGGGGGCAGTGTCCGGCAGGAGTGGAACACAGTGCCACTGCCGCAGTGACCCCATGGGCAGGTTTGAAGTGGGGGAGGGTCAGGGTCGGGCCAGAGCAGACATCCACTATGCAGCCTCCAAAACTATTCCTCTCCCCATGGAGACCCCACAAGGGGAATCTTGCAATGTTCTCTAGGCTCTGTCCCCTTCCTGTGGATGTTTTCCAGGACAGGGTGCAATATGGTCCATACAAGACCAAATTCTATCTTCAGTTACATCCGTATAGACCCAGTGGAACTTGTTTGGTTCTGGGTTTCCTGACAACCTCAGAACTTAGATCAGCTTCTACTAATTCAAGCTCGGGACTGGGAGTTAGGAGACTTGGATTCTATCCCTGGCCCTGCCTGTGTGACCTTTGGTGATCATACAACCTTTCTGAGCCTCAGTTTCCTCCACCTGTAAAATGGCATGTATCTACCTCACACAATGTTATAGCCTAGCTTAGCATTTCCCAAACTTTTTTGGCCATGGAACACTTTTTAGCCTATTACAGAACACTTATAATATTATTTTGTAGTCGTTTGGTTTTCAAATAAAAGATTGCATTATTTATGCTCAAATATATTTTATTTTATAAAACAAAGCAAAAATACAAATTTAAAATAACTTGAACTAACAATTTCAACTGGAAAGAGCGTATAAAGTAGTACAAAAATCAAGTGCAAGAGTCAAAATTAAAAACAGTGTTCTACTTAAAAAAACCTGTTTTTATATATACACAAACACCAAACAAATTAGATTTTTACTAGGAAAAATCTATTTTTATAGAAATACATATTTGGATTTAATAGGATTGGTGTTTCTGTGTTTTTCTATCACAAATTTGCTTAATATTAGGAATAATGCTGGAAAGTTGAATCTTCATGTCAGGCGCAGCATCAAGTCTATTCCTATATTTGGTTTTTGTTGCAGTATAATATGAAAATCCCGTCTCACACAAATAAGTTGTAGCAAAAGGAAGGAGCACTCGAACTGCACGTTTAGCCATATTAGGGTACTCTTCTATTAGGCTGCTCCAAAAATTATTCAGCAGAAGATTCTTAAACTTTTGTTTCAAATCAGAGTCAGAAATTAAGTCAATTGGCTTTCATAATCATGGGCAGTAAAGCCGACTGGTTTGGCTGTAATTACAAATGGATTTCGAACCCAAGCATTATCATCAGTAGTTATAGGAAAATATTCTAATAAAGAGGCCTGCAAGTCACGTAAGTGCTGTAAAATGGTGCTGGAAACTTCTTCATGGACTGTAGAATTTATTTCAGTCAGAAATTCATGGACTGTAGGGAAGCAGTCGGAGTTATTCTGTTCTACAGAAGATGCCCAGAATTCCAGTGTCTTTTTTAACGACAAAATTTTATCCATTGTAGTAAAAATGGTCACATTCTTTTCTTGCAGCGACAGATTAATTTCACTTAATTTTGCAAAAGTATCTGCAAGATACGCAAGTCTCATTAGCCATGAGGAATTTGTCAGACAGTCATTAAATTTTCGTCCTGAATTATCTGAAGTGAAGAATACCAGTAGTTCACTACGAAGCTCAAAAAGTTTCACAAGCACTTTTCCTCGGATAGCCACCTCACTTCCATATGTAAAAGAAGCGCTTTGTGCTGACTACCCATTTCCTCACACAAAATTTTAAATAACCTGGATTGAAGTGGTCGAGATTTGACAAAATTGATAATTTGTACTACTTCATCGAGCACAATTTTCAGATATGCTGGTATTTTTTTTAACTGCAAGCGCTTGTCTGTGTAGAACACAATGGCTCTTAGTGCTTTCTGGTGCCACACTTATGATTCGCGTTACAGCTCCCTTCATCTTCCCGATCATTGCCCGAGCACCATCAGTACATACATCAATACATTTTCCCCCAACTAATTTCATGCTTTCTGATCAAATTGTTGATGCAGTTGAATAGTTCTTCTCCAGTTGTTTTGCTTTGCAGAGATTCACATAAGAGCAGGTCCTTTTCAATAATATTATTAAATCTATATCGGACAAATACTGTTTTAATCCTATTTTTACTGGTGCAGAATTCCTCATAGATTCACATTTGTGACTTCCTTCATTTTGAGTGCTTCTGTTACTTCCTGGGTCTGAGAAATGAAGCTTCTTGTAGAACCCAATGGGATTCAGCTTCATCATTACATTGTCAAAAGAGAAATCAAACCAATTATCTTTGTACAAAAGCACAGAGTCATAAGACTTAATGAAGCCTTGCTTTACCTTCACTTTTTAGTTCTGATAGTAGTTTTTCCAATCAGTTGTTTAGGTTGGAATCCAAAAAACTATCCTCTTTCTGCTTTAGCATCTTCATCTTCAAATGGTACATCACTGTGCACACATCAGTAACACAGTTTTGATTCTAACTTCATCAAAGACACAAGCCACATCGTGGCAAAAACAATGTAAATGTCGCCAATGCCGGTGTAGCGCCCCGTATCTACCCACTTACCTCCTTTCGTGCCAATCTCTTTATGACAGGTTTTTATGGGTTCTGATGGACAGGCCTGGGTTCTTCTGGTTCCCATTACCCACTCAGAGTGTAACTTCTTTTTCTTCCCATATGAATTTATTTGGTGGTGCCTCCACTCCCCTTGCTTCTTCCCAGGGTTACCAGGGTAGTTTGGGAGGAAAATTCACCCCCGCTTACTTGCCAGATAGTTGGAGACTTCCAAGAAAGAACACACATACATACAATATATTCAACACAGTAATTATATTAAACAGGAGCTAAATATAACATAACAGGGTACAACACTATTCTCAGGGTCACCAGTGTCCATGCTGATAATACCCATGAATTTCCCCAGTCACGTGATCTGATATAGCAAACGTAAAATTAGTGTCCTGTTGGTATGTGCACGTTGTAGGGGCCCTTGATGACCTGTGGCCACGATATCTTCCGTGTAGCAGTTAGCAATGTGGCGGACTGGTTTCAGCACAGCCCAAAAGACTCACAAGTGGGATAAGGTGGAAAGTCCCTCTGCAAATTTAATAGGAAGCCAGTAAGAAAACCCCCAAAACTTTACTCCCTGGCCTAAAGACACAGTTCAGGGAGTAAGGGGTCCCCCAGACAATCTCCCTGACTAGCTAACTAAATGATGGTGCACTCGCATGACGGATCCTCAGGTTCAGAGGTGGCTCTGGACTCCTCAGTCACTGCAGAGGGGCTGACAATCACTGCTGGCAGGCGTCCTCTTCATGCAGGAGTCAGGCTGCTGCTGGTGCCAGGATTTCTCCTCACCACAAAGGAGTGCAGGGCTCAAGCTTTAGTCTTCCACCTCAGTGCTCAGCTGGCGGCAGCCCTGGACTAGCAGTCAGAGCAATGGTGACTGATCTCATGTAGGCAGCCAGAGGGCTCACTCAGCCTGGCTGGGGGACATTTTCCCAACAAGGCTCTGTGAACTGGGAGTTACCGTGGAGTGGGAAAGTCTCAAGATGAGGGATCTTGCTTTCAGGTCCCCAGGGGCCTGTTCTCAGGGGGAACTCATGCAGGCCTGGGACTCCCCAGCTCCCTACATAGCCAGTCCTGCCCTTTCCTTGGCTGGCTCCAGACGGCTCCAAAATGGCTTCCCCCTCTCCTGAACTCCCAGGGAAGGGCATCTCACTTCTGATTGTTCAGGTTAGCTCTTCTTCCTCAGTGTTCCCTTGTCAATCTTTTGACTCCGCCCCTTCATCTGAGCAGGCACGCCTGCAACCCTCCCCAAAACCAATAATGGCCCTTCTAGTTCTAGGTAGTGTCTCTCCCCTCTCGGTTGCCGAGCAGACTCTGAGTCTGCCCTGGGCTCCCCTTTCCTTCCAGAGTCAGTGTGCCTCTCCCTAAGCTACCAGCACACAGAGTCCCAGGAGTCTAGGTAAGCTCCTGGGGGTTACACAGGTATATTTGTCATCTTCAGTAAAAAAAAATTGTTTAAAGCTACAGGCCAAAATTCCCCAAGTGACTTGATGTAGGTTGTAATTGCTATCCAGTTTCTCAAAAGTTGGTGGACTCTGGGTTGAGGAACAGCCATTTTGTGCTCACCTGTTGCAGTGCTTCTTTCCATTCAACAAATGCAAAGAAACTTCTGAGTTCTGCGCTTTGCAGACAGAACAACGGCTGTAAAATTTCAACACAATGATTTCTATGTCAGCTGACAGCTGATCACTCGCATGTTTGCAAGTATTGTAGGCTACGTGTGTGGGGCAGTTCACCTTCATAGTGTGGTCATTTTCAGCACTTAATGACTGATAAACCGAGTAGTGTTTGCTATAGCTCATGTTTGCATTATCAGCGTATGCAGTAATACAATTAATGTTAAGCCAATGTTTCTCTAGGCAGTTCTTTACAGCATGATGAATGCTTCTTGCAGATTCTTCACTGTCTTCAGAAAAAGTAATTGCACATTGGAAACATCTTTCTGTTCCCTTTATTTGAGGCAATAGAAAAATACACAGGCTGTTCTGGTAGTGGTGTTAATAAATCTCATAAAAATCTCTCACAGACTTTGGAGCAAAAATATCAGTCACTAATAATTCGACCTTGGTTTTTCTATAAGACAATTTGTTAGCAACATTTGAATTGCAAATCATTTCACTAGCAAGCTTATTGCTATAGTCCATGCTGTTGTGACTAAGGATGTTTTTAACTGTGTGGTAAATGGTTGAAATTTCACACAGTTGCAGGACATGACAAGTTGGTGTATTCACCCCACTGTCCTAGCCAAATTCCA
Organism: Mauremys reevesii; assembly: GCF_016161935.1. Taxonomy (NCBI): domain Eukaryota; kingdom Metazoa; phylum Chordata; order Testudines; family Geoemydidae; genus Mauremys; species Mauremys reevesii. The sequence continues at coordinate 18,305,445 of NC_052624.1, forward strand.
ACATGGAGGAGTACAGTCACCCACCCCCTCAAAATCGGCCCCCATCCCACCGTTCCTACTGGATAACAAGACTCCTCTTCACAGCCTCTCCTAAACTGCTGTGTGCTATTGCTGCTGAGCTGCTGCCATGTCCTACCCAAGAACTGGCTGCATTTCAAAGGCCATCAAAGTGCTTCCTGGGACAAAACTCACTGTCCCTTTTTTCAGGAAAAATGTCCATTGAGACCAGTGAGAGCTTTGGCTGAGTTTGGAAAGAACCTTGGGATCCCCCAGAATGGCAGGCGCTGAGCATCTGTGGGGCTTACGAAAGGAAAAGGAGGAGCTGAGAAACTGAGGTGTGCGGAGAAGAGACAGGACTCAGCTGTAATGAATATAAAGGGGTTTCTGTATTGGGCCTGCTGGACACAGGCAGACCCTGTGATTCCCTCTGGGTCTCTAGCTCCCAGCCTGTGCTGTCTAATGTCACCAGATTGGGGCTTCCTAAGTCCTGCCTGGTGAGTTACGGAAGTGACAGGAGGCTGCAGCCTCCATTGCAGTGCACATGTTAGAGGCACAGGGTACCTGATAAAAGAACAGGAGTACTTGTGGCGCCTTAGAGACTAACAAATTTATTTCAGCATAAGCTTTTGTGGGCTACAGCTCACTTCTTCGGATGCATAGAATGGAACACACAGACAGGAGATATTTATACATACAGAGAACATGAAAAGGTGGAAGTACGCATACCAACTGGAAGAGTCCAGTCAATTGAGATGTGGACCTGGCTCCTGTGTTTAGCTGTAGTGAGAGGGTAACTGTGAACAGTGTTCCCCAAGGGACTGGAAGGAGGAAGGCTCTCTGGCCCTACCTCTGCAAAAGATGATCCGCTCATAGGGGATCTTCTTCTTGGTCTCCAGGCTGGAGCAGCTCCAGCACTGGTCCCAGAACTGGTGCCAGCACTCATGTATGCCCTGGATGGCAGAGGGTGTCACATTGGAGATGCACACACACACCTCCAGCTGCCTGATCACCCCACCACTCAAATTTGGCCTAGTCACTGGCTGGGCGAAATCTGAGTGGTGTTACAACCCCATGCACCAAATCAAGTTGCCAACCAGGCAGCAGTACTTTGCAAAGTGAGGTGCCAGAGCGCCACTCCCCATCCTAGTTGAAATACAGGCTAAAAAGCACCTAGTACTGATTTAGTACTGAGCAGCCAATTTTTATTTAAGTAAAGGACATCCTTTATAATATGGGACTACTGACAACCCTATCACCAGACTCCTGGTCCAAAATACTCCTTTTCCTCTCCCCACTCTGGCTTTTCTCCCCACTTCATTTGAATCAGATGCCTTCTTCCTCCACACTGCCTGGATGCCAGCACAGGGGTCACTCAGAGCGCAAGACAGAGTCTCCGTGTGTCTCATTTCCAGTGCCTGGCCCCACTCTGGCCTGGAGCAGCTGGGAGTTGCTATTACAAGGAAAGTCCAGGTTAGCGCCTGTAACTCTGGGATAGAAGGAGCATTCTCAGTCACTCTGTGGGGTTAGTGCTTGTGCCATTTGGTCAACACTGGGAGCAATGAGAGGCTCTAGCATGCTCAGAAATAATGGAATTTTTGGAGATTTTGCCTCTTGAGCTTTAGCAAGTCTCCACTGAGCATGGACCAACTGATTTTTTCACAGATTTATAAACTAGGGTGACCAGATGTCCCGATTTTATAGGGACAGTCCCGATATTTGGGGCAATATGGGCTCCTATTACCCCCACCCCCATCTCGATTTTTCATACTTGCTGTCTGGTCACCCTATTATAAACAGAGCTGGGTGAAATTTTTTGGCCAAATAGCAAATTCACGGAAACATGCAGTTTCAGGGCAACTGAAACTATGCCAAATTTGATCCCAATTTGAGAAAATGCATAGAACATAAGAGTGGCCATACTGGGTCAGACCAAAGGTCCATCTAGCCCAGTATCCTGTCTTCCGAGAATGGCCAATGCCAAGTGCCCCAGAGAGAATAGATTTAGCTGAATAAAAAAATGAGGGGAAAATATTTTGAAAAAGTCTGAAGTTAGAGAGACAAGGTCGGTGAGGTAATATCTTTTATTGGACCAACTTCTCTAGGTGAGGGATACAAGGTTTTGAGCTACACAGAGCTCTTCTTCGGGTCTGGGAAAGTTACTCTGAGCGTCACAGCTAAATACAAGGTAGAACCAGTTTTTTAGCATAAGTAGTTAGCACATATTCTAAGGGACCATTCAAGGTCCACTCCTCCTTGAATGGTCCCTTACAATTTTATCTGAAGCAGTTGATATTTGGCAAAGTTATAAGTAACTGAAAACATGGGAAGCGTCAGGCAACTGTAACAACAGACAGCAGGACCAGCCCTTCTTATAATAACGCCAACGACATCAGCGAAGTTACCCTGAATAATCTGGAGCTGGCCTGATGTTTGTAACCTGCAAAGTATGAAGAGCACTCAGTGACAACAGTGTGAACAGAACCCAAGCATTCTGCAATCCCAGCCTAGTGATAATCCCTCTAGCACACGTGATTTTTATTTTATTTTTATTTTATTTTTTTTGAGACTCAGCTGTGGTTGAAATTTCAACTCACCTCTTATTTTGAGCAAAACGTTTTTTAAGAAGATGCTGCAGTTTCACAAAATCAAAACCCTCTAATATTATTACATCCATTTGATTAAGGGCAACGGCTCAGAGAAATTAGGTGACCTGTCTAAAATCATGCAGCCTATCAGTGGCAAAGCTATATTTAGCGCCAATCAACAGATTGGCCACTGGTTTGTATGGTCATTTAAGGCCTGATCCAGAACCCTTTGAAGTCCATGAGAGTCTTTCATTAACTTCAGTAGACTTTACATCAGCTCCATGTGTCTGTTCTACGTGGGTATAAAATGCTACCACTTGAGCAAGAGGGTGAGAATTCTGGTCTGGTAGCATTTTACATTCAGTTTGCACAAATGTGTTAAATGACACCACAAGAATAGTGGGCAATCTGACCCAAGATCCTAACTCACCATCCTGTGCTTTAACCACTAATGCAGACTGCCTCTCCTAGTACTCTGTGCTTCTGGGGAAAAAAAATCAACAATCTAGAAGTGCAAAGGTATGCAGGAGATAAATCAAAGTTAGCCACGTTTTTTGGAGAGCTCAGTAAACGTTTATTTTGGGAAACGTGTTCTGGATTTGAGCAAAAACTTGAAGCTGATTTAATTTTACTCAACCAGTCTGCCCGGAATCCGTAACAATGATAAAGCCAATAATTTGAGTTTCATTTCAGTGTCCATCTCCCTGTGATATCAGGGTAGTTTTTATTTAATTTTAAAGAGCTACTTCCAACATCCTTGTGATCTGCTCTCTTAGCTCCACGTAGGGAAAGAGAATAGGCGCTGCACGTTGCGTCTCAGTTTAGGGTCAAGCTGCGTGCCATCGGCATAGTCAGAAACCATTGCACGGCACACAAATGTTATTGTAACGCTGCATGTGCTTGAAGCAAACTCACTCTGTTGCTCTCTCGGTAGCCTCCCCCGACAGCCAGTGCCACAGCTTAGATCAGTAGTTCTGCCTTCACTTTCTTGAGGCATCGTTCAAGACACAACGGTGTTTCTTTGAATGAAAAGAGCTTTCCAGCGAGCCAATTGTTATTTTAAACTGTGGGTGGAAGAGCCATGAGGGGAAATCTCATCTTAGTTTGCTGCTAGTTGCCAGAAGCACTGTCCAAAAAAAAGTCAAGACATTCCAGGCTCTAACTGAGTACTAGGAGCATCTGTGGAATCGAACATCCCCTCTAGGAAAGGGAAGGCAAAGTTAATGTGTGAGTATTTTGGACTGGGTTTTTGGAAAGCCTCATCTTTCCCATCGCTCTTCTCCCACACTCTCAGCTCCACATGGGGAAGAATTAAAATGTTTGTTAAAGGAGGGAGCTGTATGTGTTGGGATTTCCCTTAGCCCCGTGTGCTGGTGATTTGATGCCTGCCAAATGAGCCAACTTGATGCAGCTGATACAGAGATGCATGCTGGTGGAAGACTGGGGCAATATCGCTGCTGTTGCTGCCATTGCTGCTGGGCCGTATGTCCATCCTTCTCTGCACTGAGACAAGACATTAAGGGAGATTCTCTGCACTGAGACAAGACATTAAGGGAGCTCAGTTGCTGATGTGTGTGGCATAACACACAACGATAGGTATAGCATGAGAGAGGCATAATTTTGGAAGTGGGGTACATGGAATTGCATGCACATAATTATGTGAGGCTACAACATGCCTGCAAATATTCAAAGTTCTTGCTTGAACTATGTGCATGTGCAAAGGGTGCAGTGTGAGCATATAAGTATGGAATGTCCAATTGTAGGTGCACAGGGACAATTTTGAAAATGAAGCCCCAGGAGTGAAAATGGGCCCAAACTAGAACATAGGATCTCAAGCAGAAGATCCTCTGAGGGTTCAGCCCCTCTGGAAATGGCTATGACATGTTGTGCACAAGTATCTATACGTGATAATGCATTAACAAGGCTTCTTTCTGAAACCCAATGAGGGCTTTCGATTTGGGGATTTTGGTGTAGGGCTTTCGATCTGGTCCTGCCCCATGGAAAAGAGAGTTTGTCTGACATATGTTCATTTGGGAGTTCACCAGAACTGCCTGGGCAGCAGGAAGACTTTACTCAGTTATATATTATAACGCAAAAAAAAAAAAAAGCCTTGGAAGCAGCCGGCACCTAAATGCTTCTTTAAGGGAATTCTGAACATTATTCACTGCAAATAGGGAGCTTGAGGAAATGAAAGCCTTCTCGAAGAGAGGAAATCTAACTCTCTGAACATATGGGGTTAGATGTAGGGGATAGTGAACGTGTGTGTGTATAAAATCTAACTCTGTGAACATATGGGGTTAGATGTAGGGGATAGTGAACGTGTGTGTGTATATATGCAGGCACCTCTGCCATCTGCAGGACAAAATCAGGACTGTTGGACTGTGTCTAAACAATTTGAGCCAATGAGCTAGAAGAGATTCTTTGGTAGCACGAGTGGTATTGGCCTGTACTTTTGAGCACAAGGATCCCTGCTGTATTTCCCTCTCTCTGTGTAAAGTTCTGACTTGCTATGGTGTCTAATGTAATAACCATTAACTACCAGGAGACCAATGATTGCAATGTACAAACCTAGAGGTGGCTGTGTCAGCCACTGGTTTCACTTGTCCTTGAGCAGGCTCATAATTACCAGTACAATCCAGCTGAAATATTATAATAGCCTAAATTGCCTTGAAAAATAGTTCTTTTATAAACTGAAAAACCAGCTTTAATGTGGGTTCCTATTCTGGGTGGCATGGACCACACTTTCAGGCCTTTATCATAAAGCAAATGAGCGTCATGCGCCCATATGCAATTTTCTTTATAACTTTGCCATCAGTCACAAGCCATCAGCCCATGGGAATCTCCCAACGAGTACAGAATGCTGCAGCTAGTCTCCTCAACCACTTGAGCTACTGTAAGCACATCAGACCTGTCCTCTGCTCACTTCACTGGCTCCCCATAAATATTGAGACAAATTCCAGGCTATCAATGAACACAAGCCCAGGGTATCTAAAAACAAATCACCTAAAACTGTGGGATGAAGACTGTGGTTGATGACTCTGCTCCACAGGCACAATGGAGCTTTCTACAATAAGGGCAAAGCTCATCCGTATGATGACTGAGCTTTCTCAGGAGCTGGCCTGAGACTGTGGAATGAATTCCCACAGAAAGTAAGAGCCATCACAGATCTCACTACCTTCTGCTCTAAGGGCATGCTGGACTTCTTCATCCTTCCTTCACTCACAGACACAGAGCACAGTGTGTACCTTCAAAACAACAGACATACCCAGAGCAAAACCCTACCCAAACGAAGCACTCCACCACACACACACTAAAAAGCTGCAATTAAGAAAAAATAATCAAAAACCAATTCCTCTCCCCCGCCTCCCCCCGCCAACCCACAGATCTTCTTTAAAATGGAATGTTAGTAGTGCTGGGAAGGCATTGGCCTCTCTGACCTAGGTTAGAAAGAACAAGGTCTCAGAAAGAGGCTCCATCATAAGAACATAAGAACAGCTGTTCTGGGTCAGACCAAAGGTCCACCTAGCCCAGTATCCTGTCTACCGACATTGGCCAATGCCAGGTGCCCCAGAGGGAGTGAACCTAACAGGCAATGATCAAGTGATCTCTCTCCTGCCATCCATCTCCACCCTCTGACAAACAGAGACTAGGGACACCATTCCTTACCCATCCTTGCTAATAGCTATTTATGGACTTAACCACCATGAATTTATCCAGTTCCCTTTTAAATGCTGTTATAGGCCTAGCCTTCACAACCTCCTCAGGTAAGGAGTTCCACAAGTTGACTGTGTGCTGTGTGAAGAAGAACTTCCTTTTATTTGTTTTAAACCTGCTGCCCATTAATTTCATTTGGTGACCCCTAGTTCTTGTATTATGGGAATAAGTAAATAACTTTTCCTTATCTACTTTCTCCACATCACTCATGATTTTATATACCTCTATCATATCCCCCCTTAGTCTCCTCTTTTCCAAGCTGAAAAGTCCTAGCCTCTTTAATCTCTCCTCATATGGGACCCATTCCAAACCCCTAATCATTTTAGTTGCCCTTCTCTGAACCTTTTCTAGTGCCAGTATATCTTTTTTGAGATGAGACCACATCTGTACACAGTATTCAAGATGTGGGCGTGCTATCGATTTTTATAAGGGCAATAATATATTCTCCTTCTTATTCTCTATCCCCTTTTCAATGATTCCAAACATCCTGTTTGCTTTTTTGACCGCCTCTGCACACTGCGTGGACATCTTCAGAGAACTATCCACGATGACACCAAGATCTTTTTCCTTATTTGTTGTAGCTAATTTAGCCCCCATCATATTGTATGTATAGTTGGGGTTATTTTTTCCAATGTGCATTACTTTACATTTGTCCACATTAGATTTCATTTGCCATTTTGTTGCCCAATCACTTAGTTTTGTGAGATCTTTCTGAAGTTCTTCACAGTCTGCTTTGGTCTTTCATCCACATGAAACAAATGTCCACCCCTCAGTGAAAGGAGAGGAGCCAAAAATTAATGAGGGTAAACTGAGAGTAGCATGAATAAAGAAAATGGAAGGGGGGAGTGGAGGAAGAGTGCAGGGTCAGACATGGAGGAGAAGAGACTAGGGGAGGGAATCACTGCTGCTTTGACAATCCTGGAGATGGAAGTGCCCAGATGCAGTGTGCAACCATACAACAGACAGTGAGAGCTTCACTTGTCAACATGCCCTTCAGTCACCCACAGCAGCAGGGAAGGTGGAACTGATAAAGACTGAAACGTTTTCTGGTGGCTAGTCAGAAAGGAGAACAGAAGCTCTGCTTCAATCTCCAGCCAAACGGCAGAGGTTTGGCTGGTCTGAGGCACGGATGACCAAGTCCCACCAGAAAACCATCGCCACCATCATGTCAAAATATGCCTTGCATGAAAAGTGTGTCCTCTTGGCTACCGAGACTATGACAACATGATGGCCACCATCTTGGCTGATACTGCAGGGATTGAACATCTGGCACTAAAAGCATGAACTGCTACATCTTGAGCTAACGAGTCAAGGCTCCCTAACTGTGACTGTAACAGACCCATTTCCTCTGTGGATCAGGAACACACAACCTGTAACACACACCCTTCTCTGAACATACCTAGTGGGCATGTGCCAGGAGGATGCACGTGCACACTGGGGAAGTGAAGCCTCTCCCGGGCCCCTGCTCTCTTGCCCTCAGTTTCAGTGAATGATTCATTCTCCCATCCACACTGTGACAGTGCGGGAATACTGCTGCCAGCAGCATAGCAGCAAGGGGGGGGTTGGGTGGCTAGGTCCCTCCCCCACAACACCGCAATGCAGACCCCACACCCCATGCACCTGGAAAAAATCTTACACACACCCTGGCCTCCCCAGGGAGGCACTACCCCCCCTCGAGCAAGGCAGCTCTGGTGTAGCTACAAAAAACAGACTAACATAATATAAAACAATACAATACATAACAAGAAAAAAAATCATACTGGAGTTCAAAGGTCAAAACAGGAGCAAAGAGCCACCCAGCAGCAGCTCTCTCCCTTCCTCTCTTCTGGGGCCCCCCAAATCTCCCCCCCCCCCCAAAAGTCCCCCAAAAAAAAAGTCACCAAAGTCAAAAGTCTCTGTCCCGGTCAAGTCTCTGTTGAGTCCCCCCCCAGGCAGAGCAGTAGTCCTCCCCAGCCTAGGTAGAAAGGGGCACCTGGGGGTGGCTGGGGGCCCTGCCCCCTGGTGGGCCTTGCCTCTGCTCTCCCTTCGTCCCAGTCGTCCTCAGCAGCTCAGCTCCTGCTCCGCTGCTCTGCTGGCTGCGCTGCTGCTCTCTGGTCCACCAGCTCTCTGCCTCCAGCTGCTCTCTCAGCTCGCTCTGCAGCTCCACCAGCTCCACTCACACTGCTGCTCTGCTCTGCTCTGTGCTGGGCTCCCCACTCTGCCACTCTCCCCACTCAGCTCTCAGCAGCTCAGTCTTCAGTTTTCCAGTCACTTCAGCCAGCAGTGCTTCAGCTCCTCAGCTCTCAGCTCTCAGCTCAGCAAGTCAGCAGCAGTCAGCCAGTCATCCTCAGATTAGTCAGTATCATCTAGAATCTAAAAAGTTAATCAAGACAAGTCTCTCACAGGAGAGTGGAGAGAAGAATGGGTGCTGTGCTGGCTGGCAACACACACAGCACACACCACACCAAGTAGATACCCCTCCCCTCTCTCTCTCCCCAATGGGTTTGAACCCCATGTCCGTCTAGCAAGCGCTATCCTGCTGACAAATGAACCCCCCCCACAAGACAATTTTTTTTAGTTCCCCATTTACCCAATCAGGGTGACAACATTTCATTGCTCCTGCCCCAAAACAAACAAATTGGGGGTCCCACAGCTGTGAAAAAAATCATGCCCTGCTGCTTTGTATGCTAAGGGGGGTGGGAGATGCAAAAAAAAAAAAAAAACTTCTTTTTCACTCCCCATAATTTACCACCAGATGTCAGGGTGGGGCTCATCCTGACTCTGCTTACACTGCAATGATGTGCGTTTCCAGCAGCTGGAGAACCTTCTCATCCAGGATCTTTAGCCTGCATCATGGGGCGTGAACTATATCTAGACACTCACTATGATGGCGGGGGGGATTATACAATTAAAAATGATAGATCCATAGGAAGGCAAATATTGATAGGTATGGGGAGACCATCAAAACGTGCCCACCCACCCTCATTTTTCATCCCTAGCCTGAAGGAGGGGCTCCTCATACCTGTCAAAATGTACCCTTCATTACCTTGCCAGAGCTTAAGATGGCAGCCAGGTCCATTTTGATGAAGGGTACATTCTGACATGACAGCACCCCCATCGGGGGGAGAGGGCTGCTGTAAAGTTATTCACAGACCAGGGCAGTGCAATGCACAGGTCAGGACGTTCTAGGACTTACAGGCTGATTTCACAAGTGTCTGGAACCAGCAGAACAGAGTGCAGCCATGGATTCTCTGTGCAAGAAAGAGCAGCTGCTTTTGTTCATTACGAAGATGGAGGCATACTCTTTCATTAAGACAGACACAATAAAGATTTGCAAGAATCCCCTCCTGAGGCCTGCCACAGGGTACAGAGAGCAAGCCATGTGGCCACTCCTTGAAAGCAGAGCTAATGAGAAATAAATGCACCAAACCAGCAGGACTGCAGCTGTCACTCGGAAACTCCAGCTGCAGAAGGTCGCCAATAAAGGAACAGAAGGCAAATTGGAGAGAGGCCTTTGAAAAAGAAATGGCAAAAAGTCACTAAATTTAATATCCTTTAAAAGAAGAAAATTGCACTTAATTTTACTAGTCAAAAACCAGCTGCTTACAGTACATGGCAATGTACCAAGTTAGTGGCCATCTGAAACCTCCTGGTTGTCCTTATATTGAAAAATGTGATCACTTGGAATTTCATGGAAACATCTGGGATAGAAGGCAGACCCTCCTATCCCAGAAGCACAGGTCCCTAACACCTAGGCTAAAGAAAAGTGTCCCTTAGCTGCTAGGGGTACAGGGCCTCTGGCACTTTTAACTGAGCAGTTCTGATTCTCTCCAGAGGAGGGTAGTGCATGCATGCATGAGTGGTGTCAGTTTAGCCATTTTCCAACCACCCTATAAAGTTGAAGACACGCCCCTAATTTCAATTCCTGAGGAAGACTCTGCAGCTGATGGCCCAAATCCTGGCCCCTATACTAATCCTGAGTAAAAAAGCTTGGTGCGGGGATAGTCTGCATGGGACAGAATCCCCCCACTTCACCCAAAATAGACAGCAGAGCTACTCCATAGCCAATACTGCAAGAAATTGGCTTAAATTTTTGTTCTTAATTTCATCCCATTACTCCTATTTTAGACTCGTTATTACATTAGAAATGAATTTCATAGAATCATAGAACTTAAGATCAGAAGGGACCATTATGATCATCTAGTCTGACCTCCCGCAAGATGCAGGCCACAAAAGCTGACCCACCCACTACAAAAGCTGACCCACCCACTTTCTTAGATATAGTTGAAGATGTAAGGCCAGATTCAGAGGTGACCGTCTGGAAAACTGGTTAAAATCTAGATAATGGTGTAACATGCTGCCAGAGGCAGGAAGAGAGGTGTGTAGCCTCTGAATTTGGTTTATGTAATATTAAGATAGTGAGACAAATGTGGCAAAGATGGATTGGTATATGCCTCACGCTTTGGAATGCTTGTGTTTCAAAACTATGCACTTAAGAAATGGGCTTATTTAAATTAATCATATTTAAAAGAACCAACTGAACTATTTAATACTTAGACTCCTTTTATGTACTTGGTTATAACTGTGAAAGAAGAAAGGGGAAGAAAAGACCCAAGGATATTGTACCTATTTTAGAGTCCCACTCTGTGTCTCATGCTTTAGTGTGTGACAAGGCTGGATTCACTGTCATACACACACTCCATTAATGAAACAAACCATTTTTTTTAAAATAAAAAGCTGAAAGGACACAGAACTTAAAATTCATGCCCTGCATGTTCTAGGATTCTTCAGAATTCAATTTAAAAGTCAATAGAAAGTAAATAGAACAAAATGACACTGAAATGAGAGATTATAAAACAGAGTGGTGAAAACACATCCAAATAAGAGGTTATAATTACTGTATATAAAATGAAATGCAAAGGTAACTATGCACATCAGGCTAATGAAATTATCCCACAGACTCACTACTAGCTAATGAAATTGCCTAGTTAGTATACATTAAGCAAGCTGCATCCCAAATTCCAATACAACTGCATTAGCACAAACACATACATGTTCTATCACTAGTGAAAGAGCAGGGATCTTCGTAATTCTCATCACTCAGCTAGAGGGAGACAGGTTAATATAATATCATAACTACTGCAAACATGAGCCCAAGGTACAAAGCAGAAATATTCAAATCTGAATTTGGCCAAGGTTCAGGAGTATTCGTATATAAGGTTCTGGTCCATCTCTCAATTATACCCACAGCATCTGACTGCAGAGATTAGAGATCATAGGGCATAGTGCATTGTGTCCTGCTGGTAAGCTCAGATGAACAAGCTCCTAACTATGTAGCCCTAGCGTGAAAAGCAATTCTATACCATTGACATTGTGTGGTTCCACATTTATGGTTTTTCAGTGACTCCAGATCAGATTTGCTCAAGTTATAAAAGTAAAAGATATTTTCTTTACTTTGTGCTGGCCCTGCATATTTCACCTGGAATACAGAATTCAAGCCAAGTTCTTTCTGGCTCATGGATCACCAGCAGTAATATTCTGCAGCTGGAACTTCATTAATTAACAATTCTGTTGATTACACCATAAACCAGAACAGAATACAGCTCATAGTCCTGCAGAGATAATATAGCTCTGGGAGTAATAGAAGTGAATTTTAAAAAACAACAACAACAATCCTACCTTATTTTTATCTCTAAAGTATGACTGAATACAGACAGGAAAGTGACATGATGAGTAAGAGGTGAGATTTCTACACCCTCACTATTCTGACTACAGTCAGAGAGATGAAAACTGGAAAAGCCTGATGTTAGAGAGCTTATTCCTTCACTCTCACCCTTCCCTGGTCCTTCTCGCATGAACAGAGAGCAACAATACCCGAAGTCCGAAGGTGCAAACAATTCAATGTTTATTGGGGTGAACTTTCAGCAAGCTTAAATTTAAGTTCCTTTTCCTTATTTTCGAATCCCAACTTACTTCCTGTTTGCCCCTAATTTATATAATAATATTTTTAGCTATACCTTAACCAATCATTCTACTAAAATTTACCTAACCAATCCTAACGTATTGTAACATGATTAGCTAACCAATTATACCCCACCACCTTAATTAGTTTACACCTAGCAAAATTAATTATACAGCAGACAGAAACAATCACAGAACCAGACAGAGACCATGCAAATAAACATACAAAACAATACAGAAGTGAGGATTTCACAACTACATCTATACAGACATAAGGGTTCTCCAGCTGTGTCTATTGATAAGTGAGTTCTTACCAGACAGAAAACTATCAAGCTAAATTTCTAGGCTCTTCCCTTTCTCTGGAGGTGATAGATGGAATCACCTTCCTAACAGTCCCAGATTGCCTTATTTTAATATGACTAGTTTGGAATGTGAGGATGTGACCATACATTTCCCAGTTTATGGCTGCTAAAGAACCAGGCCTCAGACTGTCACAGTAAGAGAAGGCCACTACACAGACAGTGATTTTTTATTCTTTCTTTTATACCTCTGTAACTAGCTAAGTGATAAGAATACACCTAAATTCTTAAAGTATAGGCCTTTGCAGACAGGCCTGAATATCTATATCCTAACACCTGATTTCTACTGGTGTAAAACAGATTAGTCACCTGTGACTAATACACCCAGAAGGCACTTTCTGGGGAGTTGAGCATCTCTAGTATTTGCTATGAAGAGGAAGATATGAAGTCTTCCAGCTTATGGGCAATCTAACATTTTGAGCACGTGAGATCAGGTGGATGAGGATAAGGATAGTTAATCATGTTGGGAATCGCAAGAGTTAGACATGGAAACTGTCTAATGGATGATCCAGATTTTCTTCCTACCAATGCAGGATTGTCCCAGCTTACAATTAGCCTTGACAAAATGATTGATAATTTAAAGTGTCCCAAGTGAGGCAGCTTCCACCATTTCCCTTTGCAGATTATTCCACGGCCAAATAGATCACACAGTCACTCATTTACCTCAGTTTACCCATTTGTAACACAAACATAATTGGCCAAGTGAAGCCAGGACCTACATTCAACTCTATGGCATTTCTCTCTGTTGCTCTGTAACACTATAACTCTTGAACTGTGTAACCAATCAATTAAAAAAATCCCAGGGAACATTCTCAGCATCAATGGGAAGAACCCTATTGATTCTGAGGAAAACTGGAAAAGCCTCATTTCTCCTGGTGTAAGTCAGATTAGTCACCTGTGCTTTGCTGATGATATTGACCTGATTGGATTGTCACAAGAAGAGGTGCAAACATTGCAAGAAAGAGTAGCCGTGGTAGTAGAAAAGTTAGGTCAAAAGATATCACATAAAGAGACAAAGAAGATGGGGACATCTAAATCTGTTGAAAAGGTGAAGCTATTGCTACCCAAATCTGAGGATACACTGGACTGTGCTGAGCATATCAAATACCTGGGTAGTATGACTACTAGTGATGCCTAAACACCACACAGAGATCCGACATAAAACAAGATTTGCAACTGCTGCTCAAGTGACACAAGGCCGCCTTTGGAGAAACAAAGGTATTACTATGAAGTGTGAAATGAAATCGCTGCCGTCTCTTGTCTTCAGCATCTTGCTATATGCACAGGCGAGATATGGACACTAAGAAAACACGGCATCAAGTGGCTTTCTGCCTTTTAATTGAAATGCTACAGATGATCGATACACATTAGCTATACCTTGCACACAACTAAAGAGCGGATTTACAGCATAACTGGAGTGACACTAGATATCATTGAGCAGATCAGACAAAGAAAACTTGAGTTTGCGGGATGTGTGGGTTGGATGGAAATGGAGGAAGATTTCCAAATACGAGGGACTGGTAGACTGTGAAAAGTGGAAGAAGATTGCTGGCCAATGACTCCCGTGTGTTATATATGCTGTTCATTGTGATGTGACTTTATGGTGCTTTGCACTGAAAGATGCATGTCTAGTGAGAGGAAAAATCAGTCCCACAGAGCGCCCATTTTGGTGCCATCAGGTGGAGGAATCTCTCTGGTGCCTCCTACAGATGCCTACACATATCACAGGCAGCAGCTTCATATGCTGCTCTCACCACTTATTATACAGCTCGGCCTACAGAAGCAATGAAGCATACCTAGCGATACCTATCTTCAAGTGTATAGAGATTCTGGATGAAAAGTGCTACACAGCAACTAAGTATTGCTGATGTCACTGAAAGCCAGCTTCATTGGTGTCCTCCTGCCCATTTAAGGTTGGAATTTGGGTGCTGTACTGCGGTTGAAATTCATGCTGCAGCCCTAAGTAGACACCTAAAATGTTCAACCATTAACAACCATTTATATTTTTTCACAATTTAAATATACACAAATGCCGACGTGTTACCTGTGAAAGGATGGGTTTCAGATTACATGCTGAGCAACATGAAGTTTCACGTAGTCGTCAGATTTGTAACTGGTATTTAGCAGGACTTTTTTTTTTCAAATCCTGCCACTCACCTATACGGCCAAGCAATCCATCTTGCAGAAATCCTGACTGAAAAGGTTGGCTTCACAGATAAATCCATAGCCCCATAGACTGGGATTAGATCTCAGGTCTGGTCAGCATTTGGAGGGGAACTGTACAGGAAAAATGCAGGTATTATGGAAGTGCTGAGTCAATATATTAGCATGGCTCTGGTACAGCGGTTCTCAAACTTCATTGCATCACGACCCCCCTTCTGACAAAAGTTATGATATGACCCCAGGAGGAGGGACTTAAGCCTGAGCCTGCCCGAGCGCTGCCACCCCAGGCAGGGGGGCAAAGAGCTTCAGCCCCAGGTGGGAGGCCTCTAGCCTGGGCCCCGCCACCCAGGGCTGAAGCCCTTGGGCTTCAGGCTCAGGCTTCAGCTTTGGCCTCAGACCCCAGCAAGTCTAACACCAGCCCTGGCGACCCCATTAAAACAGGGTTGCAACCTACTTTGGGGTCCAGACCCACAGTTGGAGAACCGCTGCTCTAGGAAGCACTATGCTGCTGGAGGAGCCATCTTTTAAATGAGGCACAAAAGTTAGGCCTTTACCATCAGAGGTCATTGAAGAACCGCTGCACTGTTCAGAAAAATCAGGAATATTAATCCCATTTTCCGAGGCAAATTCGAACCTGGGCAACTGCTGTATGTGCTGCCTACACACGTTCCTCACCTCGCCTCAAAGTTATTCTTTGCCTCTCTCTCCCAGAGGTGCAGAACAGCCACTACGAGCCATCACAGAAGGGACCACTTTTCACTAGCGGGTGAAGCAACCTTTCTACATACAATGCGTAAAGCTCTTTGGGGTGAAGATTGCAACATCAGATTAAAAGGCCTGTGAGTCAATCTCCTCTGCTCCTTTGATTAGTTCAGTCTCTGATGAGCAAAGAACTGGCCTCCATTTCCCACATATCCATCTTGCTTCAATCTCAACCCTTCAAGGTCAGTTAAAGTTTTCAAAATGTATTTGAAAAAAAGTTCTATCTCCTTAGCAAACATTTCCATCTCCTGGACACGGCCTCATGTTAATAGCGTAGAGTGTCTTTCCGCCTGTCTTTATGACTGATTCCCTGCTTGGATCCTATTATCACTACTCACTGGGGAAACCAGGTATGTTTGAAAGGAGCCAGGTCTTCCAGCTTGTCAGTTCTGAGATATGTCGCCTCAGGCGGCTCAAGATCTTGTTATTCCTTATTCAGTATGTGGTCTATGGCTAGCTGCAGCTCTCACCCCCTTCCCTGCACAAATGTCTTCATGTTTCAGCTGCTGCCATTTACAAAGGGATGATTTGTCTGCCTTCTCGGACACTGAAGGCCTTTACGTTACACACACAGCTTTATTCAAGGCTGAGGAGCTGTGAAGTACAGTCTGAGGGCAGGAGGCATTGTTGTCTCATGAGAACCAATAATAAAACCATATGTAAATGGCATTCAAACGCATGCAGCAATTGCAGGTCTGCCTGCACCCTGATGTGCCGTTTTTAATTTCCTGAATTTATTTAATTTCCTGGATTTATTTTTAGTTCTTCATCAACTCTATCAACACATTAGTTTTCTTTCTCTCTCTCTCTCCCCCCACCCTCCCATGCTATGGTCTCTAGCACAGCAGGTGCAGCTGCCAAGAACAGCATGTCAATAGCCATTCCAGGTGCCTATGTGCCAGCCTGAGCACCCAAAAGGAGAACTGGGTGCCTAAGTATGAACTTTTGGTTCAGTGTGTGTAATATGGCCCATTTACCTGGACGCATAATGCCCCAGATTTGCCAAGTTATGCAGATAGAAATGGTCAGAAATTTGCACATGCAGTTTATAGCAGCAGTACCTGAAATACACACACAGCTCTAGTATTTGCATGTGAACATGGCAAGCTATACTTCAGGGCATAAGTCAAGCTCCTACTACTAATGGGTTAGGAAAAACCTCTCCATGTGAGCAGGTTATCCCATCACTGCCTACTGCAGGGTTCTTTTGCACCTGGCTCTGAAACAGCTGATTTTTCTGGGGGGGTCTGATCCAGTCCAGCAATTCCTATATGCCAAGCTGGCCATTGGCACACATTGTGCACACGCATATCAGGCATGCATGTGCATCAATTAGGCCTATGCAAATAATATGCCTGTGGTTGCAGGCACCTTAACTTTGAAAATCTGGCCCCAGACAAATAAAGGTGGGACTGGAACATACTGACCCACATGCGTTTGTTAGTAGCACCCCTGGCAGCGATATTATAATAAGGTCTAAACTGTGAAATGCCAATAGGGAATGTTTAAGGAAGAGCCAGGTGAGCCTGTATGGTAACAAAGGGAATGCCAACAGTGGGGCTTTGGGGACCTGGAGAGGCTCTTGGAGATCATTCCAGCGAATGGAAAAGAAAAGAAGAATGATTCTGCCAGCCAATGGTGAGGAGGGGAGGGGTTTGGAGTCACCCAATCTGCCAGCTGGATGGGTGGCTGTTTATATTCAACACTCTTCACTCAAACAGACTGGGTACCGACCCCATGGGTTCAAAAGGATCAGGGCTTATGAGGTCAAACTTTAAACTTGGTGTCAAAGGCTAGGTGGGCAGCTCTCGATTCAGCTACATTGCCAGGTACTTCCGTGGTAACTAGTGAGAGGGAAGACAGATCTGCAGGCTGGGCTGTTCCAAAGCATTGGCTGCAGGGTCACTCCTGACAGAGGCAGTGCCACTGCTAACCAGGCCCATCGCCAGCTCTGCCGACTGAAACGGGGCAGAGTGGGGGGTGACCTGAACTCTGCTGTGGGATAGTCTTCAAGGGAAGTGGTGGGTCATTTAGGACTGGACTGAACCCAGCTCCAGGAAAACCTACACACAGGGAACAGGGCTTCATTGGCTGGGGAGAGGGGAGACCTAGTGGGTCATCTGGTTTATGGCCAGTTTCTAGAACTCTCTCATGAGCGCTGCCCAAGTGGGATTTTGACACCTGAGGTGAATCAGCCAGACGTGGCTCTCTCTGGCGTGTGAACCTGGTCCAGTAATAATCACAAAGAATTTGACTGCATTTTTTTTAAATCAATGTTTTTGGTTCCGTTATTTGCAAATAAATGTTTCCCACTCCCTGCCCAGCCCTAGAGAGGATCAAACACCTGTTAGCAAGTTATTCATTGTCCTTGTTCTGCCCTGACCCTCTGGCCAGTAATTTGCTCATTAACACTTCCACCCCCACTATTCTGCCTGCTCTGTTGTGGGGATTGTGAGATCAACAAGCCAACCCACCTCTTTGTTTTCCCTTTCTCCTCTTCCTCCACCACCCTGAGTCATCACCAATGCCAATGCAGTGCAATGCCGGAGCTCCTTACTGGCCCAGGTATGCAGCACAGATGCAATGTAACATTATTGTATTATAGAATTACTTAAGGGATATGACTAGACACCTCATTACAGAGATTGAGGAGTCGTTCAGTTTCAGAGCTATGTCACCAGAAAGCTGTATTTCACTACAACAAACATACAGCTCGTCCGTTACCTTTTATCTGTAAAAGATACCTTATTAAGGAAGCGATCAATCAAACAGGAATATTTTCAACCTAAGGCTATTTATAAAATAGTCAGGCAGAACCAGCGCTTTAAAAGCTCTTCAGAGCTGACAGGAGCACAAGCAATGCGCCCTCTAGTGGAAATCTGCCATAAGTTGTCATAAGACATTTGTTTATAAACTTTTGAAATCCTATTTGCCAAGTCCAAAGAATGCCCCATATAGAAGGCTAAAGAGACAGCCTAGAAATCCCTCAGGCTTTGCATTGTGGTTTCCCTGTGATTGGAGCCCCTGGATGGGCGGGTTCTAAGCTCGTAATTTCCAAAGTAGCATCCCATCCCCGCTCTTTCAATGGATATAACAGACATGCTAGTCAGAGCTAGCGAAAAAACCCAAACAAATCATAATGCTTATTAGCTGCATACAGTCCACTGGCATTCACTCGCACCAGCCTTTACTGTCTAATTTTTACTGCAGTAGCATTTAGATGCTCCAATCAAGTCTGCGGTCCCATTGTGTTACCAGCCGTATGAACAGACGCAGGCACGGCCCCTCTGCCGAAGAGCGTACTTACAGTTGAAGCTGGCAAATATACCCAGTGATACAGTCAAAATATGGACCACTTTTTAAAATACATATCTATTCTTACATGATAAATCAATACAGATCAGCTATATCCAATTGCCCCTCGGCCTCTTTGGGGTGGTCAGATTTCTGGGGGTCTAGCAGAAAACATAGGTGTTGAGGGTGGGGCTTTGGAGGAGAAAAGTGGAGTGAGCTGGTGGATTGGTCTGAGGAAGGCATTTCATGCATGGAAGGAAGCATGGCCTCATTTACAGAAGCAGTGGACAACTGAGCCATCACGTTGGGTATCACTGCTGGAGAGAAGGGGACGAAGGAGTGATGGAATAAGAGACAAGAGTAGATGAGCAGGGAGGGGCCGAGCAGGGAAGGGCCCTGAAGACAAAGGGAAAAAAAGGTAGGGGAAGGGTGCAATGGTCAGAGAATTAGGCAAGGAAGACTATCCTGGTAGCTACGTTTGGAATGGACTGTAGGGGACAACGGTAGGTGGCAGTGTGAGTGGCAGGGGACCAGAGAGGAGGAGGCTGCAGTAGTCAAGATGGAAGATGAGGAGGACCTGGCTGAGATGTATTTTAGTGGTGTGGACAGAGAGAAACGGTTGGGTCTGAGCCTCCTAAGTATCATCCAGCTGGTTTTATAGATGAGGAAACAGGCAGAAAAAGATAAAGGGACAACATGACCAAGGCCACCGAAGGAGTCCGTGTCAGTTCCAGGATTAGAATTCCTGGCTCCCAGTCCCGTGCTTAGTCAACTACATCAGATGCAGTCGCACCGTAGCCGGGATGTAATTCAGAGAGCTGCTATCCCATAGCCATGATATACCAGTGGGAAATAAGAGAGACGTTCAGTCCTGACAGAGAAAAGGTATAAAATCCTTGACTCAAGTAGAGTTGCACCTATCTATACCCGGGCTGAATTTGGTCTCACAGATGTTTGAAAAAGATTGTGGGCAAAATCTCAAGACGACTTGCCCAGCATTTTTCAACCCACACAATTACAAATTCTAGAAGTGAACTGTCCGAGTCCACGACAGGTAATTCAGCCTGTCATCTGCACTTACAGTATATGGCACCTTCCACAGAAGTTACTCAGATTGCTTTATTAGCACTAAGTCCCATGCTACCTCTCTGGAATGATGGGCCCTGTATTATGAATGAGGAAACTGAGGCACAGTGAGGTGAGCTATGACTAGCCCAAGGTCACACAAGGAGTTTGTGATAGACTTAGGGATTGAATCAGGTCTTCTAGCTCCAATCCTGTGCCTTAAAAACAAGACCACTCCTCTTCTGCCAATGTATACAGTGGACCGGCAGCTCTCAGAAGGTTCTGTTTCGATACATCTATGAAAATGTGGCTGTTTAGCTAAACTAGACTGGTCTAGCAATAGGACTGAAAATTTCACTAGGAACCTGCTGCTATCAAAATCAATGGGACTTCTTGTGTGCTTAAAATTCAGCATATGTTTTAGTGTTTTGCTGGATGGAAGACTCAGTGCTGATTGTGTTGTGTCTCAGTGAGGTGAACCATCTCATCTGTTAGGAATGTCTTTACTTTGCCAAGTGATGTTTTTCCAGATTCATTATGATGGGTACATCTCTTGTGGCTGGCAGATATCTGTTAAAACAAGAGTGGTGCTGGTGATGGCAGTGTGTTGTATTTAATAGTTATTAGATTATTATATTTAAATACAAGGACTCCGCATTATGTCCTAGGAAAGAGTGACAGCTATGGTGTAATTTTTAGTGTTAGCCCTGATCCCACAAAAGAAGTAACTGAAAGGAAAGACAGGCCCTGAAGGGAAAAAAACTCTGTTCAGATAGTCCCTGTTTGTTCAAACACGGCCAACCCAGAGTGGCATAAAACAAACTGGAAGTGCAATGCATCCATGGATATTGCCATTCTTGGCTTGATGCCCTAGGCAAGGGCTTTAGGATTTTGGCCAAAGAAACTAAAAATAAACACCAGATGGCAGCAAAAGGACATGTTGTGGGGAAAGCATGGCTTAGAATACATTTCCATTTTGTCTTGTGGTTACAAGTGTCTCCCACCCTAAATATTATCCTCTGTTTAAGCTTTTCATATTTATTAGGAGCTCAAATCCCAATGGAGAAAGTTAATGGGATTTCTGCTCCTAAATCACTTAGGTGCTTTGGAAAATCCTACCCAGAGTCCATCAGTGTTAGGCCCCCTTCTCTTAAAACCTCTGGCATTTTAAGGGCAGAAGGATTAACAAGTTAGACTAATAATTATAAATGGCAAATAAAGTAAAAGGAAAAAATGTATGTTGAATTATGAGAACTGAGGCTGAACTGCATTTATGTAGACTCGCTATACGTGGGTCTGCATTGAAACACCTATGAACTTAGTAGAGGGGTGGAAGAAGCAAACCTGGAGCTGAGCCTATCCAAGCGGGCCAAACCAAACAACTGTGGGAAAGTTCACATCCAGATGTTGCTGGGGCCCATCTCTAATAAATACCCCACTTTCAGCAAGCCAGTGCCAGTTATCGTTCAGGATGGGCAGAAGGGTGATGTCGCTACCCCTCGAGAGGCGGTATTTATGGTATTTAATGGTATGCTATCCTGTAGAAGCTCCCAGGAGAAAATGCATTCACCTAGGTTACCTCTAGTGCCCATTCTTTTAAAGGAGGGAGAGACGTGAGTATCACAATTTTCATAGGTGACTAGTCATTTTATATGGCACAGTTTTGAGGTGCTCAGCTTGAGACACCTTAAAAGGGCCAGATATTCAGGAGGTGCTGAGCACCCTCCTTCTGCAAAGCAGACTCCTTTAAGTTGAACATCCCAACACTGAACAAAATCACTAGCTACTTTTGAAACTCTTCCCGTCGGATTTTCCGCTGGCAAAGGAGAGGGTTTTTAAAAGTATCGCTGAGGAGGCCAATTTTCCTACTGTAGGATGGCCCATCTATCATATTCCTAAACATCTGTTCTCAGTACATCTCAAACTACTTTCCTGTTTTCTACTCTCTCTTGTCTTCCTAGTACAATTCTTACGTGGCTGACAGGGACTAATTTATTCAAGTTTGAAAAGACTGGGCAGAAGTTCTAGTCTTTATGCTGTTAGAAAAATCTCTTTCCTTACTCCCCTCAACATCCTACCAGCTCTAGAGGTTGTTTCTGATGGTAAAGCGTTGCAAAAACATAAAAACAGGAGAACATGTTAACTCAGCCTACAGAAGACAAGGCAGCATCTTTGTCAAATGACGCCAATGTCTTCAGTGCTGCAGCTGTAAATTTGTATGGGCAAAATTAAATTAACTACAGGACTAATTTTTAAAAATGTTCTAATCATGCCAGCAATGCACATATAAACTGTAGAGTACAAAATGTACAACAAGACATAATTAGGTGCACTATTTATTTCAATTAAGGTGTATTATTAGACATAATATCCAGTATCCCTAGGGATGATGCATCATTAGATCTCCAAAGCAATGTATGCAAACATCCTCTTGGGCGGTGAGTCTGCTCCGCATACTGTGTATTCCATACAATAGGTACAAAAACAGGACAGCTGCCAGCTCCTCAGCGATGTGTGGGAAATATTGCTAGGTGACCATGAAAAATATAATTTTGTAAAAAAATATTACAGTATGGGGAGGGGGTTGGATGGGAGACACACAAAGCTTTCAAGGTTACAGATTCTAACCTAGTCTAGATCAATGGGGACTGAAAGTTGCCAACTGGCAGCTGTCCAGCAGCTGTCTCAGGCAAGGCCCTGTGGACAGATGTCCACACGGTGGTTGGCATTAACTGCCAGCAAGAGTGCTGGTCTCATACCAAGACGCCAAGTGTTGAATGAGCATTTAGAGAGAACTATGCTCTGACCTCTAGGGGTGGCCCATCCAGGCCATGGTTGGGGCGCATTGATGGAGCAATGTGGGGAAGGTTGTGCTCTTGCCGGCTAATGAATAGAGGGTTTGATCCTGCACGGGGCTGAGCGCCCTGGCCCCGATCCAGCATGTGGCTTATCCCACTTGAGGCAAGCATATGTTTACGTGCTTTGCTTGATTAGGGTCAGGTGTTCAGCGTCTTGCAGGACTGAGCCCAAAGAAAGGACGTCAGAGCTGGCTACCTGATTACCATCCAAAACACTGAAGAGGTTTGGGGCCAGAATCTGACCCCGTTGAAGCCTATGGTAAGGGCCCCTTTGACACCAGTAGGACTGGCTGTTGGCTCTTTGTATCAACATTTCAAAACCTGACCCCAACACCACCGTGGGGCTGGTTCTCTTAGAGTTTCTCTTCTGGGATATGAGAATACAAGATATGGCTCAGTTGTACAAGTGCCTCTTGTACTGAGGTCAATCCAAATATTGTCCAATACGGATTGCAAGACTGGGCTCCTTCCTCCCTTCCCTCCCCCCCCACCCCCCGAAGTAGGGGAATTGGCAATGCTATATTCTAGCTGAATGGGAAAGCAGGCAAAGGAGAGAGTTCAAGCTATGCCAGCGTGCCATGCTCTCTCAGATATCTGCATCTAGCTTTACATCTGCAAAGCTATACCAA